>NC_136487.1:156162164-156377164 GCF_053919585.1 Euprymna scolopes | reverse complement strand
AGCTCCCCTCTTTTCTTCGGGCAAGGAGCAAAGTTAAGCCAGCTCCCCTCTTTTCTTCGGGCAAGGAGCAAAGTTAAGCCAGCTCCCCTCTTTTCTTCGGGCAAGGAGCAAAGTTAAGCCAGCTCCCCTCTTTTCTTCGGGCAAGGAGCAAAGTTAAGCTCCCTCCCCCCCCCCCCCTTCTTCGGGCAAGGAGCAAAGTTAAGCTCGCCCCCCCCCTTCTTCGGGCAAGGAGCAAAGTTAAGCTCGCCCCCCCCCCTTCTTCGGGCAAGGAGCAAAGTTAAGCTCGCCCCCCCCCTTCTTCGGGCAAGGAGCTTTGGGCAAGGAGCAAAGTTAAGCAACCCCTATTTTCTTCAGGTAAGGAGCAAAGTTAAGCAACCCCCCCCCTTTTCTTCAGGTAAGAAGTAAAGTTTTCTGTTATTTACACAAAGAAAAGAGGGGTTAACTTTTCAGACAATTTTTACAAAAATATTTTCTGTTAGTTACTAAACGAATTGCACCTTTTGTTACTATGCAATTTTCGTGTTGCCACCTTAAGTAAAAACTAGAACTTTCTATTCCATGAAAGAATGAACTTTGTTTTTTATACTTAAGCAAATAACTTTAGTTTTGCTTTTATTTTTTTTACGCTGACAAAAGCTATTAAGTGTTTGTTTATTAGACAAATAAGCTTTTCAAATAACATGTACATAAAAAACTCTTAGCCAGAAATCAATGCAAATGCTGTTGTAGGCATAGTACCTGTAAAATATGATGCATCGAAAAATCAAACATAAAACATCCTCTGCTATGCAATAAAGACCCGTATGTATTTGTATATTTTATAAATATATATTCAGTTACACAAGTTCACAAGTAAATGATAATATAATTAAAAAAAAAATTGGATTCTTTTTTTTTAATCTGATGCAAGTAAGAACATTTCACATGTAAACTATGATATAAAAACTTAATTGTATAAATATGTCCATCATTGTATACATATATCCATCATATCTTGAATTTATTCAGTTTGAGTCTATCCATTGCATCTCTGCATTGTTCTGCCTCCTATTAACCTTTTATATACACATTAAACAATGCTTCAAGCTAAGTACATTTTAGTCATTATCGCATAGAGCAGGGGTTCCCTAACTTTAGGACACCATGGGGCCCCTGAGCAGAGCAAAGGTTTTTCATGGAGCACTAACAAGATAGTTTCTAAAATAAATATGAAAAACATTCATTTCAAATTTTCAAGGAAATCACCACTTATCAAGGTCACTCGAGGATAAAGATTAATGAATATAAGGTGGTAGTGTCATAATCTTTAATGACGTAGATGGGGTGAATTTGGATTACTTAAGAGTATGGCTCAACAAAAACTTGTTTACATTGGACTTGAAGCCTACCCTACTGTAGTCGGCCGTGAAGCAGGCAGTTTGTTCATGGAAGCTGCGTTTAGATTTAGGCACAGATAATGGAGGAAAATAGTTGATAATGGTTGTAGCTAGTCAAGTGTTTTTTATTCAAGTTTGGTAAGGAAGGGACATAGATTGGAGTTCAGATGAGCACTTGCTATGAAAATAACAATACAGCAGAGACAGGCTCGCAATGTCTCTTCTGTGGGAAAGAGATTGCAGGGAAGAGAAAATGGCTTCACCTAAGTTTCGAAGCCAGTTTTGAACTCTATCAAGGCAAGATAGAACGCACCGAGCAGCTCCTACCCAGATGTGGCAACAGTACTCCATTGTAGGATGTACTTGGCTCTTATGCAGAAGAGGATTGCATCAGCAGTGAGATACCTACTGGGGCGGTAGAATGATCAAACCATTTTTCCAACATTCTTGACAACAGATTTGATGTATGTGTTCTATTTTTGATCAGGAGTAAAGGTCAGAAGCTTGTCAAGATATGATGCTTCCCCAAGATGAGAATCATTTGTTTCAATTGGGCGAGATGGGGCTCAGAGCAATTATGATGAAAAGAGAGAAGTTTGGTTTTAAATGCATTGAAATTAACCAGCTACCATTTTCCATCATAGCACCACATGCTTAAGATCAGAAGAGAGAAAATCAGAAAGATCTTTGTCATTGCTGGCCTTTGAAGTGTTGCCGTAGATTGTGGTGTCATCTGCATAGATGTCTACAAATGATCTAAGAATGATTTGGGAGATCATTGATAAAGATCAAAAAGAGTTAGGCCCAGGATGGAATCCTGAGGGATGCCTGTATTGATACTATGAGCATCTGATTTCTGCTCATCGATGACTACTCTTATAAACCTATCAGAGAAAGGATTAAAAAATTGAGGATATTTCCAGCTATTCTGTAGCTAGAGATCTTGTAAAGTAGACCTTTATGCCATACCATATCATAAGCCTGAATATTTTGTGGGTTATTCCTCTAGAAATAAAACTCCTTTTGAAATTCACTAATCCTCTGTGATATTACAATTAGCACATCAGTTGTAGATCTAGATGAAAGGAAACGAGATGTCACTCAGTAGGTTATTTCTGATGAGGTGGTTGGCCACTATATTTGTCCCAGATTTCAGCAACTTGCTCATGAAACACAGGACATTGATTTGTCTATACTGAGAGTTGATCTATCTCCAGAATTTTTAATTATAGGGCAGACTGATAAATTTTCCAGGGTGTTGGGAAACGTTTTTCTTTAAGGCAACCAAGGAAAGCCCGAAAACAAATAGCAAGTCAGCAACCCCACCCACTACCTGAAATGAATTTGGACAGAAATCCTCTGCTCTAAAGTCAACAGTAGTTTGTAACAGCAGCAGCATCAGCGATGTTGCGTGATTTGAGATTTTGAAAAGGTTTGGTTTATAAGATTATTACCGATTGGTTGTAACAGTCAGCTTCCTTTCTGGTTTGTCCAATCAGATATGATTTCTCGAGCTCGCTGACTATGTAACTTGGTTTATAAAGGGTTAAACTAATAGAAATTCTTTCTTTCTTTCACGGATTTTGGACTGACAACAACTCCATGTGGCTTGGATCAGACCTCAAACTCCTCTCTTGGAGCACAACAGGATTTGCCTGAGCCTTTTGCCTTAGGTCAACTAAAGATGTGGAAACAAAGAATACAGCATAGTTACTGTCAGATTCAGATTTCAATAAAGTACACACATTCCTACAGGAATCTAATCCTCCGTCTACACCCATACACATAAACTCTTTCCAATATTAAACCCTCACCTTTTCTACAAATCGTACTAACAAAGATAATAAAGTTATTAGATATTAGAATGGACTTTGTCCTTCTGTTCTACAAGTTTTTTTTCTGTAGGTCATCAGAAAGGACAATTTGTAGTAAAAATTATTACTGACATTTTTTTTTGAGAATATTACTATAATGACTGGAGCATTATCTCTCCCCACTCAATAATTTTTAATAACAGATGTACACTAGTTATTTGTATCATGGTCTCCGTTCTATCTTGGGACTTGAGAGACAATAGATATCCCCTGTAAATTAATTCACATGTAATTATGAAGCAAGTGTTGCGCAATCACCAACATCCTTTCTGGATCAACACTGCTTGATTCCAGTGGCAAGGAGAAGTCCAGAACGACTAGAAACAATGCCGAGTTAAGCAAAGAGCATATACAGCACCTGGTCAGTACTAAATGGTCACCCATTTAGTACTGACCAGGGTCAACGTTACTTAACTTCGGTGATCTAACAGGAACTGGTAGGTCATTATGGTTTTCTTGTAGTTATTTGAATAAAGTACATATATTGGTGATAGTTTTATTGTAGAAAATGGTTGGAAAAGCTAGAAAACCAGGGTTTGGTTAATTAGTTGTCTGAAATGTATTTTTAACAAGTTACCATTATTTTTCTGTAATATACTGCTGCCATTTGGCAATCTTCAGCTATTTTTGGTCTACATTTGCAAGCATAGAATGCATCCATTAACGTTTTAAATTCTTATTACCATAGAGATAAGTTAAATAAATACAATCCTTCATCGCCAGGAAATGCTTGTTGGTGATGGCTGTTGGGTCGGTGTGGGCTGGTGCTAGCAAAAACCCTTATGGAAGATTTTGGGGTATTTTAAGTAGTGTGAAATATTGGCAACTATCTTGGTTCTCAGGAATGTTCGACTTTTTTAATTAGTAAAAGCTGTTGAATCGCAGAAAAAAGACTTTTTTTTTTTTTTTTTTTTTTTTTTTTTTTTAAACACTGCTGGTCGACCTTCAACATTTTATCCACCACCTTATTTTCACGTGTCTTTTTAGATATGTGATATAATTTTTAATAACAATGATTAGATTAGATAGATTCACCAAAACGGAAGCAATAGTGAAGCAGGCCCTCCCATCAACCCCACCCTGCTTGTAAAACATTCACAACAAAAAACTCTAGTTACAACCACTGACAATAGTTTCCATTTCTCTTTACCAACAACTAAACAAAACTTTCATGGCCAAAGTTTCTTTCCCAGAACTGCCCGTCTGTGGAACACAATACCCCCAAGTTCTTTCCCATTGATTACAACATAATCGTTTTCAAATCCAATGTAAACAAATTCTTGTTGAGGCCCCTTAAATAATCAAATTCTGCCTAATCACGATTATTACCAATCATTAGTGTTTTCTCGCTATCCAGCTGACACTCCTTAACACTTATCCTCGAGTGGCCTTTTGGGCCTTAATAAGTGGTAACTCTAGTAAAAACGGGGTGGGAATTGAGACCATTGCATGATCGTTTTCACTAATGCTCTTGGGTATTTATTGGATTTAATGTTATTGAGTCCATTTCATCAAAATGGAGAGTGGGTTCATATATATTCTATATGTAGAACACATGGCTGCAGTATTGCCTCCTGCAAGCTACATGAATCTCTAAATCCAATGTCAACAATAATCCATCTTCATAAGTGATCAACCATCGTTCTTTCTACTAATCATTGGCACTCAAAATATTTTTCATCATTAAACCGACAATCCATGCATTATATTAATCCTTATCCTTGAGTGGCTGTTGGCCTTGATGAGTTGTGACTCATCAGTAAAAACAAAGGTTTGTAAACAGTGGATTCTATTTAACCCATGGATGGGACAGTAACAGGTACTACCACTTTATGGATGAAGAGTTCATAAATTGGGATCTCAGCAATGTTTTACTGTTTTGTTATTTTTACATAGGAGTCACCACTTATCAAGGCCCGGAGGCCACTCGAGAATAAGGGTTAATAGGTATACATTAGTCAATGTAATTATAGCATAGTAAACATTAGTGGGAATTTTGTAAATTGGATTACTTAGGAGGACGGTTCAAGAACTTGTTTACGTTGGACTTGAAGACAATCAGATTATAGTCAGCTGGAAAGCAGGCAATCGGAAGACAGTTCCACAGGCGTGCAGTTCTAAGAAAGAAGCTTTGTTCATGGAATCTGCATTTTTTTTTTTTTTTTTTTTTTTTTTTTTTTTTTTTTTTTTTCACCCCAAACAAGGCACAGTGCCACTAAGTCATAAGGGATTACTATTTGGGATCAGATTTGTACGGATACTATGTAAGAAGTTGCACAGCCAGATGTCTGTTCACATTACACTTGAACTTTTGAATGTCAGTACAGATAAGGAAGCAGAGGTTTAGGAGGAAATTCCAAAGTCTAGTAATTCAAGGGAAGAAACTATTTGAATAGAAGGCTTTACGACCTCTAGAGATCGATACAATGTAGAGGTGGGATTTTGCTGTTTGTCACAAGTATTTGCATTGAGGGGGGTATTGGCGATTTCAGTTCATCTGAACATTTACCATTAAGGTACTTGTAAAACAGCACAGTGATGCCATATTTTGGTGAAGGGACAAAGGTTGGAGTTTGATTGTGTGGAACCTATAGGTTGGCGACTTTTTTTTTTAACCCTGTCTAGGATCTAGAAACTAGTGGCCAGAGATAGAAATTGATTTCTAAATTAACCTAAAAGAAGTCCAATATATGCCAGCACATAAAATGAACATTAAACTTAATGATGATCATGATGCTACAGACGATCAGTTGTTGGATGCATATAATAAATTATATATTTTACATATATTTACATATTTACTAATTTTACATATTGACATATTTTATATATCGACATATTTTTACATATATCGACATATTTTTACATATATCGACATATTTTTACATATATCGACATATTTTTACATATATCGACATATTTTTTACATATATCGACATATTTTTTACATATATCGACATATTTTTTACATATATCGACATATTTTTTACATATATCGACATATTTTTTACATATATCGACATATTTTTTACATATTGCATATATTTTACATATGTTTTACATATATTTTACATGCAATAATATCATGTACTCGTGTAGGTTACACAATTAATAAACGTAAATAACAAAAATATCAAGATTAGTAAAAATTGTGCATCCAAGATCATTACCTGCTTTGGATTTCATACATTAAATCCATTACTCTTTTTGCGTCTCATAAAATCGTTTCTTTCTATCGCTCTAAACACTTTCTCACACCCAAGACTATTCTCTATCTCTACAAATCTACTATCGGACCACGTATAGAGTACTGTTGTCATATTTGGGCGGGTGAATTTGTGTCCCATTTGAAGGTTCTCGATAAATTGCAGAAATGTATCTGTTATTTTATTGGCCTCACACTTTTTTTTTCACTGTAACCTTTCTCTCACAGACGTGATGTTGCTAGTCTCAGTCTTTTCTACAAATACTATTGTCATGTGTTCTTCAGAATTGTCTAATCTATGCCCTGCTTCTTTTGTTCCAGCTCGTTCGACTCGTTGATCATCAGTTCGTTCTTTTAATACCTCATTGTAATACAGCTTCCTATTCCAGTAGCTTGTTTCCAAAGACTGCAAGGTTGTGGAACTCTCTTCCTGCTCACTGTTTCCCTTCTACCTACAGGTTTGGTCTTTTCAAGACTAAGATCACAAGGCATCTCCTGTCCTTGCAATAACTAGGTTTTGTTCTTAACTCCTTACATCAAGTGGCTTCATGGCTCGTCTCCAGAATGATTGCCATTTAAAAAAAAAAAATATGCTCATAGAACCAAACAATTGATCCTTCAAATAGTCCAGATCTCAACATAATAGGTTTTGATGATTCGATTTCATTATTCCATTAAATTGAATTAGAGAAGAAAGAGGTTAATAAGCATAAAACCCTTAAAACCTCTAGAAGCTTGGAACCATATCTTTCTCGAAGTCATCCAAAAAGTAGCTGGAAATTGGTTGAATTGTCTACGTCATTATACGATGCTTCCAGTCCGTCTCAAGACAATGGACACCCCTCTAAAAAGAGCTGCATGTGTAATTGTGAGGCAAGGGTTGTCTCCAATCACATCTCCCCTGAATCAACACCGCATGGGTCCAGTGGCAAGGAGAGGCCCAAGACTGGCTGGAAACAGTACAGAGATAAAGAGTACCTGCAGCACCTGGAATTCCTAAATGGTCACCCATTTTAGTACTAACTAAGCTCAATGTTGTTTAACTTTGGTGATCTGACTGGAACTGGTGTCTCAACATGATTCTTCCATATCTGTCATGGGAAACACATAAATTATTTTGTGACAACCGTTTTTTCTTATCAATAACTTTTTTATTAAGATGTCTATCCACGGTTTGGTAAAAACACTAATATTGACAAGTAGCATAAGGATTCAGTTAAAAATTGAATCCTAGGAAAGTTTTAAAAAGTACCCGAGTGAATTCTGAAAATTGAGCTTTTTTTATAATTTATGCACACGCTCTCAAACCCAAGATTCAATTTCTTGCCATACAGAGGTAACCCCTTTTCCTTAGTTGAAAAAGCATGGAGTTTATACCTTATGCCAATAACACCCAGGATGAGAATCAAAACAATATAAACAATTGTAAATTGTGCTGAACTTCCTGATTTGTTTGTATTCAACCCTTCATCCTTTAGAGAAACTTCACAATAAACACTGTTAAGTTGCATTGCATAGTCGTCGTTGTTCCTAAGTCAATTACATCAATATTGCTTATTATAAATAAGAATGTATGAATTCTGACAGAAAAAAGTTTAACTGCAACTCAACATTCACAGTTAAATTAACGACTATTATAGGTTTTTGAATATGCTGAAAACGAATATCGGATTTAAATTTGGAGCAGACGAGTAGTTTTCTGGATATTAAGACCTTTATTATCTAATCTAATCCCTTATGTTTCCACTGGCAGCCATGTTTTTTTCCCAACTGAACAGGTACTAATGTGCGTGTGTTACAAAACAACCCCTTCTCCCCATGTTAATGTCAGTGGCGGTTGCGATTCTTAAGTAAATCATTGGAAAATATGTCTTTATATCCAGAAAACTATTTGTTTGGACCAAATTTGAATGTAATTTTTGTTTTCAGCAGATCCGAAAACCTCTAAAAGTCGTCATTTTAAAGCTGGTTGTTGAGTTGCAGTTAAAGTAAAAATTGACTGCAAAATGTTATTAACGACCTTCCCCCCCCCCGTTTTAAATTAACACACTTCATGTTTATATCAACATAATTTAATGTTGGAACAATTCATTTAAAAAATTTTTTTTTTTTTTTTTTTTACCTTAGTGACAGAAAAGATCTAATTTTTTATATTGGAAAGTGGCTCAGCATATTATATAAATTGTACTAATAACTTTATTGGACTCTTTTTCTCCAGGAACTTTTTTTTTGGGGGGGGGGGTAAAAAAAAATCCTCTGGATTCGTTTTTACAATACCCCTCCCTGTTTTTTCAGCAAATTTATACATCTGGGCAATGCCAGAAGCTGGGTCATGCTAGTTGACTATAAAATAATTTTGAAAAGAAATCTGATAGATCCCTGTTGAGTTTACATAGCGTCATGTTTTCAGAATTGAAGTAAACTAAATAAGTAAATCCTTGCGGCCAAAAAAAATAAAAAATAAAAAAAATAAAGATAGATAAGACATACTTTTCTTTGTAACCACCATTTTTATTCTTGTTTTCTTCCTTTATATATATATATAATTTTTTTTTTTTTTTTTCCATTACTATCTTAATAGAAGCATTGTTAGAGCAACAAACACATGGTTGTTCTGGTATAAAGAGTGTCTGGACTTTAAAACTCTGAATTTGTTTGTGAATATGTAAGCTTATATGACCGAAACTGTACATATTGTCATTTATATGTAACTTCTTTCTCACAGAAGGAACCTTGTGAGCCTATCTCTTTATCGATACAGTTATTGTAGGTGTTCGTCTTTGCTCCAATCTGTGGTTTCTCCCTGTCAAAACGTTCACAAATACTTGCCTAGCTAAAACAACCGACAACAACTTTCCTCACTCCCTATTGTGTCCAAAACTAATTGAAATTTCCATGTGCGGTATTTCCAGGGTTCGTACAGGCTTGAAAAGTCCTTGAATTTTGACTTTTGCCTTGAAAAGGCCTTATTTCTATTATTACCTTGAAAAAACTTTGAGAATTTCTTGAAAAGGCCTTGAAAATTGTATGTCCAGTAAAAATTTGTCGAAATATTAAAAATAAAATCGAAATAAATACTATTAAATTATTTTTTAAATATTAATAAAAATACTATTAAAATATTTTTTAAATACTGAAACAAAATAGATTGTTCTGAAATTGCATAGTATTGTTAATACAAGAGTCGAGTCCTTTTATTACAAAACTACCTTTCGTAGTGATAAAGATTCAAATCTCTATTTTTGCTTTCATTTATAATTTATTTTTTTATTTTTATTTATTTTTTTTGAGGGGTGGGGCGCCATAAATAAAATCACCCCCCCCTCCTCTCTAAAAATACTTGCCTTTCATGGCCGGGACTCCCCAACGATGAATTCCCACCTTCAAAAAAAGAAGAAAAAAAATGGACAAGACGGCAGCTTTTAATATTTAAAATGCAATAAAAAGCATATAAAACTACTTAAAACCACTAAAAATGGTGCAGGTAGATTGCAAAGTAACTGTTATTGGCTATGGTAACATTGTGCGTGTGTGTGTGTATATATATATATATATATATATATATATATATATATATATATATATATATGATTATTTTTTATTTTTATTACCACTTTTTCGAATTGCTGTAGATTGTAAAACAAACCCAAAATTTTGTTTTGAAAACTTGAATTTTGTTTGGAGAAGGCCTTGAAAAGGGACATTGAATATCTGTACGAACCCTGGCTCTAGGTACGGGCAATAATGGCGGAACAAAAAAAAATAGGGAGACATAGTTTTGAAAGTCAGTTTATCACAATTTTTTGGTAGGTTTCCGACTACTTTTTTTTATTGCATTTGAAAGATTGAAAGGCTAAATTAATTTCCAAAGGGGGGTATTTGTACACGTGGGGGGGGGGGGAAACAAAAAAAAAATATAATGAAAAATGTTTTCACGGCGGCATTCGGAAGCTGACAAATTCAGCTAAATTTGGAATTACTTAAATTCATTGTTACAATCCTTCAAAAGATAAATATTAGTTTTCTGGGTCAATTTCAAAGATAATTAGTAAAGCCTAAAGATATTAAATTAAATAATGATTAAAAAAAAACTTGTTTGTACAAAAAAATAGCTTAATTAGTCCACAAAAGCGAGATTCTGGCTTTGCAAAAACAAACGAAGTCGTCTAAGCATGGATTCTACGGGAGCCGAAGATGTCAGAAAGTCAATAGGCTATCTGTAAATGACGTTAGGTAGTTGGAGGGGAGTAGAGAGTGCTGGGGTTTTTTTTTTCACAGCCATGCATCCGTACATTCCTATCGTGATCATTTGTATAATTTTTACCATTTTTAATTTAATTATTTTTTTCTGTGTTCCTTAAAAAATATATTTAAGGTTATATAAAAATTGTTATGCCGAAAGTTACACCTCATTCAATCAAGGAAAATATTAGAATCTTACATGTAAAAATTATGCAAAACATGTAATCTAAAAAAAAAAGTAGAAATATTTTTTGCAATTATGATTTTTTTGTGTGAAATTATTAAATAAACAATGCTTAATTCAATGATAATATTGGTAGTTCTAGAAATTAATTTTTCTTCGAGTTATATCGAATTCATTAATAGTAATATTTTCGTAATCTTCCTGAAAAAAAAATTTCCTTGTTACAATTTACGATGCTTTATTTTCATAAAAAAGCAATTTTATTTTATTTACTACTGATAACCATAACTTTAGTGAAAGTGTATTTTGTTTAAACAAAATAAATTTCCACCGTGATTCAAATAAAAATAATGGGTTTATTATATTCCGTGATCATTACTTGATAAATATTGAAAATTTCATTAAAATTGGTTAATTTTCTGATTTTTGGTGAATTTTTAAGTAAAGGAAAGTCAAAATGTTTATACATTTTGGACATCGGCATTCATTTTGCACGTACCAGTGGTTTCTTTCCTAGAGCTATTCGTCTGTGGAACGCAGCGTCGGTTGTCTGCTTCCCGGCTGACTATAACATAGTCGTCGTCATGTTTAATGTGAATAAATTTCTATCGAATCGCCAATTTAGATAATCTAGCCCTACCAAAGTTCCACTGTGACCGATTTTGTATCATGATTTGTACCTAACCTTTATCCTTGAGTAGCCTTCGGGCCTTGATAAGTGGCGAAACAAGAACAAAAAACCGGCAATGACTCGAGTAAGTTAGTATGCGTGATCGCTCCTTGAATGACACAAAAAAAAAAAAAAAAAAAAAATGGATTGGAAAGCAACATTTTCAGCTTCCGATACACGAAATATCGTGGCCGAGAGGTTTGGCTATTTTTAAGCAGGCCGCCCTATATTTGCAGATGGTCTCACAATTTGAATTTTATCGATATTTATACATTTTTGCCTTGTTTTTGTTTTTCGAAATCAATAACCACCCAGAATAATAAAGTCGCTCATTCACAAAGGATTGTATGATTAATCGACACTTAATAATCGATAGATGAGCAATTTTTGTAACTTGGAATAAAAGTATTTACAAAGTGGTAATTTGTCTGGCCGAAAAAAAAAAAAAAAAAAAAAAAGAGCAAATAGGAAAATAACAAAATGAAAGATTGTTCAAACGTACTTGGTAGTGTTTTGGGTTGGGTGGTGGTGGGAGGATGGATAGTCAGACGGAAGGGGGAGGGAGAGAGTTATAGATATGAAGTGAATTAGATATAGGAAGGGGGTGGGTGAGGAAAATAGATGGTTTGAAAGATAATCTTTTTGGAAAGAGAGACAGGGGAGGTAGGTAGGCAGAGAGGTGTAGAGGTAGGTGTGTCAGAAATTTCGTGAAAGATATTGAATAATTCCACCCCGTCTTTCCAAGCTTATGACTCCTCGAAAAATGTAATTCAAACCCTAATTAAGTGTGAGGTAAAGAAAGGGGAAGTTGAAAAGAAAAACTTTTTCTTTTTTTTTTTTTTTTTTTTTTTTTTTTTTTTTTTTACCTCGATGTTGTTCGGGAGGGGAAGGGTGACTACTATTATTTTTACTTTCAGTCAAAATTTATACATTATTGCTTTTTAATTTCGTTTTTTGTTGACTTATTTAATTACATAAACGGGTGCCTCTGCATTTACTGACCTGCGATTTCCACGAAGATGACTTAGGATTGGGTTAGATACATGTTTGTAATTTTATTTACTGTTTTCCATATTTTTTTCTGTTTATCATAGTTTTCTCAGAGGTTTAACATTTTGCTTTAGGCAGCTTCTGGTTATTCCCATCAGCGGCCGAACACCGAGAAACTTTGTGAAAACCATGGGTCGATAAACGCAGAAGTGACATAACGTTATATATGTGTATATATTTCTGTTTATAGATCCTACTCATAAACTAATCACTTATGAATTTTGGAACACAGCTGCAAGGCGTAAAGTTGGGTAATGTAGACTATATTTAATTTTATACAAAGGCGGGAAGCTTTTTGTGAAAAATTCAGATTTTCAGTCTGTGAAATTTTAATAATGTCCGTATGTTAATAAATGTTACTCAAATTTCAATTTTGTTTGCAGTATTTTTAGGTAGCATAATATAGACACAACTGTAGTGACTGAATCGTTGAATGCTAAAAATCAAATGGTTTTAATTGCTACCCTCTTTCTCGATCTGCTTTGTGTGTATGTGGGAATCTTTATCACTTCCAATAGCAAGCAAGTTTTCACATGAATGTGTTAACCCAATGAAAATCGTTTTAAATCCCAAAAGCAACAAGTCTGTATTAAAGTAATAAGTCAATAGGAACTTAGAAATTCATAAATCTGGAGAATAAACAGCTAAAAGAAATATTTTTCACTGAATGAAAGAACATGTACCTTATACCTCTACAGAAACGTATGGAATGCTTCAGACTGCTGTTTGACCATCTCACATGAATCAAACACTAGTTTTTAAGTGGCACAAGAGATTCAAGGAGGAGTAAGGAAGTCAGAACACTAGAGTTGATTGGCCAAATAAAGAATTTCATGGATTATGACCGTTGTGCGTCTATAGGGGGCAATAAATGCACAGTTTAATGTCAGTGTGGGAACTGTACACAACTATTTGCAAGGAACTGAAGATGTGGAAGATTTGCGCAAAATTTGTTTCAAGGGTGCTCAGAAGATAAAAAAGATGCCATGACTATAGGGAGATGGTCGAGCTGATCAATTCAGCTCTCTGTAGTCCTGACCTTGTTCCTTGTGACTTTTGGTTATTCCCTAAGCCCAAGGAAAACCTTAGAAGCTGTCATTATGAGACAATTTAAGGAGATGAGAGGCTGTAACGAATGTCATTGACACACTTACACAAGAGGATTTCCATGAGGCCTTCTAGAAGTTGTTAGAATGGTACAAGTGCATTGCATCCAGAGGAGATTACTTCGAAAGGGACTAAAGTTTTATGTGTGTACTATTATTAAAAGTGGCCATACAAAAAAAGTCTGGAAACTTATTTAAGGCACTTTCTTCTGGTGGAGAGGGAGTATTATTCTTGTGCGTGTGTGTGTGTGTGTCTCTCTTCCTCTTAGACAGTATCCAAAAAAGAATTTCCAATCAAAGAGATTCCGCATTATGAACCTTGTCCCATGTCCGCAGTATTGCATCCTGTTTTACAGGTACTTTAATGGAATGTGCTTTGATAAACTCCGAGCACTTGTATCCCTTCGATGTACATATTCTCAACGAACTTGATCGTTCCTTCCTTGTAGAGGTTCCTAGGTGCTGGACTATCTTTTATTCTAATAGCTTCTCCTTTTGGCATTCCCCGTTTCCTGCTTCCCTAACTGTAGAAAAACATGCTGAAATTTAAATGCAGTGCGAACAATCTCGCTACTCAACAGTCTACATAGTCTCCTGTACACATGATCCCAAACAGTAGCACCTTACGTTAAAGTGGCAATATGGCTTGTTTGAGGTGAATAAGAGTAAATAAAAAAAAAAATAAAAAAAAAAAAAAATTACTGGACATACAAACATATACACAGATAACTGCCTTTTATATAATAAACTAGCTAGAAGCAAAAATCTAACATTTCTCTTAAAACGTCTATCTTCCTTTTTCACCTTCCCTCTGCCCACCTTATCTTCGGTCTGTGACCAGCCTCCTCTTCTTTGGATGCACACACAAACAGCTCGTTTTTCTAGATTCTTCGAAAAATCAGTTGGTATAAGGGAATTACCTCTTTGATAAAATATATCAGTTACTTCCTTTTAATTAGTACATCAAATAGCTGGATCCCATTACGAAATCTGCATTAGTTTAGAGAAATCCTTCACGACTGAGACAATTTTTATTTTTGTTCCTTTTCTCCACGTTAAAAAAAGACCCTGGTATCTCACAATGTCCCGTGGGGAGGCATTGTAAATAGGAACGCCGGAAAGTCTTGCTAATCTTTTTATAAAAGGAAATCGTTATTGTGTGTGCATGTAGTGGGCTAGAAGCCAGAAACTACACAAAAACAGCTAGACTTTGGAATTCCCTTCCTGCTGCCTGCTTCCCTGGCTGTACTGATATACAGAAGTTTAAATGTAACATAAACAAATATCTTGTTAATCTTTCCGAGACATTGCCCCAAATAGTAGCCCCTTAAGTCCAAGTGGCGATATGCTTTGTAAGGGGTGAACATGAGTGAAAAAAATAAATAAATAAATACACCTAAAAACTTTACACCAGATACAATATAATCTCAACCTAGTTATGATAAAAATGGAAGTACTGTAATAGATCACAACTTGTTGAAAATCAAATCGATCCTTTTAAAGAAAAAAACATTTGAACACAAATGCTAAATATTTGGATAATTTATAAAGATCAAGGTCATGGAAGAACGCAAGAAAATCTGTTTTGGCAATAAAAGTAGTTTTGTTATTATTTTCCTTTTATATGCATATAAAAATGCACTTGCCTGTCTGTGAGGAACGATCTCTATCAAATTACTCTATCAATTCTAGAATCTGCGCTAAATTTTGAAAGGAACCCGTTATTTAATCTACAGGAGTAGCATGCTCTTGTTTCGTCAGCCATGACTGGGTAAAAATCCTAAATAATTCACAATTGTATCGTCTGCCCTGAGGATTGAACCTCCAACCATTATAAGAGTGTCACTTATAAATGAATTTTAACAAGTATTTTGTCTGTTACCCCACAGGTCCTTTGCAGATTTTCATAAACATATTTCCATTTGTATATAGTAGACTATTCCAAGTGTTGGTAACCAGTGTTGGAAGTTATAGGCATTATATAAAACAATAATGGGTGTGAATAGTCAAACATAAATTGAGAGGTTGAAAGTGATAGACAAAAATGTAGAGATGGGTTAATTGGTGATCTTATTAGAACAATTAAAATGGAAGTTTAAAAAGAAAATTGTAAACATATATCCATCCTCAAATTAAGGAATATTTTTAGTATGAATTTGTATGATTAAAGCGCACAGGGGAAAAATAGCCTTACATAAACAAACGTTGATTATGTCCTAGTATAATAGATATTATAGTCAGGAAACAAGTTCAACGTTTGTCAAATATAACAAATTTTTCGTATATTATCAAAGTTAGTTTTTCTGTCAGATTTTAGTTTCAAACTTTGCCACTAGACGATTTTAATTTTTCATAAAAGTTTGAAAATACTTATTTCACTACATCGTAATAATAATATCTCCGGATGAATGTATTTCGTGGAAATGTGTGCAAACCTTCGATAGTTAGCATAAACTTTTCTCCAGTCAAATCTTTGAAGTATGATATATTTTATTAGTCATTGACAAAGGTAAAACTAAAAAAAAAAAAAAAAAAAAAAAAAAAAGCGTTCCCGAATTGCGTAAATACAAAATGAAGACCCGGCTTAGATAAGTTTATTAAAAACTTAGTCGTAGACTTCATAAAAGAAAAGAAAACAGTAAGCATAAAAATACTGTTAAGAAAAAAATACAAATGATAGGAAGTTAGACAGAGGTTTCACATATGGTGAGAAGTTAAACAAAGTTCGCTTGTTTTATTATTGGAATCTATTGAGATGATTAATTTGTACTCATTTACAATGCCTCCCCACGGGACAGAGTTAGACACCAGGGTCGTTTTTTAACGTGGAGAAAAAGTACAAAAATAAAAATTGTCTCAGTCGTGAAGGATTTCTCCTCCACTGAAAGAGAACGAGAAATGGAAGTGCCGCATCTGAAGAACAGATACTACACTTTGAGATATTAAATTTTTTATTCATGTTAAAAAAATACAGTCAAAATCAACGATGAACAAAAAACTTAGGCACATGGCCAACTCAAAAGGGGGGATTTTGGGGGTCGTTGGTCATCCTTGTCACTCCAGAACTGAACAAAGTCAAAAGTTTCTCCCAGCTTGTATCTTCTTTCACCATAATACCGCATTCACCCTTTCATATTTGGGGACGTCCTACTTAACTCCCAATTTTTAAAACATTTTTTATTGACGTGTAAAAACAAAAAAGATAACAATAAAATGGTACAATAATTCATTTGTGTCGAGGGCGGGGGAAGAAAAAACAAAAGGTGATTAGTAGGACCCTCCCAACCCCGTCTAGTTGATAGACTGCCCATTCCACTGGGTTTGTAAAAAGAACCTCGCTTCTGCGGGTCAGTCTCTAGGTGGGGATGCTCTCTAGATGGGGGTGAATGGAGAAAAGAAATTTTTGTGGGTAAGGGATGGAGGTTAGTTTGTATTTCTTTTTCTCCAAGATGGGTAAAATTTAGAGGAAGGGGTGAAAACAAAAATTGCAGGTAGGAGGGGATGGGGATCTTGGAGGCTTCCTAATCGGGGAGGGATGGAACACACACTCAGCTAGCTGAGAGACTACTTGTTTAATTTTACTTTACAGAACTGCGCGTTCCACACCTAGGCGGGGAACACGTATTCAAATTTGGCTCCTCTTCGTACACACAGACTTGCCACATGTATCCATCTTCTGTCAAATGCCACGCGATGCAGCCTTCTATCACATCTGATCTTCACCCGTAGTTGGTGTTTAAAGAAAGCGATCAGATCTTGATCAGAAAAAGACAACACCCCCCCGGCAACCTTGCAGACGCGACGTCCAAATCACCATTCTCGCCACGGCCAGGATCGTAACGTAGACCATTTGTTTTTCCCGGTCCCACGGCGGCCTCACGTTGTCCACAACATTGGATACAGTAATTGGGCGAGGATGCTCAGGATCGATGCGAGCCGTCACCCCACTGACATACGACCAGTACTGACGGAGTTCGCGGCAATCGAAGAAAGCGTGATCCGTAGTTTCCACGGCCGTTGTCCCACAACGGGGACAATCAGGCGACTCCAAAAACCCAGAACTGCATTGTATGTTGTTGAGTGGAAGTGCATTTCGGGCCAATCGCCAGGTCAGAGAGAACTCCGAATTGTTCAGATGACTCGAACCTGGCGCCCAGCTCCACGCGGAGCGGATCTCACTCTGCTGCCACCCCAAACGCGCGCATAGCGGGTCGTCAGCGGCCCCCTTCACTAGATCCCTGTGGAGTTCCCTACGGGTAGCAGTCACAAGGTCACTGGACCTTGGCAGTCGTTTTAGCGCGGCTCGGCACTCTTTCATGTAGGCAGATTCTCCCCGCGGCCTGCAACGGCTCTCGATGGAAGGGTCGAGAACGAGGTCGGGGAAGGCGGCAGTAACCACGGGGTGCCACGGTTGGTCCTCCTGCATATAGTGGCTCAGGAAGGCCAGCCTCTCAGCATCTCGATGACACTTCAAGTCCGGCATTCCCAAGCCTCCCTCACACGGACGTTGAATACAGACCTGTCTGCTCACCCAGTGTCTTCCTCTGTCCCAAAGGAGCGAGGACAAGAGTTCGACAAAGAGCTTTTAGGTGTTGTGCAGGCAGAGGAAGTACGGCCAGTCGGTAAAGGATGAGAGGAAAGACGTAAGTGGCGCACGCCTCAGCTCTACCCTTTAAGGAAAGTTTCCTAGGAAGCCACGAATTGACTGCAGCCTCCACCTTTGCCTGTACCTCCAACCAATTCTTGTCAAGCTGGAGACCCGGTCCGAACCACACGCCGAGGATCCGGACCGGGCCATCTGTCCAGCTGGAGGGCGCCGGGAGGTTTGCGTTGCCACTCCATGCGCCCAACCGCAGTCCTACCGACTTGTTGCGGTTTATCTTGGCCCCCGTAATTCTTTCGTACTGTGTGAGTGCCTCCGACACGACCGCAATGTCTCTGAAGCCCGACACAAAGACCGTGACATCATCGGCAAACGCGGATACCTTGGCAGCTGAGCCGCCAGGCAGAGCCATTCCGCACAGGGCCGAATTTGCCTCCCCATGTCTCAGCTTGCGGAGAAGAAGCTCCAAAGCCAGGACATAAAGCAGGGGCGACAGCGGACAACCCTGATGAACCGACCGAGAGATAACAAAGGGTTTCGAGCGCTTTCCGTTCACTTGCACGACAGCCATGGGCTGTTGATACATTATGGAGATCCACTTGCAAAAGTCCGGTTTAAAACCAGCGGCCTCTAAGACAGATGCCAGGAAACGATGGTCGACCCTATCGAAAGCTTTGGACTGATCTAAGTTGATCAGCGCGGCTTCCGTGTTGTCATCTATTCCCCCCTCTAGGATCGTGCGGATCAGGTGCAAGTTGTTCTGAATCGATTTCCCCTTCACAGCGTAGTTCTGTTCCGGTTCAACCAACTCGTCGATAACAACCTGCAGCCGATTCGACAGGACCTTGGCCAAAATCTTCAACTCTGTGTTTAGCAGAGTTATGGGCCTGTAGTCGTCTAATTCTTCCCCTCCTTTCTTCAGCAATGTGATCACTCCCTTGGTCACCTGCCCTGGGATGGATCCCTGAGCAAACCAATGGTTGAACATATCCGTCAGAAGAGGCAAGAACATGGGCGACAGCCTCAAGTACAGTTCGTATGGCAGACCATCAAGTCCTGGCGATTTGTCACAGCTGACCTGCTTCAGCGCAGTAAAGACCTCCCGTTCCGTCACCCAGCCCTCGCAACCAGCCGCTCTAGCCGCCTCGAGGCGGGGAGAGTCGGCCAAATAGTCGCAAAACTCAAGGACCGGAAGATCGGGCTGCTGCGTAAAACGCTCCTCGAAATGTTCTCGAAACCCCTCGCAGATCTCCCGAGTCGATTCCAGGGTGCGTCCATCCGGATGTTTGACTTTCGCAATGTATTTGTCCGAGCCACGCCTAGAAACCTCACGGCGCACGTCTGCATCAGAATTGACTGCTTCGTTGCCTATCTTTCTAAGCCTAGCTCTAACTACTTGGCCTTCGTAACGCTCGCTAGTCTCGCGTAGAAGGTCCTGCTTAGCTAGTTCCTGACTAACCCTATCACCCTCCCCCGTAGCCTGGGCTAGTTTCTGCTCTAGCTTCTTCTTCGTCTTGGCCTTATCTAGTGCGAGGCGCTGGGCATACTTGACGGAGAAGCTTCTGATCTTGGCTTTGAGACCTAACCACCACTTACTCCCGGTAACCGCCCCCACTAGTGCCTTTTTAATCAATTCTCTTAACTGATCTTGGAAGTCTTGTATCTCCAGAAGGGAGGTGTTTTACTTCCAGTACCCCGCTAACTTAGGCCTATTTCCTAGCGTCAGCCGGGCCATAACTAATTTATGGTCCGTCTGGCCTAGCCAAGTGAACGTGGGACAAGATAAGAAGTCTACTTTGCCTCTCCTAACTAACATCCTGTCCAAATAGGTATTTGGATAGGAGGAAACACTATTGGTCCACGTCCACATCTCCCGCCCTGGATGCTCGAACCGAAACCTGTCGACCAGACCGCATCTAGCCATCAGATCAGCCAGGCTGGACTCGCACCTCTCCGAACCTCTAGCTCCGCCTCCTACCTTATCTATGTCGGGGTCTAAGATGGCATTCCAATCCCCCATTAGCACTACCCGCTTCCGACAATCTACAAACGCGTCAAGCTGACTGAAGAATGAGACCCTCTCACGAGCGGTGCTGGGCGTATGAACCGCAATCACCTGAAACACAGAATCTTTTACGGCAACATCGGCCACAACCAGCCTACCCACCGCATCTCTATGGACAACGTCGACCGTCGCCGACAGGGTACGTTTAACCAGCACAGAAACTCCCTTCCCCCGCAGGCTGCCATATGCTGAGAAAACCTCAAAGTCTCGGGCCAGCACCTGACAGTCCACAGAGGAAACGAAATGCGTCTCCTGAATCGCAGCAACATCCACTCCCAGGGACAAGAGGTCGTGCCGGAGGCGAGCCGCCCGGCCCGATGATCTCAAGCCCCTCGCATTCAGACTAGCCAAATTCAAAGCCATGGTACTTACTTTAAGGTGTGTTACACTCAGCTCCGAAGTCAGCCGGGGAAAGGACACCGACGTTGTGTGCAATGCTCAAGGTGGTCAGGTTTTCCATGTCCCGACCTTCTCTCACAATGCCGCCGACATCCAAAGGGTAAGTCAATTTAAGGGCCCTATAGAGTGACGGATGGACCAACACTGGGACCCTTCCCTTGCATTGTTTTGCGAGTTCCTCAAGGGAAGGGTCATTTTTCCTAATGAGTTCAATTCCCGGACCAGCCCCTTCAGCGGCCTCCAGCATTGTCCACACGTTGGTTTTGCAGGCCTCAGGAAGCCTGACGAAAGTTGTTAGCCGTGGGGCGTCCGGGAAATTAGAGGGGACATTTTCCCCCTATCTGTTGGCAGTCCAGCAGAGGTTTTAAATTTTTTCTCTGCCGGTGTGGTAAGCCCATTGCCACAGACAGGGGGTCTACAAAACAAAGTTCCTCTCTCGTTTCGAGGGCGAGAGTCCCTATTGGAGTGAGTCTGTAAGTGGGAGAATCTGAAGGGTCTCTCCCCCTCCCGGGTTCATTCTTTTCTTTCTGGGATGGCGGCTCAATTTGCATTGGTGTGGGGACGAGTGTCTGTGTGGTGTCTGGTGTTGGTACGGTGTCTGGTGTTGGTGCGGTGTCTGATGTTGGTGTTGGTGCGGTGTCTAGTATTGGTGTGGTATGGGGGTGGAAGTGGGTTGTGTTGTTGTTAGAGGTGGTGTATGCTCACAGGGAGTGGGGGCTGCCTTTTCTTCCCCTTTCCTTTTCTTTTTTATTCTTTTGAATGAACCGGGGAGTGGTGAGGTTGAGTTCCTCTCCCTCTCACTAGCAGATTCATCCTCAGAGGAGCAGTGTTTTCTTCGCTTGATCCCCGTCTCAATTGGTGTGGGGACCGTTGGTTGCTGCTGCTCCTCCAATTGCTGTTTCTCCGGTTGATGCTGTTGCTGTTGTGGTTGCTGCAGCCGTTTTTGTTGCTGCTGCTCCTGTTCTGGCTGTTGCTGCTGCTGCTGTTTTTGTTGTTGCCGCTGTTTTCGTGGCATTGGTTGTGGAATTGGCCGCGGCAGCTGATGTTGTTGTTGCGGCTGGTTCAACGGCTGGTTTGGCTGCTGCTGCTGTGTCTGCTGCCGTGGCTGTTGTGGAGGCTGCTGTTGTTGTTGCTGCCTCGGTTGTTGGGTTGGTGGTGGGACGGTGGCAGATGGGATTGTGGGCTTCCGTTTCCGCCTCATTACCGTGATCCATTCCTCCCCCTTGGCCTCCTGCGTAGTTTTAGGTTTCCTCAGTGCTGGGGTTGGTGCTCCGGTTGCAGGAGTTATGACAGCCTGTTTGGACACTGGTGCTGTCTCAGAGGTTGGGACCGCCTTTAGTGTCACTTGAGTAGGAGTTGACCTTTGAGGGCAGCTCTTGGCCATGTGACCCTGCTTTTGGCAGAACCAGCAGTGCGGACGACGCCCCTCCACCACTACTGTCATAGTTGCCTCCTTAAAAGTCAGCTGTGCTGGTATCGCTTGGAAGCCTTCTTTCTTTAGCCTCATGGCCACAGTGTAGCTGCCCAAGTGCATGCCGGTTTTCGAACGCACTGGGGTTATTTTTTCCACTTCGCCAAACTGTGTGAAGAAGGATCCCAGGATTTCTGCTGATATTTGCATAGGTACATTGAATACCTGCACCCGGGTCCTTGTCCTGCCCTGGTATTCGGGCTTTAGTTTTATTCTCCCATACTTAATTTCCTGTAGGGAGAGTCTCTCCGCATCTTCCTTGGTTGGTAGGAGGATGTCCCACATGGCGTAGCTCCTCTGGTACAGGTATAGTACTGGGATGTTTAGCTTGTGTAGGAGCCCCGCCATGTCTTCCTTTTTCATCCCTAGGAGGCGGTTTTCCGGCATATCCGAGATGATGAGGGAGAGGACTCTGTCTTCGATTGCCTCCCAAGCGCCTGGCACTGGTTTAATTTCTGCCCCCTCTATGTATTGTCTGTACTTGGTCAAGTACAAGTCTCTATACTCTTGAGGGGACAGTTGCTTCTCTACAGTCTTCCCCCATGCCGACCCTCTTGTTGGTGTTGGATCTTTGGTGAGGTTGGACTGTTTTTGTTGTTCCTTTGCGGAAGGGTTGCTATTTTGAGGGGTATTTCCCTTTCCGCTTTCCTTTGGGACCGACTCTCCTTGCTCTATACTTCTTCCAGGAAATACCTCCCTTTTTGGGGAGTCGGCCTCCTGGGGAGCATTGTCCTCTTTATTGTCCTTGAGAGTTTTTGCCCCTTTTGTTTTGGGGAGGTCTAGGCTGTATGCCCCCTCGTTTTCTTGATTTGCTCCCCTTTTGGGGCAGTTGTGCTCCCCAGGAGGACTGTCTCCCTTATCGTCCTTTAGGGCTACTGCCTCTTGATTATTGTCAGAGCGGGATGCCCCGTCCAACATTATTTTTTCTCCCCTTTGTGGGGAGTCGCCCTCTTGGGGAGCTGCTGGTGAGTTTTCTCCCTTCTGGGGGGCGTCCTTTGGTTTAGTGTCCGGGCGGTATGCCCCGTTGCTTTTTGCTTTCCCTGTTGGGGAGTCGTCCTCTTGGGGAGCAGTTTTTCCTGTGGTAGCCCCCTGGCTGGGGGTATCTGTATTGGTTGTCCCTGGGCTGGGGGTGTCCATTTTTGAAAAAAGCTCTCTCTTCCCTGTATTAGAATTCACCAAAATGAGTGACGTGGAGTCGGCGTCCAAAGTGGGGAGCCGACTTTGGCGCCAAAAAGAAGTGGCGCCAAAGGCGGCAAGAGGGGAGATAGAACTGAGAGAGGGAGTGGGAAGTTAGTGGAGGGAAGAGAGAAAGTGTTTCCGACCCTCCCTCGCGGGAAGGTCGTAAATTATCAGCTCGGATCCCCCCGTGAGGGGGGAGAGCAGAGAAAGACAGACCAAGTGGGTGTGCGGACAGAACGCTACCCGACAAGCTCGTCAGGTGTTCCGGGCACGAGAGTGTGTCGCCAGAACAACACTGCCTATCGCTGTGTATGTATCAGAGAACAGATACTACACTTTACACTTTGATCTTGGCCAAAAGGCCAAGTAATATTTATTTATTTGCGATCCCCATCTTCATAGTTGTTGTTGTTTTTTTTTTTTTTTTTTTTTTTTTTTTTTTTACAAAGGCATCACCACATTATCAAGGCCCAGAGGCCACTCAAGGATAAGGGTTAAAGAGTGTACAGTAGAAATTGGTCAATATAGTAATCATTAGTAATGAAAATTTGGTAAAGTTAATAACTTATATGGAACGGCTCATCAAGAACTTATTTACTTTAGACTTGAACACAACCATATTGTAGTCAGCCGGAAAGCAGGAAAACGGAAGACAATTCCACAGGCGTGCAGTTCTAAGAAAGAAGCTTTGTTCATGGAATCTACGTTTAGGTTTAGGCACAGATAAAGAGTGGGGGAAATTATTGATAGTGTTTACAGCTAGACGAGTGTTTCTTGTGAAAGTTTGGCGAGGGGGGACCATAGATTGAAGCTCAGTTGAACACTTTCCATGAAAATAACGATACATCAGAGACAAACTCGCAACATCTCTTCTGTGAGATAGAGGTTGCAAGGAGGAGAAAAGGACACCTCCCACGAGGCCACGAAGTCTATTTTGAACTCTATCAAGGCAGGACAAGTCCTTTCTAGCAGCTCCTGCCCAGATGTGGCAACAGTATTCCATCCTTGGACGTACCTGGCTCTTACATAGGTAGAGAATAGCATCAGCAGTGAGATATCTACTGGATCGATAGAAAGATCCCACCATTTTTCCAGCGGCCTTGGCAACAGATTTGATATACGTGTTCCATTTAAGATCAGGAGTAATGGTCAAGCCCAGAAGCTTGTCAAAACTGGAGGCCTCCTGAAGACGAGAGCCATTCATTTCAATTGATGACAAATGTAGATTAGAATGTTGATGATGTAAAGAGAGAAGCTTGGTTTTAGATGCATTAAAAGTAACCAGCCATTTCTTTCCCCATTGTACTACGTGCTCAAGATCAGAGGAGAGAGAATTGGAGAGAACTTGGTCGTTTACTGTCTTAGATGTGGTACCATAAATGGTAGTGTCGTCAGCATAAATGTCTACAAATGATGTAAGGATATGATTTGGAAGATCATTAATGTAGATCAGGAAAAGAGTTGGGCCCAGGATGGATCCCTGAGGGACACCGGCATTAATACTGTGAGCTTCTGATTTTTGCCCCTCAACTACTACTCTTATGAACCTATCAGAAAGAAATGATTTAATAATTGAGAAGACTTTTCCAGCTATACCATAGCTAGCGATCTTATGAAGTAAACCTTTATGCCATACCCTATCAAAGGCTTTAGATATGTCAAGAGCAATTGCCCTAGAAAGATTGCCTCCATCGAGAGATTTGCTAATCCTATGCGATATAACTGTAAGGACATCTGCTGTAGATCTAGCAGAACGGAAACCATATTGAGTGTCACTAAGAAGGTTATTTTTGTTGAGATGTTTGATTACTTCTGTATTTAACACAGATTCTAGCAACTTACTCATGACGCACAGGAGACTTATTGGCCTGTACTGAGAGGGGGATGAGCGATCACCTGAATTCTTAAATACAGGGCATACTGATGAGATTTTCCAGGGAGATGGGAAACTATTCTCCTTAAGACAACGTTTAAACAGTTTTGTAAGTATGGGCGCTAATTCAGGTTGAAGTTTTTTGAGTACTATAATTGGAATACCATCAGGGCCAGTTGCTTTACTCGAATCAAGGTTTTTGATTAGCTTCGCAACATCACGTACAGATATACGTATATCACATAGCGTGTTTTCTGATACAGGAGGAAATATTGGGGGTTGGCGGTCTTGGTCGCAAAGGGTAGAATTAGCTGCAAAGTTCTTGACAAAGAGTTTGGCTTTGTCTGATGCTGACGAGATTACCTCAGGTCCATTGATAATAGTTGGGACAGAGCACACGCTTCTGTTCAGGATTCTGTTTGCTATTTGCCAAAACTGGTGGGAACCAAGCCGCTGCTCAGCTACTTTGTTAGTTGTTGTTGTTTCACCACGTTTCGCTCAATTATTCCTCTGGCCTTCATCAGGTGATTAACCGTGACAAGGATAGGGATGCTGAGTCTTAATTGTATCCTCAGTAATTACTACCTTTGATAGTTATCGTATCACCACTTTGGGGTCCGTGGCACAGTGGATGGAGACGTTGAATCTCTATGGTTTCATGTGAGCATTGTTTGAAGATAGTGGTTTCAATCCTATCCAAAGCCGGCCAGAGGATTAGTTGGGCAAAACGCGAGACGATAGCTATGAAAGGTTCGGCATTCCTATCTCATTGCGGTTAACCACCTGAAGAAGGCCAGAGGAATAGTTAGCCGAAACGTAAAAGAGTTGCCAATCTGATAGGCCCTGAACTGCCTTGTTTGGGGTGAAAATGTAATAATAAAAAACAAAAAAACTAAACAAACAAACAATACTCACATTATTCAGTTCTATCCTATTAGATAAGAAAGGCAATTGTTTTTGGTGATGCTAAAAAAAAATGTCTGAATACTTGGAAAACTTTGTCATTTTATTAGAGCTGCGAGGAAAGCAGCTAAAAGATTGGAGACAAACACTGGAGGCTTCAACCGGTGACGCATCTGAAGGAAACCCCTAAGAAAAAAAGGGGCCAGCAAAGGAAGATAAATGCCAAGGAATCTATTCTACACTAGACAGAATAATAATTCTGTCAGCCTCTAATTATGGATCCTAGTTGCGTAGCTGCTAGACTTTTTGTGAATGTCAATTTGATGTATAAAGTAATTTGCATATGTGTATTTTTGTGACAAGTAAAACATGAGAAATCTTTCATGCTTATGTAATTCCTTATATTGGCTTTTTTTTAACAATTCACATAGATTCGAAAAAGTTGTCAAAAGACAAATATATAACAAATGTTATCAAAGGCAAGATAAGTTACTTTTCTATATAACTTGATAAGTTTTTAGTGTTTTTATTTAATGTAAAATGTTAATTCGGTTAAAAAAA
The DNA here is from genome assembly GCF_053919585.1 of Euprymna scolopes. NCBI lineage: Eukaryota > Metazoa > Mollusca > Cephalopoda > Sepiida > Sepiolidae > Euprymna > Euprymna scolopes. The sequence continues at coordinate 156,350,403 of NC_136487.1, read as the reverse complement.
ACATGCAGTGTTTATTGGTATATTTGAAAAAGACAAATGGCGGCTCACTATTGGATATGTCAAGTTTGGAAAAATGAGTTCAAACTAAAAAAAAATATACAAAATACTGTTAGAAACTCGCTCAATATGTTACCATGACATAGCCTGGCATATATTCGGTGGGTTTTTAACAGTATTTTGTATTTTTTTTTTAGTTTACTCATTTTCCCAACAAGCGAACCACCATTTGTCTTTTTCAAATATACTGATTAAACATTTTACATGAAATAAAAACTAAAAACTTATCCAGTTAGGTAAAAAATAACTTATCTTGCCTTTGATAACATTTGTTATATATTTGGTTTTTGAGGAATTGTTTGAATCTGTGTATAGTATAACAAATCCCTTATATTCATGTATGTGCGAAAATTTTGTCAAATGTTGAAATATTGAGGGTGGTGGGTACAGAACATGTGGAGGAGTAGTTCATGAGTCTCTGCTCTAAATTCAGAACCTAAAAAAAATGTTTATGCTTTGTTTTTATTTTATTTTATCCTCTGTTATCTGAGATGGGAAGGGCATTAGGTATTGTGTGAGGCTTGGTCAACACTGGAATTCGCATATTAAAACAAAACTATCAATATGAGACTATCCGGCCTTTAATGCTAAGATCAAGGTGTACTGCTTGTTTTCGGTTGCAAACAAGTGGGCGGTCTATCATTTAGAAAGGTTTGGAAAGGTCTTACTAACACCCTTTTTTAGTTTTTAGCCCCCCCCCCCAACGATAAAATTTAAGATTTATGTATATATTTATTTAAAGAAAAAAAAAATTGAATCTTAAGTAGGACGACCCTTGAAGTGAATGTGGTATTATGGTGATTGAGAACTCTAGCTTGGAAAATATTAGACAAATATTAGTCACAATGACAAGAACGTTTAAAGATCCCTCGTCTCCACACTTGAATGGCCTTGTGCCAAATTTGTTTGATTATTCTATAATTGTAAAATTTTCTGAAATGAATAACTTTTTCAAAGTGTAGTATCTGTTCTTTTCTCGGTCAGAAAAGGAGAAAACCTATATTCGAATTTTGTTCTAATCTGGAGTGCTCCCCTTTTGGGGCATTTAATTTTACCCACAGGAAATGACGGATACATGATTTGTATAGTAATTACTGTCTTCCATCGTTGTTGTTGCACAACGTTTTGGTCAACTAATCTTCTGCCATTATCCATTGTTCCATGGACTCTCAAGAAGAATGAATGCTTAAAGGGTTTTAGGGTTTTAATGTTTCTAAAAAAAAAATTTTTTTTTTTTTTCACAAGTTCATATTAAAAAAAATATTGTCAAAGCATCAAACATCTTATTTTAAAAAGCTTTTTCGTATAAAATTTGTCTCCATATATAACCGATCAAATTGAAGGTACTTGTTTAATAACGTCCACAAGGTTGTCGGTGGGAAGATGTGATGCAAGGTTGAAGATTGGGTTAGACAGTGTGCCCCACCCCCTCCCTGCAAGCAACAGAGCACGTCTGCAAAAAATTTCTGAACTGGTACAGTCCCGTCATCATTCACATGTAAAGATGCCTCAGGCCATTAGCAATAACCTGTGCGTGTGTGCATTTGAGAATAATGAGATCAATTGGATCACAAATTATTGAATCTCGTGATATCAAGTTTTACAAATTATTTTTGGGAGGTAATATTTTTATATAAGACAATCCCAGCCGAATAAGAATTGCTCAATATACTAAATAGGGCAAAATAAAATTTATAATATTTTAATATTTAAATTTCATTCAGAAAAATATAATTTTTCAAAACAAAAATTTATTATTTGAATAAGAAATACAATTCAAAGTAATTTCCTTAATACATGAGATGAATACAGAGATGAGCCTACATTGAAAATCCATGAATTAAGGAAATTACTTTGGATTGTATTTGTTCAAATAATAAGTTTTTTAATTTTTTTAAAATATTTTTTTTATTTATTTATTTACTTATTTATTTATTTATTTTATTTTTTTTTGAAAAATATTTTTCTGAATGAAATTAAAATATAAAAAACTATAAATTTATACTGATACACGGCATAATCACGTTGACACACAGGTTCTCATCAGATCACCAAAGTTAAGTAGTTCAGCCCGGCTAGTACCAGATGGGTAACCATTTGGGACTTCTAGGCACTATGTGCTCTCTGCTTATCTCGGCATTTTTCCAGTCGTCCTGAACCTCCAATTGCCACTGGTATTTAACAATGCTGACTCTGTAGAGGTATGGTTGACTATTGCACAATTCTTGCCACAAAAATTGCATGCGCAGGCACCCTTACAATGGGTATCCATAGCCTGTCAAGACTGAAGGAAGCTACTAATATATATATAATAACCAAGTGGATTGCAGTTTAATTGGAATAGAGTTCTTCGGAACCATAATATGTGAACCAAACTTAATTTTTCCTGCTTTTGCAAAGTTCAAATATGGCTTAGGGTTAAGAGCTTCATTTGGTTTCGTCTTTTGTATGATTTTTGTCAATTATTGCTGCTGATTTTATCTTTGAACCTTTTAAGCAGGGAAGGTCAAGATTAAGATTCATTCTTAAACACAGTTAAGAATACATGAGATTTTCTGGTAATCATTCAAGACTATTCTCTTCAGATTATCGTAAATACCTGATATTCTTCTATTGTAGCATATCTGCCATAGATGACAGGCCAGTATTTTCTGGTTGATGACTTGCAAAGATTTGGACGATTATATTTATAGTCGGGGATAATGAACTAATCAGTTATTGGATTTGCCATGTAAAATATACTGAATCTCTTTTTCAATCATGGCTTTTTGTTTTGACATGAGAAGGAACCCTGCTCTGCTGATTCTGACTGGATTAATACTATCTTTTTAAAACCTAGAATTCTTTACAAGTCAAAGCTTCTTATACTGAATTGATGCTGCCGATTTTTTTTTTTCTTGGGACAACTACATTTACTATTTGCAAATGGATAATTTTCTTTTCTCTGCAATATTTATTTCTTTTGTTGTCCCTTTTTAAATGAATTTTCTATTACAAGAATAGCTCTCCACTAATTCAATGCATTTCAATGCAAATAAATAAAGCAAAATGCATTGATAAAAATACTGACTACATGTATGAAGTTATGGGCTTGGAACTTTTTTTTTTTTTTTTTTTGCCGCACCAATTTTTCTGATTTAAATTTTCATTCTTTTGATTCATGACCATGTATGGAATTCTGATGGCTTACTTAAACATTTGTTTTAATGTGCTTATGTCAACATATTGATATCAACTCATTACTAATATTCAATAGCTGGTGTAATTTTTTATTTAACTTTTTTAATAGTAATATTTGTATTATATGGATTCTTTGGCCACTGTTCTCATCTTGAGTGTTAATTTCGCAGCCTGTCAGTCAATGTAAGTTCTGACCTTTTCCAGGAGTATTTTGTTGAATTTGGGAATCTGCATGGAATTTCAAACAACCCTTTATTTAAACCATGGGGTGAGCTTGGTCTTGTTTTATCAGCCATGATTGGGTAGAATTCCTAAGTAATTCACAATTGTATTTTGACTGTCGCTTACACAGAGGATTGAATCCTTGTAGACACGGCCAAAAATGGCCGAAAAATCAAGTTGTTTTTTAAAACGAAATTACATTTATTAAAATCCATTATTTCTGAGTAACTTTTTATTTTTCAGAAAGATAAAACCCTGAATTTTATCATATTGAAAGTAGAATAATGTAAAACATTTTCTATTTTTAATTAAATTTTAAATGTTAAATTTCCCCAAAAGTTAACAATTGGCGTTTTTTGTTTTGCACAAAAAACGTATATAAATAGTTAAAAAAAAAAAAAAGAAGGTTTTTGAAAGAATTAATTAGTTTATTTCTTGTCTAAGATTTAGGGTGATTTTCTATGAGAATATGCAAAAATATTATAAGTACCTGAATTTCAAATAATTCCACTTATTCATATAGGCAACCAGTTACTTCGAGTCGATTTGATTACTGTTTACATTTGTACTTGATAAAAAGCAAACTAAGGAAGATCAAACAGGCCAAAAAAACATTTTTCAGTGACGGAAATTTCAATGTATTATTAATGCTGAGGCTGGCCAGTACCAGATGGGTGACCATTTGTATGAGTTTGGTTTTTAATGTGTATGTGTGTGGGGGCCAGGCTCTCCAAAATGGGGAGGGGGCAATTTAAAGCAGCTAAGAAAAAATTATTTTAGCGCGTTTGGTCCACCGTAGTCGAAAGGTGGCAAACGTTTCCAAACTTGATCGAAAAAATAATATTTTTAACACAAAGGGCACAATATTTATCGAATTTTTTTGTATCAATTCTTCAAAGCATGCCCTGTTTAATAATGGTCATGCATTATTCGGCTCGCTAAAAAGAAATTGTTAATTTATTTATCAAAGATTTTAAAATGGCTTTTTTCGTATAAATATTAAAAAAATTTTTTTTTTTTTTTTTTTTTTGCTTAACTTAAATTAATTATTTTACTTAACATATTCACCGAATTTCACACTTCAAAACTCAAAAGCGGGATAATTAAACACAATCGAAGTTCTGATATTCAGACATCAAAATAAGGTATGCAAACAAGTTTATTTATTTTATTTTTTTTCTTTTTAATCTATAATCCCGTCCCTTACAACAACACAATGTTTATTCAGTTTCAGATGATTATTTTAAGCATATTTGGAACCCCCTCAAAACAGGGGGGGGGGTTGTAAGCAAAAAAAAAAAAAATATATATATATATATATATATATATAAATATCGTTTATGAAAAATAAGTGCACTGTTATAAAGTTCATTCTTCTCTTAATAATCGCTGAAAATTTCGTATTGATTGGATAATTACCCGATTTTTGGTAGATTTTTAAAAAGACGGTCCGTCAAAAAGTACTTACCTGCCCCCCCCCCCCCGTTTTGGCGGTGCCTAAATCCTTGTGGTGTAGTTGATAAAGTACTTGGTGAAATTCAGTTGTAAAGTTCCTATTTTGGAGGAAGAAGGTTCAATCTTCAGTGTGGGCAACACTCAAAATACAACTAAATATTGCGTGTGCATTCTTTTAATGATAAAATAATAGTAAAATAATTCTTTAGTTGGAATTTATTACAATATTTTATATTGAAATTTGTTTTTATAGCAATACATGCTGTGCTGCCATGTTGAATGTGTTGGGTTATCGGAGATAATGAAGTCTCAATTTGAAGTAGTGGGAGGGGGGGTGAGTAGATTATGATAAATTTACATACAAATTTCTCATTTAGGTTTATCACAAACAAAAAAAATACTTTTTTGTTTAAATTATTTCTTACAGATTATTTTTCACAAACTGTTTATTTAAAAAAATTTTTTTCAGATTTTCCTTTTTTCACTGATTTTTTTTCATGGATTTTCTTTTCTTTTTTTCTTCTTTTCAGATATTTTTTGCTACCGTTTTGTAACAGATTTATTTAATTTTTTGACCGATTTTAATTTTTGCTGATCTTTAATCTTTTCTTTATTTCTTGTCTTTCAGTGAGCTTCACAGTCACCCCAAGTGATACGATTGTGGGTAAGGATGGAAAGTTGGAATGCTCTACAACAAGTTCAGATAACATTGTAACCTGGATTATCAAAAAAGGATCCGAAATATTAATCCAATATGATAACTCTTTTAGCTTCATGCACCCCTCTGTTCGAAACAGGGCAAGGATCGATATTATGCCGGAGAAACAAAACCGTTTGGCCATTGATATATCACCAGTCCTATGCGAAGATGATGCTAATTACACTTGCATCATCAAACAAGACAAGAGAACTTTGTCATCTAGCGTAATCGAATGGACGGTCAAAGGTAAGTTTGGATTCTCATCAATCACACTGTCGGCTTTTCACCTTCTTTTCTAACATTTAACTGTTTTGTAATTGAAATGTTCTTGATACTTAGCTTGATCAGTTATCAGGTCTCTTTGTAATGATGACAGTGTGTAGAGTTGATCTTTCTCTTTCACAGTTGTAGTTGCGTAATATTTTATGTTAAACGTGAAATAAAATTATGCTTTTTTTTTTTTTTTTTTCTTCTCATAAATGCGTAGATTACACATTTGTTTTTGCTTGTCAGGTCTCCATGGATAAATTTATCTTTAGTTGACCTTTGACAACTGAATATTTTTGCTTATTAGACAAATAGAAAAGTTACTAGCCAAACCCATATGATTTTTAGAATATGACATCTTCATTCTGTGGTGAGTATGTACATCATCATTTTTCTGTGTCTGTGTGTATTTTTTTTTTTTTTTTTTTTTTTTACAAGTACTTTAATGGTAGGTGCTCGGGCAAACTGAAAGCAGTAGTACCCCCCTCCCCCAACAAGCAGCAAAATCTCACTCCTACACTGTAGAGATCCCTAAATGCAGTAAAGCCTTCTACTGCAATAGCTTCTTTCGTCAAACTTTGGAATTCCCTTCCAGTCCCTGCTTTCCTGACTGTACTGACATGCAAAAGTTCAAGGTAATGTGAACAGACATCTGGCTGCCCAACTGCCTATATAGTATCCCTGCAAACCTGGTCCCAAATAGTCACCTTTATGACTTAGTGGCACTGTGCCTTGTTTAGGGTAAAAAAAAAAACTGGCCACGACGGACCTTCTCAAGGTTACATTTGCTTAAATCATCTACATTATTAAATATCGTCCGCACTGATTAATTTCCGAGACAGAACTGACTAGAAACCCTTTCTTCTCTTGCTCTAACCCTAACCCATCCTCTAATATTATTCAACACCTGTTTTTCTGGTGCCTTTGAACTTTTGGCCTTGTATCAAATCACATCATTCGTCTTATCCATCTATGGGTACATTTGTTTTCTGCCAAAGTTTCCTGATCTGTACTAAAGGTGACCCTTATCAAAATTCACACTGGCTAACTTAATTGCAACTTACTGGCATAGGGTTTCAATACTTTACAGTTGTAACAATTATAGAAGTCTCTGACAGCATAGACACAGCACTCTCCCTCGACACTAGCGCACAAGTACATGTATTTGGTGACTTTAATGTCCACCACAAAAACTGGCTTGGATTCTCTACTTACAGATGCAGCGGGCAGCACAACACATAGCTTCGGTATATCTCGCTCCCTATCACAAATGGTTATGTTTCCCACCCGTTTCCCTGACCAGCAAGAACACGCATCACTTCTAGATCTGTTTCTGACCACAGTTCCCGAGAATTGTATAACAAATGCTGACAGCCCACTCGGGAACGCTGATCATGCAGTGATAATGGTCGGAATCGCCCTAAACTCCAGACCCAAAACTGAAGAGCCAGTGCTCAAAACAACAAAATATTATAAAAAGGCTGACTGGGAAGCCATCAGAGATCTTATCAGAGATGCCCCATGGGGAAATATTTTTTCTCCTCCTGCTGAAGAGTGCGCAAATGAGACCACTGAATGGTTCAAAACGGCAATTGAAGCACATGTTCCCATGCGGAAATTTTATAGCAAGCCCCACTCTCCCCAATGATTTACTTCTACTTGCGCAACTGCCATTGCTCAAAGGCAGCATGCATACTGCAGATTTAACCGACATAAGTCCAGTTCAAACAGACAGAAGTATATAGAAGCTAGAAATAACGTTAAGAAAGAAATAGCGACAGCTAAGAGAGAATTTACTGAAACCACTAAAAAATGCATCGAAGCACAAAAATTAGGAATGCGTGACTTCTGGAAAATCTACAACAGTCTAGTAAATAATGGGCAATCAACAATTCCCCCACTAACCAACAACCAAGGTTGTTTGCTCAGCAACCGACAAGGCTAATATACTTGCCAGTCGGTTTGCCTCAAGCTCCACACTAGACCCTTTCAACCACCCCCTGCCTGACTTTCCTTTGTGGACAGACGCCATACTAGATCTAAAAATCACCCCTTCTCAGGTGCATGCTATCATAAAAAACCTTGACACTTCAAAAGCATGTGGACTTGATCTTATTCCAGCTGTGCTATTAAAAAAGTGCTCAGCCGAAGTAGCTCCAGTTCTCTCCAAATTCTACAACAAATGCCTTAATGAAGCTTGCTTTCCAGGCTGTTGGAAAACTGCTTCTGTGGTACCAGTATTCAAGAATTCTGGCGAAAAAACTGACCCATCAAATTATTGCCCCATTAGCCTCCTCCCACTTTTTGCCGAAATATTTGAGACTATAATTAACCATGCTCTAGTCCATCACCTTACAGATGCTAAACTTCTGACTGACCAACAATATGGATTTAGACAAGCGTGTTCCTAGCAGACATCCTCACTGTAATCTTTGAACGTATATACCATTCACTGGACAAAGAGGGGAAGGTCAGAGCAGTAGCTTTAGATATATCTAAGGTTTTTGACAGGGTATGGCATGAGGGTCTCCTCAGGAAAATTAGATCATACGGTATCACTGGTAGAATACTTAACATAATTAAATCCTTCTTAGATAAGAGAAAAATCCAGGTTGTCCTCGACGGTTGTACATCTAAACAATATGATATAAATGCGGGAGTGCCTCAAGGGTCTATCCTTGGACCTCTATTGTTCCTAATGTTCATTAATGACCTCCCCGACAAAATTGCCTGTGAGATGACACCACACTCTATAACAGGCACGACAGGAAAACAAATGAACACATATCTAAAGAAATGGCAAAAACACTAGAGGATGACCTCCAATCTGTAGTGGAATGGGGACAAATGGATGGTCACATTCAATGCTGCCGAGACTAAACTGGTTTCCTTCAATAATTACAAGAAACCTTCTCTGCCACCAATAGCAATGGCTAGTAACTCTTTATCTGAGAGTAGATCTTTCAAAATGCTTGGCCTAACGTTCACAGGAAACATGAGTTGGAAAAATTACATTGAAAGCATTGCCAGGACTGCTGCGAAGAAGGTAGGCTCTCTCTACCGTGCTAGAAAACTACTAACACCCGAAAGTATCCTGTACCTCTATAAGGCAACCATTCGCCCATGTATGGAGTATTGCTGTCACATTTGGGCTGGTGCATTTGCTACTAGTCTCTTGCTCCTAGACAAGGTTCAAAAGAGTCGCCAATATGAGAGGCCCTGAACTGGCATCTAAGCTTTAGCCTCTGTTCCATCGACGAAATGTTGTATCCCTCTGCCTGTTCAAGTATTTTAGTGGTGAATGCTCTGGCAAACTGCAGACACTTGTGCTCCCACCACGTAGACACCCTCGACAAACCCGACAGGCAGCTAAATCCCACCCCCACACAGTAGAGATCCCTAGATGTCAAAGATCTTTCTCCTCCAGTAGTTTCTTCCCCAGAATCACTAGACTCTGGAATTCCATTCCAGGCCCCTGCTTCCCCAACTGTACTGACATGCAGAAGTTCAAGTGTAACGTGAACCGACATCTTGCTGTCCAAATCCCAACATCCCAGTAGTTGCTGCCCTTGATAGTAGCTCCTTACACCAAAGTGGCAATGTGCCTTGTTTGGGGTGAAAATGTAATAAAAAAACAAAAAAAAAAAAAACACATGCAGCTTAAGAATACGAATACTACATGTAAAAAGCAGGTTTTTTTTTTGTTCTTTTTAAATTTTTTTTATTTTGTTCGAGCTGGAAATCGGGCATCCTGTTGGATGCCAGACGTTCACCTACTATCTCATACATTCCAACTTTGTGACACACAATATGGTTTCGCTCTGCAAGATCTACCGCAGATGTGCTGACGGTTATATCTCACAGGATTAGTGAATCTCTTGACAAAGGCTTCCTTTCTAGGGCAATTGCTCTTGACATATCAAAAGCCTTCGACAAGGTATGGCATAAGGGTCTACTTCAAATTTCCAGCTACGGTATAACTGGAAATGTTTTCTCAGTCATTGAATCATTTTTCTCCGATAGGCTCATAAGAATAGTGGTCGATGGACAAAAATCAGAGGCCTGCAGTATTAATGCTGGAGTCCCTCAGGGGTCAATCCTGGGCCCAACTCTCTTCCTGATCTACATCAATGATCTCCCTAAACACATACTTAAATCATTCGTTGACATCTATGCTGATGACACGACCATCTATGGCAACACGTCAAAGACTGTAAATGACGAAGTTCTCTCTGATTCTCTCTCCTCTGATATCGAGTGCGTGGTTCAGTGGGGGAAGACGTGGCTGGTTACCTTTTAATGCATTTAAAACCAAACTCCTATCCTTACATCATCAACGCTCTGATCCCCATCTGGCATCAATTGTGATGGATGGCTCTCGTCTGGGAGAGGCCCCGTGTTTTGACAAGCTTCTGGGTTTGACCTTTACTCCTGATCTGAAATGGAACACGTACATCAAGTCTGTTGCCAAGGTCGCTGGAAAGATGGTGGGATCCTTCTACCGCTCCAGAAGATATCTCACTACTGATGCAATTCTCTATCTATATAAAAGCCAAGTACGTCCAAGGATGGAATACTGCTGCCATATCTGGGCAGGAGCTGCTAAAAACAGCATATCCTGCCTTGACAGAGTACAAAATAGACTTTGTGGCTTAGTGGGGGATGCCCTTTTCTCTACCTTGCAATCTCTCTCCCACAGAAGAGACGTTGCGAGCCTATCCTTGTTTTATCGTTATTTCCATGGCAGGTGCTCGTCTGAACTCCAATCTCTGGTCCCCCCTCACCAATCTTATATGAAAAACACTCGTCTAGCCGAATCCACTGTGAAAAATTTCCCCCACTCTTTATCTGTGCCTAAATCAAAACGTGGATTCCATGAACAAAGCTTCTTTCTTAGAACTGCACGCCTGTGGAACTCTGTTCCGTCTGCCTGCTTCCCACCTGACTACAACTTGGATGTGTTCAAGTCCAACGTGAACAAATTCCTAATGAACCGCCCCCTTAAGTAAACACTTCATCAAATCTCCACACTAACGTAATGTACTTGCAATAACCCTTATCCCTGAGTGGCTTCCGGGCCTTGATAAGTGGTGACCACTGTGTAAAAAAAAAAAAGAAGAGGTCTTTTTAAGATTCTAACCATCAGTTTAAATGCAATTGGGTATATATCTCTAGCACTTTGTTCACTGGGTATATTTGCCAGGTAGGTTTTGAAATTTTTCCATGAGTGATAATTATTGGAATGATAGTAATTTTCCAAAAATTTCAGTTTCTTTTCATGTCATACATGACATTGATAATTATGTTCTCCTTAACTCTATTTAACCAGGAATCACTGTGATCACTAACTTCCAAGGTTGCTTCTTTCTCCTTGTTCCATATCGCTATGTCAAGTTTAATAGTTCTTTTTTCTAGGTACATAGCTGTAGGAATTGCATAGACATGATGGAAATCTGAAATTCCATTTTCGCCATAATAGAAGTCTTTCAGCTGACTGAAGAACCATTGTTTTTCAAATCCAGCACAAGCAACTTTTTTCTTTTGAAAAAACGAAGCCACATGAGAAGGGGCTCATGGTATGGTCTGCACCCCCTAAGAAAAATACATGGTAATTTTTTTTTTTTTAAATTCCATTTCTCCTTTCAAGAACTAAGAACTATATAATTTTGACATGTGTAATTTTGACATAGGATAAAGTGATGTTTATGATAGGGGAGGGAGATGTCTTTTACGCTTTGGTAAAAAAAACTTTTTTATAAAAGAAAATCTTTTCTATAACAAAAAGATCTTGCTGCTTTTATACAAATTTTAAAATTTATTATACTAAATGTGAGTTTATGAATGTTTAATGGTTCTCATGGATGTTTTGTCTCCATATTTCCAGCCCCAGTTTTATCTTGGAAAATTTTAATCGCATGAATACAGCGTAAGACGAGAAAAATGAACGTAAATAAAATCTATATATATATATAAAAGCGAAAATGTATGTATGTTTGTGTGTCTGCTAAAAACTTTTGACTGACGGAAGAAAAATTCACAAACTTGGTATCATATGAAAGCCCCACCCTCCGGACGACAAATATTGAAAAATTAGTCCAAAATGACCAACAGAAGTGCGTCAGCTGATCGATTTTCTGGGGGGGGGGGGGCCAAAAAGTGACATTTTAATGTTAAACATTACATATTTTTAAATCGATTTATAACTGCCCCAAAAAATACGGCCGCCAACTCTTCTACATAAAGTATACATGGGGCCATTTATTTTGGGTCAACTTGTATTTAAAACCCGCTGAGTCATGTCACGTGATCTTGATGTCAGCAAGCTGGAATGGCAGTCTGAATTTAAAAAACATTGTTGTTATCGGTAAAAAAAATTTAACCCTCACACAAGCTAAACTATGAACTTCTACGCTATGACAACGTTACCAAAGTTATTAGCATGTTAAAAATAGTTAGATACGATAGTTAAACGAAAAATAACAAGCCAAAAATGTAAAGTAAAAAAAAAAATACGCTTACAAAAAAATATTAACGATCGAAGTTTTTACAAAAAAAAAAAAAAAAACAGCCAGATGCCATTTTCTTTTTTAGTAACACTCTTTAGAGTAAGGAAGACGAAGTGAGACACACACGTACACAAACGCAAAGGGAGAGAGATGTCTAGACAGGAAACGAAATACATAATTTAATAAACGCTAATGTGAAGTAAAACAAAAAAAAATAAAATACTGCTATGTCCTCTCATAACGCTCCCGCGATGACCTCATTTAGTGGCTATCTGTCAATCAAACCTCTTTCACTCGCTTTATAAGCCTTATTTTAACACTATAATCAATTTCTCTTACTCTTGGCCTAGACGGTTAAGTGGTTGGAATTTGTTTCACCTCCGCATCAAGGCTCCCGGGTTCAATCCAGCCTCACGACCAAAACTTTTTTTTTTTTTCTTTTACATCTTTAGACACGCGGGCAACGTTTCTTTATTTTTTTTTTAACTTCGCTTATTCTTTAGTTTACTCCCCCCCCCCTACACACAGCGTTTTTTTTTTTTTTTTCGCTGTTTTTGTTTTTCCGATTTCAACATCATTTCATAAACTCTTCATATCAGACAATTGATATTTATTTGGACACTGTCAGAGTTCCCCAACATCGTGGGGAAACAAATAAATAAAACGGCAGGAAGCTTAGCTGGCCTCCAGCCAGACATTCGTTTGTGCACCTGCGTGATTCTTAACTTAATGACCAGTTCGACTTTTATTTTATTTAGTCTCCTCCATCCGAGCAAAAGTTAACTACCAACTCTTTTTTTTCACCTTTTCCTCTTCCGTGGTACGGCTTCCACCTTATTTAAAAAAATTTTTTTAAACATCTACAAACACCCGGACAACGTATGTCCACGAAAGGGTTCTCGCGTCTGTTAGATTCCAGGAGAAGTTTTCGCATACTTCCCAGATTGTAATATCTCAGATTCGCAAACGGACACTTTTTTTTCTTTTTTCTTTTTATCAAGTTTTTAAAAAATTCTCTCATTTCGAGTGTTTGTCTTTTTCGTATAAAGCAAAACTATTTGAACGCAAATGCCTGGCCTTCAGGCCGAGTAGTATCTGTTCTGTAATTGGTCCTTGGTCAATGTAGGGGAAACCCTTCATACTAAGACAATTACTATTTATTTGGGTACTGCCAGAGTGCCCCCCTTTTTGGGGGGGTGGGGAGTTAGTTTTCACCCCCCACATTATAAACGACCTTGTGTTTAATTTGCTTTCGTGGGGAAACAAATAAAACGGCAGAAAGTGGAAATTTTAACTGGCCTCCGGTCAGATTTAAAAGCTAAAAGCTATTTTCCATTTCTGCAGATGCGTGATGACTCCTATGATTCTTAACTTAATTACCAACTCATTGATTTCATTCCACTATTCTCTTTGGCCTAATGGTTAGCAAGGAAGACTAATTGCCTTACGTTTTCGAGTTCGATCTCACGTCTCTATCTTTTTTTTTTTATTTTGTCTTCGTGCTAATATCCTCCATCTGGGCAAAAGTTAATTACAAACTCATTTAATTCACTATCCTCTTTTTTTCACATTCTTTTCCTCCTTTGCGGTACGGGTTCAAGCCTGCCTGCCTACTACCACTTTTTTTTTTTTCTTTGCTCAACACCCAGGTAATGCCGGGCACCCCCACTAGTCACAGCTAAAATAAGAGCAATAGCAAGAGAAGAATGTGTCTGGATTAGTGAGAACTTTTCACATTGTATCCAAATGTGCTAATTATTGAACAGCAACAAAACAGACTGTTGGATATTCGTGCGTGAAATTTATTTGTACCAACCATACAGCGGCTGGCATTCCCATGTGGTCACCCATGTGGTACTGACCATGCTCAACGTTGCTTAACTTTGGTGATCTAACGAGAACCAGTGTGTCAATGCAAGTATGCCGCACCTTTATCATTGTATTCCTATTTACTTGTCTCCCCATGATGGCAGTTAGATACAAGGTAGGGATTTAAAGTGGGGAAAATCCAGCTCCCCAAAAAAGGAGCACTTTGGATAGGAAACAAAAATAAAAATAATCTTGGTGTAGAAGGATTTCTCCTTCACTAATCGTGGACAGAAAAAGTGAAGTGTAGCATCAGAACAGACACTACACTTTGTTTCTAGCCAAAAGGTCAAGTTCAGATATTCCACGGATAAAAAATCGAGAGGGGGGTATTTAAGGTTCTGTGAAACCTATTCAGGATTGCACTGCTGAGACGCACATCATTGAATGGCAATCTAACAAAAACTGTTGGACTGAAACTTGGTGGACAAGTCAAACAGACTGAAGTTTATTTGTACTAAATATGGTTAGATTACAGGAATTATTTTGATTTTTATTAATAACTAGTCGAGCTACCTGGTGTTGCTTGGGACAAAAGTGTAAACTTTTATATTTCCCCTTCAATCTCTCCACTACGCCTTCTTGGCAAAGCCCATTTCTTCATCTGGACATATACACCTACACATAGACAACTCTAATGAGTTGGCATAAGGGAATTAACTCTGACAAAAAATTCAGTTATTTCTCTTTGGTTAGTGGCTGGAAAATAAATTGCTACCCTGACAAAATCTATGTCTGTTAAGGGTCAAAGAATGAAAAATGTTTTCCAAACTTTTAAATATTCATCCAGAGTAACACCGATAAAGAAAATACTAACTTTGTGAGTGTTTGTTTTGTCATTTTTTAGTTTTAGCCGGACATATATACATACATACATTTATATTATAGATCATTTAAGCATGGTCTGTAAACTACAATGCATTTGGTTTTATTTGTTTTGTTGATGTTTATTTCAGCACGGTCCGTAAACTGCAGAAGTTTTTCTTGTAACGTTTTTATGTTTAAAAATTTCTTGCCGATTACTTAGTTTTAAAAGCGATGGCAATGAAAAAGATGCCGTCAACTAGGATTGAAACTAAAAACTTATCTTCAGTCCGTCATTTAACTGTGCTAAATGCAACAATCGGTTAAAATTGTTGGAAATTAATATATTTAAAACAAAATGAGTGTACAGTTATCTATGCATTCGCTGACAGAAATATGACAAAGATATTAAGTTGGCAGAGGAGTTTGGTAGAGTCTGCAAAGGTCAACTCTTTCAATTCTGACCTCTTGGTAGCCAAATTTTCGCTCAAAAACTCATTAAAAAGTTTGCATGTCTAGACCCAAAATTTGCTGAATAGTTTGCTAGAGACTGCAAAGATCCAATCTTTAACTTCGACCCCAATTTTGACCCATTAACATTTATTGTTTTGGGCTCAAATCAAATTAAAAAGTTTGATCCATGTCCAAGTAACCTACATCTAAAATTTCAATTTTTTACTCCCAAAATTGACAGGAGTTTGGTAGTTTTCAAAGCTCAAATCGTTAAACTTTAACCACTTGACAAAAACCAATTAAAAAGAATTTCCTAAATCTTAATACCCCTTATGTCAAATCTCGAGTCTGTAGACTGAAAATTGACAGTAATTTGGTAAGGAAATGTACACATGCAGACACACACACAATTGCACATTTCTAGATATAGATTTGGAAAACCTTGGGCCTGGTGGGGGGCACATCTTTTCAGATTGAAGACAATTTAGATCTAGTAGAAAAAGCAACACGAGAGGATTCGATGCAAAATAACAGTCGAACAGCCAGTGATATTTGTTTGATAAACCTGTCATTAATATTTCTAGCCAAGGTAAGCAGATGTAAATCAGACATTTGTCGGTGTAGTTTCTGTGATTTTATAAAAATTAAAACTTGATTTTTTTTTTTTTTTTTTTTTTTTTTTTTTTTATTGTGGATTCCACAATGGCTAACGATAGCCATTTTTACAGAGGGTATTTGTAACAAATTTAATTTTATCATTCAAATAGGGGAAATAGGGGTTAGAACAAATCTTTTAGAGCCCTAAGTGTAACGCTCTTGATTCATTTTTTTTTTTTTTTTTTTTTTTAAAGAGTCAATGTGTATAAAGACCAATAAACATAGGTCTACAATAAACAGAAGTTAAAAAAAAAAGTCTTAGCATCTAGTACATGGAAGACTAGAATTAACTTTGTCAACCGTAAACTTAAAGGTTGCATGAATATTAAGGGACGCCAGAAAGTTTTAGAAACCATTTATATTAAGTCATCCTGTTGCAGTGAAATGTTCAATGGTTCAGGCATGCAGGTTATGACCCAAAAAAGACCAATCAAAAGTACAGTGATTAACTTTTTATAGGATTCTATTTTTGCATACAACATATGTATATATTTTATTTACCTACACACACAAACGATTTGACTTGGGAATCTTAAGTAGAACAACCCTTGGTGTGTTTATGGTATTATGATGGATGAGAACTTTAGCTAGGATTAGTGTAGATCAATCAAACCTACAGGGACAAAGATAACCATTGGCCCCACCTCCCCAATTTTTGATTGGTCTTGTGCCTACTTTTATTTTGTTAAATTTGTTTGGCGAAATAAAATATATTAATGAAATGTTGATCTCCAGATTGCTGCAATCCTAGATATGACTTTAAAGGACATTCAGTCGTGAGACCCCATTTGAAGACTATGAAGAATCACTGCAAGCTGGATTAAATTAATATTTATTAATAGCCATTGCTAGCAGCCTATTTTGGCCCAGAATGGTAGTACATGTTAGGGCAGCCCTTTTGGTAGGGCCTAGAGTTTGCTAATTGTAACCCCATACATGGGGTCCTGGTGTTATCAGATAAGGCCAATCTTAAGATACTGGCTTTCTTATTTAAAAAAAAAAAAAAAAAAAAAATACACCAAACATTGATGTCATTGTTTTTCTCCTTTGCAGAACATGATTGAGTTTTTAATGGCAAAGTCAAAAACAATCTTTTTTTCTACAAAACTCTCAAATCAAATACCGTGAATAAATATTTGAAGATATAAAGAACTTGAAAAGTAATTTTTTTCCGTAATTCCTGAACTTAACATTAAATAACCTGAAAAGGCTTGATATACTGTAAAACAAAGCAACCAAATCAAAATCTGTTGCCAAGGTCGCTGGAAAAATGGTGGGATCCTTCTATCGATCCAGTAGACATCTCACTGCTGATGCAATTCTCTATCTTATATAGATAGAGAATTGCATCAGGTATGTCCAAGGATGGAGTACTGTTGCCACATTTGGGCAGGAGCTGCTAGAAAGGACTTATCCTGCCTTGATAGAGTTCAAAATAGACTTCGTGGCCTGGTGGGAGATGTCCTTTTCTCTTCCCTGCAACCTCTTTCTCACAGAAGAGATATTGCGAGTTTATCTCTGCTTTATCGTTATTTTCATGGCAAGTATTCGACTGAGCTTCAATCTATGGTCCCCCCCCCCTTCCCAAACTTTCACAAGAAACACTCGTCTAGCTGAAAACACCATCAATAATTCCCCCCACTCTTTATCTGTGCCTAAACCTAAACGTAGATTCCATGAACAAAGCTTCTTCCTTAGAAGTGCATGCATGTGGAACTGTCTTCTGCTTTCCAACTGACTACAATCTGATTGTCTTCAAGTCCAATGTAAACAAGTTCTTGACGAGCCGTTCCACTTAAGTTAACAAATGTACCGACTTTCCATTACTAACAATTACTATATTGTCCAAGTGACTACTGTACACTCTTAACCCTTATCCTCGAGTGGTCTCTGAGCCTTGATAAGTGGTGATTCCTATGTAAAACAAACAAAAGAAAACCCAGATTTAAATGGGGGGAAAATTGTAAAACTTTGCCCACACTTTTCGTCCCCCCCAATCAAATGACAGAGCCTAAATGCAATCGCTTTTGCATTCAGCAGATTGTTTGTAACGAGTGTATTGCAATGCCATTTTACATTTCCATTAATCCTTATATGGTTTGCAGGTGGACACTTGTTTCGCCATTTTTTCATCCGCGTATAAACATACTCATTTTACTGTTCAGAGCGTTTAGGTATGACGATTATTCGGATCTATGAAATTATCACTGATTATTAACTGAAAAGATAATTCCACCAATTATCCTCTTAAATTTAATTGCTATCCTGCATACAAAAAGAAAAATCTATTGTTAAAAAACAAAACAAAACAATGAATCATTAAGCTGGATTAAATTTATACTTTATCTGACCTATATAATGTGAGTGTATCTCTATAAAAGCTGATTTGTTGGTCTGTCGCACGCGGGTTTGAAATAGCTATTTTGCCGGACCGGTTCATCACCTATAAGTTAAACATTTTTTTTTTTATCTGGAGGTTTTGCTTCAAAAATATACATTGAAAAATTTTAGACATGCAAAAAAAAAAAAAAAAAAATTTCTATTAATTTATCATACCTAACTCGCATATATAGTCTTAGTTTTATGGAATTTCCATGGATACAACCTTTTCTTTTTTGAGGGTCTATTTCTATAGTTTTTGTCGGAGTCCGTTTTCATTTTTTTTTTTTTTTTTTTTTTTTTTTAAATATTGGTGAGGGCCTGAGTACGTCAAATATATAAATGCTAGAAATAGGTTCTTCTCGTTGTTCATATGTGTCTGGGAGATATCTTTTCTTATTTGGTTAATACGTCTTCATACGTTCCATTTTTGGGTGTTTTATTATGTACATCATATTCTCAATTCTTCTTTCGACTACCCCCCCCCTTCCCCATGTATGTTCCTTTTCGAAAATAATTTAAGAAACATTTTTTGCTTGGAGTTTTATGTAAGGTATTACTTTCTTTAGTTTCCATTTTTCGAAAGACTCGATTATCAAATATGGAAGTCATATAGTATCAACGAGGTCAACTTCTCAGATCTGTTACATGATACAAAAAAAAAAAAAAATTAAAAAAGTTTGTTTGACTTTGAAGATATGCGTTGACTTTAAAGCTTTAGACATAAAAAAATATGGTTTCACAATTAAATCAACTGCAAGTATTTATTGGTACCGCTGTCACTACCTACGTCACTTATCTTTGTCTTGTAGAACTTACTAACAAAAAAGATATTGCTATCATTGTCACTACCTTTCTTCCTTAGCCTTATGAGTACAAGTTTTTTTGTTTTTTTTAGTTTTTTAAAATTTCTATTGAGTAACTGTTATGAAGGCTAAAAGCCACTTGAGGATGAGGACTAATCAGACTAAAATGATTGTCAGCTGAAAGGAACTTTGGGTGAGAGCACAAACTTAAT
The DNA here is from genome assembly GCF_053919585.1 of Euprymna scolopes. Classification (NCBI taxonomy): domain Eukaryota; kingdom Metazoa; phylum Mollusca; class Cephalopoda; order Sepiida; family Sepiolidae; genus Euprymna; species Euprymna scolopes. Next base: position 156,330,839 of record NC_136487.1, on the reverse strand, counting down.
AAATCAATGGTAAATCAATGGTAAATCAATGGTATAAACTGATGATTACTTAATGGTTTTGACAAGTATTTGACATTGGATTTAGAGGTGACTAAGTTATAATCAGCAGGGAAGTAGCACTGCGATAATGTGTTCCACAGATGTCAAGTATTTACAGAGCTCTGCCCATGAAAATTCTGCCTGATGCTAGGTGCATGGAGAGTCCAAAGATTGGAGCTCAGTCGAGCACTTTTCTTGATAATAACGAGAGAGAAAGAGCAACATCTCTTCTGTGTGAAAAGGGTTGTAGGGAAGAGAAAAGACCACTGCCGACTAGATTTTGAAGTTGATTTTGCTCAAATTTGGTTATTTTGATTTTTAGCCATTTGTTGCTTATATTCTTCCACTAAATTCTTGTCGCATAACCTGATCGAATTTGTTTCCTCATAGAAACAATTTCAACAGTCCTTCAATAGGGACGTGTTCTTTAAATAATTTTTGTGTAGACAAGGTTTGTTGATTGTAGACCATTTAGAATTCTTTAAACTTTTATACATGTTTTAATTACAAGAACGTTTATAACAAGTAATTTCTGTCTGATTTAAATTCTAGAATAATAGTTAACACCATTTCCATGTGTTGCAATTTAACAAAATGAATGGTTTAAAAAAACAAAATTGGTTCCAGACAATTAAGCAACCTTAGTTGTTTTCCTTCTTTTGTGAACTGATTGATTTCTTGAAAGGAAAACAAATTGGTGCAACTTTTTCAGACTTCACTTAATGCCGCCATACTTCTCATGTTGTTCACTCTTCTGTAAAAATGTCTGAGTAATTACGTTAGGGGTTATAATTTTAGATGCCGAAGAGCACGGTACAGTCATCCCCACCCATGATCAGCTGACCTGATGAATCATGTATTAAATCTTCTCTCCAAAATTTAGTGTCGTTTGCACTGATTCACAACTGCTAAGTACAGGTGTTTTTAAAATATTTTTGCTAAAAAATTCAATGTTGATTTGACACATAGTTTAGTAGAAATTTGTTTTGACTTTGTAGAGGGTAAAATCTAAAATCATTGGCAACACACACTCATCGCATACAGACATGCACATGCCTGCTCTGATCGCTCGCACGCTTGCTCTGATCACACACAGGCACCCGCACACATGCTCTGATCACATGCACAGTCGCATGGTCTGGTCGCGCACAGACGCACACACACTCTTGTGGTCTGGTTGCGCACACACTCTCGTGGTCTGGTCGCGCATACACTCTCGTGGTCTGGTCGCACACAGATGCGCGCACGCATGGACAAGTCTATTGAATCCAATTTTAAAATTGTGTAGAAGATATCTTTCTCTAATTCTACTTATTTCCATAAAGTTCTCGGCTGAGCTTGAATCGCGTTTTCCACCATCAGGGCAAAGAAAGTTTTTTTATTTATGTATTTAAGTCAAATGGAATTCAATGAACAGTGTTTTCCATGATATCCTGTGGGACATGTTGACATAATACCGCTTCTCTGAACTACAGCAGGGTTGTCTTCAACTTGAATGTACAAAATGCTTGTCATAAACTGTACTCATAGTTGTTCAAGATTTCTTAATTCCCTTCATTTTCAATCCTCTCATAATATTCTTCATCATTCAACTGCCAAACTATTCATCTCATTGACCTTCATCCTCGATTTTAGCCTTAAATGGTGACTTTTTAGTAAAAGAAAAATGTTTTAAAATTAAAAATACGAAGTTTTTATATTCACCCTTAGTAGAGGCATTTTTTTAATCTGAATTATATCCAATCATCTTTCACCGCCCCCCCCTTTCTTTTGTTCTGTGATTGCCAAAATTCCTAATCACCTTACATAATTCAATAGATTAAACAGATTAATAAAAAATACTTAATTTTGTTTTTATATTTTAATGGCTTTTTTTTTTAATTATTTTATTCAAAGAGGCTGATTGTGTAATAAAAAAGTGGCACTTGTCCAGACCCCCCCAAACACACACACACACACACACACACACACACACACACACACACACACACACACACACACACACACACACAAAAAAAAAAAGATAAATGAAGAAAAATCTTTTGATGTACATTTTCGTACAAAATTAATAAAGCAAGATTGAAATAGTTCATTATGAGCAATGGGGAATATCACCATCAGTATTTGTACTATTTAACCCATAGCTGGAGAGAGAAAGGGAGACATAGCAAACAGACTGATTCTGTCTCATTTTAAATTAAACAAGCTATGTTTGAATCAAGAAAAATTGAGTTTGCGGTCTAAATATATAATGATGCAGTTCAAATAAATAAATGGACTCCTGGTGAAATGGATAAAAGTGCTAAGTTAAGTAAGGGTGATAGTACGAATAATATAAAATTTACTTAAGACCCAGTGGAGGCAAATGGAACAAGTTACCTCCATAGGTTAAATAAAGGATTCCTTTTGGTAGTGTGACAAGACAAACCTGAAGATCAGAGCTTACATTGATGAAAACATTGTGAGAATAATAATCAAGATTAGAACAATAGTCAAAATAATCCTTTTTTATATACATCTCTGTACTTTATATACATCTCTGTACTTTATATACATCTCTGTACTTTATATACATCTCTGTACTTTATATACATCTCTGTACTTTATATACATCTCTGTACTTTATATACATCTCTGTACTTTATATACATCTCTGTACTTTATATACATCTCTGTACTTTATATACATCTCTGTACTTTATATACATCTCTGTACTTTATATACATCTCTGTACTTTATATACATCTCTGTACTTTATATACATCTCTGTACTTTATATACATCTCTGTACTCTATATACATCTCTGTACTCTATATACATCTCTGTACTCTATATACATCTCTGTACTCTATATACATCTCTGTACTCTATATACATCTCTGTACTCTATATACATCTCTGTACTCTATATACATCTCTGTACTCTATATACATCTCTGTACTCTATATACATCTCTGTACTTTGCATACAGCTCTGTACTTTGCATACAGCTCTGTACTTTGCATACAGCTCTGTACTTTGCATACAGCTCTGTACTTTGCATACAGCTCTGTACTTTGCATACCGCTCTGTACTTTGCATACCGCTCTGTACTTTGCATACCGCTCTGTACTTTGCATACCGCTCTGTACTTTGCATACCGCTCTGTACTTTGCATACCGCTCTGTACTTTGCATAGAACCACTGTGATCCTCCTATCAGGGTGCACATAGGATTGAAAAAAACCTTGAATCTTGAACTTTGTCGTGAAAAGGCTTATTATTACCTTGAAAGGGCCTTGGAAGTATGGGAAATGTCTGGAAAAGGACTTGGAAATCGTATATATTCAGTAAAAATTTGTCAGAATATCAAATAAAATCGAAATAAATACTCAAATATTTAAAACAAATTTTAATAAAATCTAAAATACGTTCTTCTGAAATTGTATCATTATTTCCGGCATTGTCACAACAAGAGTTACGCCCCTTTATCATGAAACTACCTAATGTTATCCATGTACTTTATGGATATAGCCGAAATGAAATTCAAAATCGAAATACAGTAGAACTCCGGGGCACGGCATTAAAAATTAGTAACAATATACAGTACAGTATATAATACACATGTATATAATCAAATAACATAAATAAGATTGTAAGGCGGGGCAAATGCCGTAACCAGATGCTGGAAAACATTGTATTCCACATCGTAACCTGAAACAAACGTATCCTCGGGTTCTGCCGTATCAAATATTAATTAAAATATTAGTTTATTTGGTTTATTATATTATATCATTCTTTATATATCAAATTTTGCTTTTAAAACTTGAATTTTGTCTGGGTAAGGCCTTAAAATGGGACATTGAAAACCTGTATATCTCACCTAATCAATTTATATACCCATTCTATACCCATTTATTTATTTTTATAATCCCAGTTCACCAGAGAGAGACTTGAATAATCCTCTAAAGTTTCAGCTACTTTTTTTTATTTATATATTTTTTCACTGCTTATAGTTTTTAATTATTTCTCTACTTCCATTTTCTTATGTATTGCCCTACTCTCTGGCTTACGAAGGTCGGTTGTTGCAAAAGTAAAGCTTATTTTTTTTTTTTTTAACTCAAATCATTGAAGAGCTATAAGGACGGGAGTGGTATCATGACAACAAGCGACCTTTTATGTCCCAGAATTAATTTTTCTACATAGTCACCAACTTTCTCAATGCACTTTTGCTAGGAATTCAATGATGCATCTCTGTTTCTAATCCATATCTATCTTTGTTTCACACTATCAATATCTGCAACAGAGAGATGAAACTTTCAGGCCGTGAATGCATAAGTTCAGAGATCATGACAATACAAATTGCATTCCCTTCTGGTCGATTCGGACTGAATAATAAAAAAAAAATAGGAGGCATTACTTTTCGAATGCCCCTTGTATGTTATTTATCCTATGTTCTTTCTACTTAGATTTTCAATATCCTTCTTGCTGCTGTATACATAATCTTTTTCTATCTCATTTCCAAACTGTCTTTAAGCCAGATTTTTTTGTAGATCTATAAACCAGGCTTTTTCTTTTCTGATGAGAAGCATTTGGCTTCGAAATGCCATGATCTAAAGAGTTTTTTTTTCCTTTTTCATCTGATGATATAATAAAGTTTAATTTAACTTTGAATTCTCATCTTTTATTTCTTATATTAATTGCCCCACTTAACCGTGTAGAGTTTTTACTATCTAAGTTTATTTGCTTAAATATTATTTGTATTTTTATGAATTTTATTGCTTTATACACGTTTACATTATACCTGGAGTCCCTCAGGGGTCAATCCTGGGCCCAACTCTCTTCCTGATCTACATCAATGACCTCCCTAAACACATACTTAAATCATTCGTTGACATCTATGCTGATGACACGACCATCTACGGCAACACATCAAAGGCTGTAAATGACAAAGTTCTCTCTGATTCTCTCTCCTCTGATCTCGAGCGCGTGGTTAAGTGGGGGAAGATGTGGCTAGTTACCTTTAATGCATCCAAAACCAAACTCCTATCCTTACATCATCAATGCTCTGATCTCCAGCTGGCATCAATTGTGATGGATGGCTCTCGTCTGGGTGAGGCCTTGTGTTTTGACAAGCTTCTGGGTTTGACCTTTACTCCTGATCTGAAATGGAACACGTACATCAAGTCTGTTGCCAAGGTCGCTGGAAAGATGGTGGGATCCTTCTACCGCTCCAGAAGATATCTCACTACTGATGCAATTCTCTATCTATATAAAAGCCAAGTACGGCCAAGGATGGAATACTGTTGCCATATCTAGGCAGGAGCTGCCAAAAACAGCCTATCATGCCTTGACAGAGTACAAAATAGACTTTGTGGTTTAGTGGGGGATGCCCTTTTCTCTACCCTGCAACCTCTCTCCCACAGAAGAGACATTGCGAGCCTATCCTTGTTTTATCGTTATTTTCATGGCAGGTGCTCGTCTGAACTCCAATCCCTGGTCCCCCCTCACCAATCTTTCACGAAAAACACCCATCTAGCTGAATCCACTGTGAAAAATTTCCCCCACTCTATATCTGTGCCTAAATCAAAACGTGGATTTCATGAACAAAGCTTCTTTCTTAGAACTGCACGCCTGTGGAACTCTGTTCCGTCTGCCTGCTTCCCTCCGGACTACAACTTGGATGTCTTCAAGTCTAATGTTAACAAATTCCTAATGAACCGCCCCCTTAAGTAAACACTTCATCAAATCTCCTCACTAACGTAATGTACTTGCAATAACCCTTATCCCTGAGTGGCTTCCGGGCCTTGATAAGTGGTGATCACTGTGTAAAAAAAAAAAAAAAAAATACCGTTTCATAGGGAACACTTATCCAAAAAAAGGTTCAGTATTATTTACTATACAAGCATACAATTGTTTCCGTCCATTCCCTTATTTTTATGGGCTTTATTTTATTTTTTTTACATGGAGGTCACTACTTATCAAGACCCGGAAGCCACTCGGGGATAAGGGTTATTGCGTGACCAGTAATCAATGGGAGAGTATCATAGTAATCGTTGGTATTGGAGATTTGATAAGGTGTCTTAAAGGGGCGATTCATCAGGAATTGGTTTATGTTGGACTTGAAGACATCCAAGTTGTAGTCAGGTGGGAAACAGGCAAATGGAAGAGAGTTCCACAGGCGTGCACTTCTAAGAAAGAAAGCTTTGCTCATGGAATCTACGTTTTGATTTAGGCACAGATAAAGAATGGGGAAAATTACTGACAGTGGTTTGTTTTTCGTGAAAGATTGGCGAGGTGGGGGGACCAGAGATTGGAATTCGGACGAGCACGTGCCATGGAAATAACGATAAAACAAGAATATTATTATTATTATTATATCAGTAGGACACTCATCAGTGCTAAAAATATACATGAAAAACAAACAACAAAAAGTCACGTCAACCTAGAGATACTCCTCCTCACAAGCAGTTCGATACTTCCTAATTTGAAAGGCTCTTTGTTCTTTTACAACATGTATAATTGAGATAATAATTATTATTTATACCTATTATGCAATCATCAGTGTAGGAGGTGACAATTCCTGCCAATCGAGAGATTCGAACCCAGCCACAAAGTGATCTTTGACTCCATTTGTTAAGTCTTTACCGTCAAATTCGGGCACAGATATTAGACAATCTAGAGTGTATAAATGAGCGGAAGTTGTGTGTGTATATATATATATATGTGTGCATGTGTATAAATATAATATGCCATTTCTTGCTGAAATGCATTTATTTAATTTAAAAAAATTATTTTTAAAAATTAAATTTCATTTTTTTAGTTCACAATAAAAGAACGGTATTTTCCGAATATACTGATGAGGTGTTCACGATAAGTAATTTGCATATTGCCTTACAAAAGGACATCCCATTTTAACTATTTTGGCGGAGAATTGTTTTTTCCTCAAACGAGATAGTAAAAAGAAATATATCCTTTGGTATATAATTTTGTTGTTGACTAGGGATTAAAGACACGATTTTATTTTATTTAAGAGTAAAAACGCTCCCTCAAAAGCAAGCAAACAAATAAAAAAACTGCTGTCTATGGACGCATTAATAGAATTCAAAATCCTTTCTTCTATCCCACGATATTTCTAACAAATCAACTTCAATAATGAATTTGTTCACCGAGGATAAAACGATTGAGAAATGCAAAGCAACGAAAACAAAATAAAATAAAAAATAGACAAATAATTTAAAACTTTTTTTTTTTTTTAATTTCATTACCCTTTTAACTTTTTTATTTATTTATTTTTTTTTTTTGTATAAAGGTGTTCATTTGTTTGTGTTTATATACTATGTTCCAGTTTCTCTGCTTGACAAATTTTGTTTATCATGCAAATTGACATGGAAAGAGGTTTTCATTGATCAGGGCTGACACACTGGCGTCCCTTTGTATCAATTCGTTATCTCCACTCACCATCGCTGCTCGGTTTTTCCGAGATTCTTGTAACTCCCCCACCCACCCACCACACACACGCACGTCTCAACCCACCCTAATGTTTGGCACTATCACCGTGGGAACTGTTTTTCTTAATCCTTTGTCAAGTATTTATATCGCATCTAATCTATATATACCGGTGGTGGTGGATGATGATGATGATGATGCATATTCGCAGATGACCGCTGTCTCATCACCTTTCTTCACTATGACCTTCTCAAAGGTTGCTTTTTAGACAATCTGTAGCTCTTTATAACCTTTCATTTTTCATGTTCTTTCTAACTGAGGCCTTCAGAGCACTACTGAAAGTGTCGAATAAAGTTAAGGATGCCTCCGGAGGACTACTAAAAATTACAATTGTTTTGGTCCATTCTGATATTTTTATTTATAGTTCTTTGCATATGTGCTTTATTATTCACTAGCGGGGGAACCGGCGTTGCCCTGGTGTTTAGTTAAATTAAAACAAAAAAATAATTAAAAAAAGGGTTGCTCGGGTGTTTGTTTCCGGGGGGGGGGGGGTTTAAAAAAAAAATGCTATTGGGCAAAAAAGAAAAGAAGAAAAAAAAAGAAAAATAACCAGAAGGAAAAAAAAGAAGAAAAAAAAGACAAACAGAAAGAAAGATAGCGTCTGAAATGAAAATATATTTATTTTATGCTAGTATTTAATGTATTTATTTGTCTTTTGTTTTGTTTATGCAAAAGATTTATCCATATAAAGTAATTTTTTTGTCTGCAATAATAGATTTTTTCACCATATAAATGTTAGGTGTAAGTACCGTTTTTTTTATTTGTTGTTGTTAATTAAACGTGTGTATGCACTGCTGTAATACTGGCTTTCTCCCAAATCCAATGTCGTCTGCCTCAATTTAATAGTTAGATGTAAAATCTGGAATCCAATGTTAGTCCGTTTTGTGTTTTTGTGTATTTAATAAACGCGATTGTTTCTGTGTAAACTGTAGAATGCGATGGAGAATGGATTTCTGTAAGAGAACTGAACTGTATTCACCTGAATGTTGACTGGGGAGTGTTAATTGATGAGGCTATGTCGAAAAAGAAAGGGACGTGGCATAAATACAGTTGGTAATCCAATGGTAGTTGGTTTCGTTTGTTTATTTATGTAATAAACACGATTTTCTCTGTATAAACTGTATTTTTAATGCGGAGGAGAACGGATTTTAGTAAAAGAGCGTTGTGATAGACTGCTATTAAATTAAGCAAGGTAAAATTGAACGTGGGCTAAGAATGTCTGATAAAAAAAAAGACTGCATAAGTAACCTTTCCTCCCCCGAATGTAAATGAAATAAACAAAAAAATAAAGTAAAAAAGAAAAAGATGGCATCAGTAACACTTCGGTTCGTTACCCCCCCCCCCCTCACAATATAAATAAAATAAAAAAAAAAAAGGAAGAAATGGCATAAGTAAATATTGGATTCGATGTAATCGAAAGTTGCGTTTCAACCGACGGAAAAACGCCCATCCATTTTTTAAAGCAACTATGAACTCAAACCGGTGCTTCCTCGTAGTGTCCTTGTGGACGTACACCCACCGGTGATAAGTGGGCATGGGAGGAGTATGAATGTAATAGAGGGAAAAGCTTTTACCACTTCCATTGATTGTAACCGAATTTGGCTGTGGACTCTCAGCAGAAAAAATATAGGGATCTAAGTTTATCGAGTAAGTGGATAGGTGATAGGCCTATAACACACCAAAGGTAATGTGCTGCAGTGCGTGCACATTACATTTGCATGAAATGTCTTGATTTTCAATCTTATTAAGGTAAAATCGCAGGGGAAAAATGAATTCATTTTATATATATATATTGTTAATATATATATATTGTTAATATATATATATATATATTGTTAATATATATATATTGTTAATATATATATATATATATATTGTTAATATATATATTGTTAATATATATATATATATATATATTGTTAATATATATATATATTGTTAATATATATATATATTGTTAATATATATATATATATATATTGTTAATATATATTGTTAATATATATATATATTGTTAATATATATATATATATATATATTGTTAATATATATATATATATATATATATATATTGTTAATATATATATATATATATATTGTTAATATATATATATATATATTGTTAATATATATATATATATTGTTAATATATATATATATATTGTTAATATATATATATATTGTTAATATATATATATATTGTTAATATATATATATATATATATATATTGTTAATATATATATATATATATATATATATTGTTAATATATATATATATATATATATTGTTAATATATATATATATATATATTGTTAATATATATATATATATATATATTGTTAATATATATATATATATATATTGTTAATATATATATATATATATATATATTGTTAATATATATATATATATTGTTAATATATATATATATATATATATATTGTTAATATATATATATATTGTTAATATATATATATATTGTTAATATATATATATATTGTTAATATATATATATATTGTTAATATATATATATATTGTTAATATATATATATATATATTGTTAATATATATATATATATATTGTTAATATATATATATATATATTGTTAATATATATATATATATATTGTTAATATATATATATATATATATATTGTTAATATATATATATATATATATATTGTTAATATATATATATATATATATATTGTTAATATATATATATATATATATATATTGTTAATATATATATATATATATATATATTGTTAATATATATATATATATATATTGTTAATATATATATATATATATATTGTTAATATATATATATATATATATATTGTTAATATATATATATATATATATATTGTTAATATATATATATATATATATATTGTTAATATATATATATATATATATATTGTTAATATATATATATATATATATATATATTGTTAATATATATATATATATATATATTGTTAATATATATATATATATATATATTGTTAATATATATATATATATATATATATCAGTGGGGCACTCATCAGTACTAAAAATATGTGAAAACCAAACGACAGAAAGTCACATCGACCTAGAGATACTCCTCCTCACAGGCAATTCGATACTTTCATAATTTGAACGGTTCTTTTTGTTCTTTTACAACATATATAATTATAATTAGATCATAATTATTATACCTACAGACACTAGTGTTTCATGCTTACGCAATCATCAGTGTAGGAGATTACTATTCCTGCTAATTGGGAGATTTTAACCCAGCCACAAAGTCACCTTTATGTTAAGCCTTTACCTCCAAATTCAGGCGCATACATTAGACAATCGAAAGTGTGTAAACGAATGGAAGTTGTGTGTGCGTATATATGTTTTATAAATTACTAAAAATTACCCCCCCCCCCATTCATATTGTGCTAGCACATGATTTCATTTTTATGAGTCGTCTTAGTATCCGATGACTCTTTTCACTATGTTGTATTTGAATTTCACAGGAGCTCATCCCTTCAAGGTATTGTCTCAGGTTTTGTTTGACCAATCGAGTTTCAGCTTACGCAACCACTATGACCTCATAAGTGGCTTTTTAAACTCAAGAATTTTAGATAAAAAAAAATGAGCCCCGAAAGTTCAGATTTTTCTAATTCCCCATCCCGATTAATCGTACCAACACTAATATATATATATATATATTAGTGATGGGATGATTCCAATATTTTTACCGATTCTGTTCTAAATTTTCGATTCGATTTCTCATTCTTTTAATATTTATAAATATTTAATTAGACTTTTTGTGAATGTTCAAATTATTACATAAATCCCCGGATAATTTCCAGGTATATTTTTTCCCAAATGTTTCCCTTGTAATGTATTTCAAATTGAAAGACAACAAAAGGTTTATTTTGATTTTAAACAAAGCCAAATTGTATCAGTTCGTCGTTTGTGTACAACATGCTACTTGAACGTTTTCATAAACAGTTGAAAATAGTCGACGATTGGTAGATAAAATGAGAAAACGATGTAAGAACAAAATATTAACAGCACCTCCCTCCCATTGTTACAAACGAATTTCTAAATAATAATGTTACTATTTAGAAAACCATTTTTAACATGGAGAGGGCGTTGAGTTTCGTTAACTATTATGTACCTTCCTACTATGATTGTTCAAATTTTATTTTAATTATATAAATGAAAGTCTACATTGCACTGTAGAGAATCTACTGTTTTTTATAAAATTTTTATATAATATATATATATATATATATATATATATATATATATAATGGCTTGAATTAAAGTTTAAAATGAAAATCAAGTATCCTGGTGCTATTGTGCTTTAAACAGAAACATTCATTTCGAATGCACCTTCGTCATATGAAAGAACCTACTGCTGATTTTATAGGTTGGACCTCTTGGTTTGTGTGGTAATAAAACTTCTCAAATGCACTTGTAATGTTAGGCTATGTAAGGTGTTAACGTTGGTCAAAACTCTTGTTATTTGGATTTCACATTTCGGTCATAACCTCCGCTCTTCTTCAGCTGCATCTTTTGTCAAACTTGGGAATCTATACAGAGTTTTAACCTGAATTTTTTAAGGTAGATTATTCTCGTTCTGTTAGCCATTATTGGGTAGAACATGCTGAAGGTCGATGGTTACATCAGCTGGAAAGTTGTGAATATGACAAATATGAATATCCCAAATCATCTATTCTCATCTCAAAAAATTTCGAAGCAAAATTATTTTTGGATTCAATTTAAGTCTACCATGAAACACACATTCTTTAATATTAATGAACCAGCCCTAATCAGACAAGCCTATCTGACTCATCACTGATATATATATATATATATATATATATATATATATATATATATATATATATAGGGTCCTATCCTTGGACCTCTATTGTTCCTGATATTCATAAATGACCTCCCCGACAAAATTGCCTCTGAGATGGGTATATATGCTGATGACTCTACACTCTATGGCAGGCATGACAGGAAGACGAATGAACACATTTCTAAAGAAATGGCAGAAACACTAGAGGAAGACCTCCAATCTGTGGTGGAATGGGGACAAAAGTGGTTGGTCGCGTTCAATGCTGCCAAGACTAAACTAGTTTCATTCAATAAGTACAAGAAACCCTCTCTACCACCTATAGCAATGGCCAACGACTCTTTATCTGAGAGTACATCTTTCAAACTCCTTGGCCTAACGTTCACAGGAAACATGAGTTGGAACAATTACATAGAAGGCATTGCCAGGGCCGCTGCAAGAAAGGTGGGCTCTCTCTACCGTGCTAGACAACTACTAACATCCGAAAGTATTCTGTACCTCTATAAGGCCACCATTCGCCCATGTATGGAGTATTGCTGTCACATCTGGGCTGGTGCATCTGCTACTAGTCTCTCGCTCCTTGACAAGGTTCAAAAGAGAGTCGCAAACCTGATAGGCCCTGAACTGGCATCTAAGCTTCAGCCTCTGTCCCATCGACGAAATGTTGCATCCCTCTGCCTTTTCTACAAGTATTTTAGTGGTGAATGCTCTGACGAACTGCAATCACTTGTGCCCCCACGACGTGAGCACCCTCGACAAACCCGACAGGCAGCTAAATCCCACCCCCACACTGTAGAGATCCTAGATGTACAAGATCTTTTTACTCCAATAGTTTCTTTCCCAGAACCGCTAGACTCTGGAATTCCATTCCAGGCCCCTGCTTCCCCAACAGTACTGACGTGCAGAAGTTCAAGTGTAACGTGAACCGACATCTTGCTGCCCAAATCCCTACATAGTACCCCAGTAGTTGTTGCCCCTGATAGTAGCCCCCTACACCAAAGTGGCAATTTGCCTTGTTTGGGGTGAAAATGTAATAAAAAATATATATATATAAATATATATATATATATTTTTTTTTTTTCCAGAGTTTATGTAAAGGAATACATATTTCTTTTAAGTATACATTCATTATAAGGTACTTGTGCATAATTTGAACCAGACGTAACTCAACATCCGATCGGTGTTGCACTTGCCACAGGGAACGCAGTTTTTTTTTTTTTTTTTTTTTTTTCAACAATTAATTTTTTTTTTCTTGACAATATGAAACCGTTTGTTCCGGCATCATCAAATATTTTTCCAAACTAGAAATATTCATTTTTTTTGTTTACAGTTTGCAGAAAAGGGCTGTTACAGGTGTGTGTTGTTTAATGGATTTAATGGTTTTTATTTCCTTCCAGTTTTTTTTAAAAGTTCGTCTGCTACTTTACAGTGCATTGATTGGCTGATCGAGGTCTTAAGTCACATTACAATCAAACCCGAGTGCATGACGTCATGTTCTGAGCAAAGATGATCGGACGCTGAAATATGTCTGGTACAAATTATGCACAAGTACCCATTATAATATTGTTCAAATTATTACAAATAAGCTTGATGATGAAGATCCATTTCAGCTCTCGGGGCATATAAAGATGGTTGCTTAACTTCATACAATCGATTAATCTTTTGGAAGTGGAAGTCTTTTCTATGGATATCACTTTTTTTTTTTTTTTTTTTTTTTTTTTCTAATTAAAAAAACAAACAAAACGGTTTTCCATCTTTTTTTTCTCTTGGATTTGGTTCATTGTTTTTGTTGCGTCTATTTGGCGCAATTCGTTGTAATATCTATTTACTTCTGATGAATTGTTTAATGGCACAATGGACTATATATTACCTCAATGCAATGAAACACGTGTAAGGCACATATAAAAATGTAGGCATTTGCTTAATATGTACAATAATTAAAAGAAAAATTTGAAAAATAATAAAAAGCATAAAGAAAAATCCTGATTGTGGACCGATTCTGGTTTTGATCATAGGAATGCATCTCCTCGTTATATAGATTATTATACACTCCCACCCCCATATATATATAATAAAGCCGTATTCCTGTTTGTTCACATGTCATATGTGATGTCATAACAAAAAGACAGTTATAAAAAGGAGGGGGGAGAATGAAAGTAAACATTAAAGAAGGGTAGATTATTTTGTGAGATATTATTACTATAATTATTTTAATACCTACAGACACTAGTGTTTCATCCTATCGGTGCAGAGCCGGTCGAGAGATTCAAACCCAGCCACAGGGCCATCTCTGACTCCAGCAAGAAACAAACCACACAACCAACGTTAACCATGAGCATTTATATAAAACAAATGTCATGGACGGCTAGAGTAATTTTATGATTATAACATCATGATCTGCACATGTAAGCTTAAGTGACGGACTTATTTCAACAGTGCTCTGCAATAATAACAGAGTTCTAAAAGAGGCTGACAGCCTAATATTGTCTGCATGAAGAGAAGGCGATTTTTGGAGATAGAATAAGCATTCTTTATATATATATATATATATATATAAGAATACTTATTCTGTCTTCAAAAATCGCCTTCTCCATGTAAACACAATATTCCTTTTATTGCTGACAGCAAAGAAAGCTCCATTATTCAAGAAATGTAAGCATAACTATTTTTGGATCTTTTGACCTTTAGCCCCCCCCCCCACCAACTCCCTCATTTGACAAATTCTTTCAACTTGAGAAGAAGCCAAGTTTCAACTTCTGAACATAAAATGTCACACGATTTCATTAATCTGATTTGAATAAAACAAAAGCAATCTTTGTGTGATTATATATTTTCTTTTTTGTCTCTTGGCCATTGGTCCACTCTGGCTATAACTGGATTTTACCAACTAGGGTCAAGATAAAACTCGGGTGGAAGGGGGCATACATAGACACACACATACAAAAAAAATATCTTGTTTCTATTTATTGTCTTTCTTACTAGTAAATGTGTGTGTGTGTGTGTGTTTTATTTTTTTTTTACGGTAGAGATTTCTTATTTAGATTTTATGATTGACTAGCAGGGATATCCATCATTACCCAGGTCTAAAGTGTAACATATCTATTTATTTCTTTCTTTCTTCCTGCCTCTCCTGACTCTTGCTTCTTCTTTACCCAGCCCATGCTTCTTTCTGGACATACACACAGATATAACTCTAGTCAGAATAAGGGGAAATAACTTGCCGAAAAAAATCAGTTACCTACTTTACATAACATTGAAGTTGTGTGTACCTCTTTATAACATTAAATTATATAAATGGCCATTTGACACCGAAATAATGAATCTTCTCTAAATTTTAGATTATTTTTACAGGATTATGCTGATTTTTAATATATATATATATATATATATATATATATATATATATACACACATCCACTCACTCCCATAAAGTTTTTTTTTTTTTTACCTGTAAATTCACCCTTGTTCGTTCGTCTGTCCGCACTTTTCTCAATAACCTCACCTTCGAATTTTTTGAAATTTTGCACAAACATTAAACATGATATGAGTAAAAATGTAACAGAATGGATTTTCTGGGACCCCCCCCCCCTTTAGAGTGCCTTTCAAGTTAAAATGGCTAAAATTGACACTTTCGTGCTTATTAAAAAAAAATTGATCCCTTGGATTTTTATAAAACTTTCTGAATATTTGTAACTAACTCATTTCTATATAATTTTGTTTGTTTATACTTCACAATAACTTTTGGGTGTGCCCCAGGGGCTCTTTTAGGGGTAATAAAAACACTCCATTTTTGGGACTATTTTACCATATTTGTCAAAAATTTTCTGTGTATGTCTATTTAGCAGTTTTGCATGGTGCTGAACTCCAATTTAAATATGTTAAGGCCTTGGGGGCTAAGTGAGGGGGCAAATGATGGACTTAGTCATTTTTTTTTTTTTTTTTTTTTTTTTTTTTTTTGCATGGTGCAGAACTACAAATACATATGTTAAGGCCTAAAACTGCACCGTTTGTTCATTTTCACCAGAATTTGATGTCCTCTGGGGACTTTTGGAGCTAAATGGGGGCGGGGAGGAGGAGGGGGGCAAATGCTGGACTTAGTTAATTTTTTTATGCCTCGATCACTGTGCACTCACGGGGGACCATGCATGCTTCACTTTTAAAAACATTTTAGCGGGGTCTACAGAAATTTGCTCTCCATACTAAGATTCATTGTTAGGTTTTATAAATCTAAAAACAAATTGACTTAAAAACAAAATGTTCTTTTCAGTGCGTCCTATCCTGTCTTGATAGTTCAAGACCAGCTTTGAAACCTAGTAGGTGATGCCCTTTTCTCTTCCCTGCAACCTCTTCCCGTCAGAAGAAATGTTGCGAGCCTGTCTCTGCTCTATCGTTATTTCCCTAGCAAATGCTCATCTGAACTCTAATCTATGATCCTGCCCCCTTGCTAAACTTTCACAAAAAACACTCCATTAGTTACAACCACTATCAACAATTTACCCCACTCTCTATTTGTGCTTTAATCTAAACACATTCTATGAACAAGAGCTTCTTTTCTAGAACTACCCACCTGTGGCACACTGTTCTGCTGGCCTGCGTTCCGGCAGACTACAATATGGTAGCCTTCAAGTCCAATGTAAACAAGTTCTTGCTGAGCCGTCCTCTTAAATAATCCAATACTACTCAATCTACACCCTTGATTACTACACTACCACCTTATATTCATTAATCCGTGGCCTTCGAGCCTTGTAAAAAAAGATATATCTTATATCAAGAGATCTTGCTGTAAATGTCTTACAAGGAAAACAAAAGATTGGTGCGCAGTCGAGTACTTTTCTTGATAATGACTGCCATGAAATCCACAAGCAAAATAAAGACTAGAGGGAGGAATACGAGAGATAAAAAATATACTTGGATGTGATAAACCAGATGCTCAATGGAATTTTTTTTTAGATGAGGATCGATATTATTTTTTAAAAATTCTGCAGACTATTATTCTCATCTTGAATAAAAGGTTGATATGCCATACAACTAAACCAAACAAAACCAAATGTCTTGAATGCTATTTTCTAAACTTTTCATTGCAATTCACAACCTGGTTGAGAAACGACCAGGTTGTGACTTATGATGAAAAGTGGGTTCTTTACGACAACTGGCGCAGCTCAGGTCAGTGGTTAGATGCCGATGAAGCTCCACAACACTTCTCGAAGCTAGAGTTGCACTAACAGAAGGTAATGCTGACTGTTTGGTTGTCTGTGATATCGGTCTCATCCAATAGTTTTTTGAATGCAGGCGAAACCATTAAGGCAGAAAAGTATTGTCAACAAATGGATGAAATGCATCAGAAACTTCGACAATAACATCCAGCATTAGTCAACAGAAAAGGCCTAATTCTCCTCCATGACAATGCCCAACCACACATTGCTAAATTGACCCTGCAGAATGTGAGCGAATTTGGCTATGAAACTCTTCCTCATCCACCATACTCTTTAGACCTCTTACCTACTGACTACCACTTTTCAAGCATCTTGACAACTTTCTGCGTGAGAAATGCTTAAAAAACCTAAGCAATATCAAAAACGCCATCAGGGACTTCACCGCCACCAGGGCGTAAGATTTTTATGTTGCTGGCACAAATACACTTGTTTTGCATTTGCAAAAGTGTGTGGATTCTGATGGTGCTTATTTCAATCAATAAATTTTTATTTCAGCTAACATATGTTCATCTGAATTGAAAAGTTAAAAACCATAACTTTTTGTCAACCTGATATGATCCATAGAGAATTTGCTCTATGGATCTGCTAGTAGAACATAATTCCAAAATTATTCTATCGGTTTTCCAAATAACTTCCATAAGCCTGCCATGAGAAAATGTCATTTTGTAAACATTCAAATTTTGGGCTTGGGTTTTAGTCCATTTTGATTAAAAAAAAAAAAAAAAAAAAAAAAAAAAAAAAAAAAAAGTGTATTTTACTTTTTACATGTTACATAATGTTATGGGATTCAGACATGCCTATATGGATTGCAGTTGCTTAAAACTGGTTACCAGGTGGATTCTTGGGGACTCTATTGATTTTTTTTTTTTTTTTTTTTTTTTTTTTTTTTTTTAATTAATTAAAAAATGATCATAAAAACATGAAGATCAAAATTTATTTACAAAAAAATTAAATTTTTAATAATTTGCAAAAATAAATTTATCATTTATAAATTATTAAACATTTTTTCATTTGGTTTTATGAATATCTTATTTCTAAAATAAAGTATTTTTTAAAGAAACACTTCACATCTAAAAATAATGACCAATTAATGTAGCTAGTTGCTATACTAACTCGTCACTTCCTAGGATCCATACCATTCAAATTTGTTTGGAAAATATTTCTATGCTCTGTAAAAACATGCCAATTTTGTAAAGTTCAATCTGATTGTCTTGATGTAAACAATATAACTGATGCTACCAGGTCAGGCAGTCTGAAGATACCGGCCTCCTGATCTAAAATGTACCAAACATTGATATTGTTTTTTTTCCCTTTTTCTTAGCAAGACTCAATCATGTTCTGTAAAGCCCAAAACAAAAGCAGTTTTCCTCTACAAAACAACCAAATTGAACACCGTAAAGAAATACTGCATATTTTGGCATATAAGGCGATCCTTAAAGTTAAAAAATAATCTTTAAAAATCAATATTTCATAAGATACAGGGTGTTGCAATCTCTAGCCTAGGCTAAACAAACATGGTTTTGTGATTTAGCAGTTGTCTTATACAGCCGATATAAAGTTCTTAAAATTTGCTCCAATTTTGTACCTCGTCTTATCTGATGGTCGCCTTATATGCTGAAATATACAATGTTTAAAGAGATAAAGAACTTGAAGCATAAAAACTTTTTACCAAAATGACTGGATTCAACATCAAAACAATCTGCAAAGGATTGATGGACCGGCCTTGTTTGAGAGGTTGAGGATACCTGATTGACAGTTTGTTTGCCTGCTGTTTCTGACTGTCAGTACAGGAGCCCTAACTCTTTGGTAGTGTTTAGAGCAGCTGCTCTATCTTCAGTTGTATAATATCAGGATAGTTGTAGTGCTATGTTGCGCATGAAAAGGGACCCTACTGCTCTCTCTAGTGGGCTTTCATGAGGCCACAACTTTCTAGATAGGACTCTGCTAATAGACTATTTGTGTGTATACTTGGCATTAAAACCGGCCCACTTTGCTCAAACCCCCCCCCCCCCAACCTGACATTAAATAAAAACGTAATGAAATGACAACCCAAACAAATATCATGATAAAACCAGACAACCACCCGAACAAAACCAATTCGCCTTCGCTCTTGAGGTTCGCTTTCACAAATATTCGTGAGCTTAGAGGTAATATAGATGATGTAGATTCTTACCTTCTAATAAACTCCCCGGATATCTTAGCATTAAGTGAAACAAACTTATACTCTTCAATCCCCTCTAACTACTTTTACATGATATGATACATCCCACTTTGCCGTAAGGACTTGGATAGATATATGCACGGGCTTGGAGTCTATATCCGTAGCACCCTCCCTTTAACTAGAGAGAAAAATCTTGAATTGGATGACCAGACTTTTATGTGCTTTCGACTAACATTTTATCACTGCATTAGTTACTTATATTTTCTTTACTGTTCTCCCTCGAGTCAGGATTGTACCCTAATCGATCATATTTTTGATAGTATAGATGCAGCACTCTCCTTAGATAGTAACGCCCAAATACATGCGTTTGGTAATTTTAATGTCCACCATAAAAATTGCCTTAGTTTCTCCGGTTACACAGATGCAGCTGGACACTCTACTTATAGCTTTTCTATAGGCCATTTCCTCACACAGATAGTAATGTTCCCAACTCGCCTACCAGATGGTGAACCTCAGCAGCCCTCATTTCTAGACCTATTTCTCACCTCAGTACCTGAGGATTGTGTGACTAATGCCCACAGTCCACTTGGAAACACAGACCACCTAGTGGTACCAGTTGACATCACATTTAAATCCCATGTGAGGAACCATTGCTGAAAACAACAAGGCTGACTGGGAAGCCATTAGAAAACACATCCGAGATGCCCCATGGATCGATATCTTCTCTCTTCCTGCTGAACAGTGTGCCAATGAGACAACTGAATGGTGCAAAGTGGGCACTGAAGCACATGTTCCCACATGGAAATATAACAAGCCCCACTCACCCCCATGGTTCACTGCAGATTGTGCAGCTGCCATTGCACAAAGACAGCATGCATTCCACTGGTTTGTATGTCATAAGCCAAATACAAATAGGCAACAATTTGTAGATGCTAGAAATCATTGTAAGAAAGAAATAGCGACAGCCAAAAGAAAGCATACAGATATAATCAGAAAACGCATAGAATCGCAAAAGATAGGAACTCGTGATTTCTGGAAAATCTATATTAGTGTAGTGAATAAAGGGCAATCAGTAATTCCCCCACTGTGCAACAACCAGAAGGTTGCAGGCACGGCAATTGAGAAGGCAGAACTGCTTGCCCAGCGATTTGCCTCCAACTCAACCTTAGAGCCAACACCCTCTTAAATTTCCCAATGCGAATTGCAGCCACATTAGATGATGTAAAATCACCTCTTCTCATGTCCGTGATATCATAAAAAACTTGGACACCTCAAAGGTGTATGGGCCTGATCTCATCCCTGCTATACTAATTGCCCCCATGCTTTCCAAGCTCTACAATAAATGCTTTGCTGAATCTTGCTTCCCTAATAGCTGGAAGATGGCCTCTGTTGTACCAGTGTACAAGAATACTGGTGAAAGAATAGATCCGTTCAATTATTGCCTCATTAGTCTCCTCCCCCTCTTTTGAGACCTTAATTAATCAAGCACAGGTCCGACACCTTTGCAAAAGCAAATCTTCTCTCTGACAAACAGTATGGATTCAGGCAATGTCGTTTTAGTGCAGATATTATAACAGTTATCTCTGAACGCATTTACCATTACTGGATAAGGCGGGCGAAGCCAGGGCTGTAGCCCTTGATATATCCAAGGCCTTTGACAAAGTCTAGCACAAAGGGCTGGTAATGAAAATTAAATTGTACAGTATAACTGGACGTATACTAAATATTAGATCCATTTTAGACAATAGAAGCATACAGGTTGTCATTGATATTGCGGGCAATATGAACAAATACATAGAGGACATTGCAAAGGCTGCTGCAAAGAAGGTGGGTTCCCTCTATCGAGCTAGAAGACTACTCACACCTGAGAATACGAAGGGCGTGCAATAAGTAATGCCCCTGACCCACTTCCAGTTGTCTGATCTAGCTGAAATTTCGCATGTGCAATGATTTATATCTCTAGGAGTTATGTGGCAAATTACAGCTCTGAACTAATTGTGGTTTCTGTTTTACAGGTGTTTGAACTGAATCAGGTGTGAAATGGAGCCTGCTAAATGTCAAGCAGCACAGGAGACATTTGATGAAACGAAAGAAACTTATGGTGATAATGCCCCATCATATGACCTTGTAAAACGCTGGCATTGTGAATTCAAACATGGCCGGAAGTCTGTGGAAACAGCTCCTAGACCTGGTCGACCTGGTCGCCCCCCCCCTCCTTCTGCCATTGATGAGGCATCTGTCCGTCAAGTTGAGGCTGCCATTTTGGAAGATCGGCGCATTACTATTCGCACAAATAGCACAAGATGTCAAGATTAGTACAGGGTCTGTGGAAACTATCATTCATGGCCATTTGCATATGCATAAGGTGTCTGCCAGATGGATTCCTAGGTTGCTCACACCATTCCAGAAGCGGGAACGCGTCGAGTGATTGAGGATGAATTTGGAGATGTGCCAAGAAGATGAGTCAAAGTTTTTCAAAAGACTGATTACACAGGATGAAACCTGGATCCATCACTATGATCCAGAGACCAAAGCCCAGTCAATGCAGTGGAAGCACTTTGACTCACCACCTCCAAAGAAGGCAAGGGTGCAGCCCTCTGCTGGCAAGTTTATGCTCAGTCTTCTGGGACCAGGACAGAATAGTGATAACAGATTTCCCGGCAATGGGTACCACAATTACAGGAGCCTATTATGCTTCACTTTTGAGGAAATTAAGGGAAGCTATCAAAATCAAGAGGCAGGGCAAGATCAGTAAAGGTACCCTCCTTCTGCAGAACAACGCTCTGGTCCACAACTCGCATGTAGCCAGGTCAGAAGCACGGGCATGTGGTTATGAAATCCACACCCATCCTCCCTACTCTCCTGACCTTGCACCCTCTGACTTTCACCTCTTCCCAGCCATGAAGTTGTTTTTGAAAGGAAAGCATTTCCCAAATGATGCAGCCTTGATTTCTGAAGTCACGTCGTGGTTGGAGGACTAACCTGGGGTGTTCTACAAAAACGCTTTCCAGAGCTGCATCAAATGATGGGAGAAATGCATAACTCTGGGTGATTCCTATGTAGAGAAAGACTAATAACTGTGCCAAGTTTCGTTGCTCTACTGCTCTGGGAAGTGGGTCAGGGGCATTACTTATTGCACATCCCTCGTATCCTGTACCTCTACAAGGCCAGTATTCACCCATGCATGGAGTATTGTTGCCACACCTGGGCTGGTGTATCTACCACTAGTCTCTCCCTCTTAGATAGGATCCAAAAAAAGAATTGTCAATCTAATCGGTACCACTTTATCAACTAAGCTCCAGCCCCTGTCCCATCACCGCAATATTGCATCACTGTGCCTATTTTACAAATATTTTAATGGAATGTGTTCTGATGAACTCTTTTCACTTGTACCCCCTTGACGTACATATCCCTTACAAACCCACTTAGCAATAAGATCTCACCCCTTCACTGTTGATGTCCCTAAATGCCAGAAAGCTTTCTATTCTAATAGTTTCTTCCCTTGAACAGCTAGACTTTGGAATTCCCTTCTTGCTGCTTGCTTCCCTGGCTGAACTGATATGCAGAAGTTTAAATGTAACACAAATATCTTAATCTTATCTAGACATGGCCCCAAATAGTAGCCCCTTATATCCAAGTGGCGATATGCTTTGTAAGGGGTGAACATGAATAAAACAAAAACAATCTAAACCAAACTCAATAGGTGACCCAATGGATCACATTTTTTTTTTTGTTTTTAAATTTAAGAATTAATGTTTAAAATTTTTAATTTTAAAATTTTTTCTTTTTCTTTTTTTTTTTTTATATAGATTCTCCTCAAAATGTTGCCCTGAGTGCAACCTTCATAGATTTGAGCAATGATGCTGAAATTGAAACAATTATCCGGAAGCCAATTCACTTGGTGTGCCAGGCTCAACTTGGGAATCCAGCGGGTCACATGGAATGGTATGTTGCGAAGGTTGGCATTGATGAGCAGATAAAAGAAAGTGATTATGAGAAGACTAGTGTCAACGTGACGATGATGCATGCAGAAAATGTGAAGGACTCATGCCAAACGGCGCAGAAGAGCAGCATCAAATACTTCCCTAACTCTCTGATGAAGGTGGCGATTCGGTGCCAAGCGGAGAATTCACTCAACATCACAGCAGCAGAAAAAGTTTTTAAAATCAGTAAGTTTGTATGATTTTTGTTCTTCGTTTTTAGATGTCTATTATAATTTTTATATATTTGAGTATAAAAAAATATTTATTCTGAACAATATGGCATATTGTCCTTTGATATTTTTTTTTTTTTTTTGTTAATGTGAAGATTTATTTCAAATTTATTTAGTTTTACTTTTTAGATGTTTTTCTTTTTAAATTTAAGAAATGTGCGTGTGTGTAAAGGTATTTGTTATTAGTGATGTGCATGTAATTTTAGAAAGTTAGATATAAAATATATATAACCTTTTATGTTGTATATTAAAAAAATACCTGTCCCTGGACCGGTAATATTAATTCCCCCCGAAGAAAAGTTTTGCATTATTTTTATCTCCCCTTAAAACTTTGAAAAAATTTAAACCACCATTATTTTCAATGTGATTGGCTAATTTATTGTAAAAATATATTGCTCTATTAGAAGTATTTTTCTCTTTATTCATACATATATATATATATATATATATATAAAACACACACACACATGGAAAGTCGTGCAGTGTAATTCCATTACTTACATAGATTTAATCTTTTTTGAAACAAATTAAAAAAATATAATGTATAACTTTTCTTTGACATTTGATACTAGAAAAATACTCATCCCAAAATTAATTTCTCTAACAGAGCAGGAATCAGTTCAAATATTAAATGCGTAATCATATGTCGGTAAAGAACTCAATTGAAGTAATGGGAACAATGCAATCTTTTAAAACTCTAATTTACTGGTTTCCTCATGAGGACTAGATGTGACACAAGGTTAAACTTAATGTAGAGTGTTGTTATTATTGAAGATTCTCATGGTCCTGTGGCGTTCAGTAATGGCCACTAATTGGACTAATAAAATCTTGCTGAATTTTTACGTCTGAAATGACCACAAAAATATGCAAGGTCATAAAAGCTAGCATTTAATAAGGGAGTTTGGAGATTTCCAAATTTTTTAACATGTGTTTCTATATTAGTTTAATTATAATATATTAGTTTAATGATAGTATATTAGTTTAATGATAGTATATTAGTTTAATGATAGTATATTAATTTGATAATGTTGCTAGTAGGCCACCTGGCATTGCCCTGTTGTAAAATAGACGTAAATATATTTTAATTTATGCAGATTTTATATTTGTTATTATAGAGCCAACTATCTATTATTATATTGTACCAAATATGTATAGTAATGATTTTAAAAGTTAAAAAAGACTTAAAAACATTTAGTGCTTCAGCCTTTGTAATTACTGTCTGAGCTATTGCCAGATAGATAAAAAAAGGTTAAAAATAAGGTGACTTCAAGCTAAAAATGTCTATGTACACATGCTCAGAAGTTAGTCGATTTATTTCTGCTAAGGTCAGCTGTTTTTTTTTTGTTTTTTTTTCCAATCCCCCTCCCCTTAGTTCTTTTTTATAGGCTAAAAACCAAATTGAAAGTGTTCCTTAAGGTCCAAATACTTTCTCTCTCTCCATGTCTCAATTTCAAGTTTGTAGACCAAATATTCAGAGAGGAATTACGTTTTGCACACACAGACAAGGTCACTTTTATATAGATTTACATTAACAGTCAAATTTGCTGAGAACAACAGAAGACATACTAAAATATTCCTAGTCGGATAAAGTATTTTCTGAAAGGAAAATAATCTCAGTAAGTTTTATTTTTCTTGAACCAATGGTAAAGGAAATGATCAGATAAAATCAAATATGAATTTGTCAAATTTTAGACAATAAGATTGTGGATCTAACTTGTATATACTCATGTTATAAGTTTTTATTTTTATTTGTTTAAAATAAATCTTGATAATTTTTAATACCTATAGGCACTGTTTTATGCGTTTGCAATACTCGGTGTAGGAAGTGATAATTACTGCTAGTCGGGTGATTCAAACCCAGTTAACAAAGGCTTTGTGAGCTAGTGCATTTTCTCTCAACCATAGCGATTAATGGAAGTGAATAAGTACTTATGAAACCATGTAAGCAGGCTGTCATAATCAGCAGTCATGATGGTATTCAACAAAAAGAAGTTGGAATAATGCATATTTGCTAGTTAACTGATTTTTCTCAATTCACTAAATAGGGTTCAACTTCAATTTCTTAAAGAGGCTTTATAACTTAAAAAAAAAAAATCATACTTTCTCTCTATATATATTTTATAACTTACTACCTAGCTCTACCTACGTATTAAGCACTATTGAAGTAAATACTTAAAGTTTACGCATAAATTCATACTTTTGTATATAAATTTATGTGATTAAATGAAGTAGTTATATTTTATTACTTTCGCTCTATTTAAAAATCTTTGAAATATTGAGTGCTTCATTTTAAATGAACAAATGAACACAAACGATTACACAAAATATTCCTAGTACAAAAATTTTTAATACCTATCAAGTTTTAAATCAACAAAATTAATTGTGATTATGTGAAATGCCTTTTTAAAAAAACACTTTTTGTGTTGTGTGTTTTTGTTGGTCATTTTCTTGTCTTTTTTTTTTTTTCTTCGATTGGATGTCTGTGCTGGTCAGTTTTTGTTTTTGTTTTTTTTGTTTTTGTTTTTTTTTGTATCTGTGTTGTGGTTGTATCGTTTCAGATGATTCAAGAACGCATGGTAAGTGTGTTAATGAGAAACGGTTTCCAGCCGTTGATGTTAAAATTGCACGAATGAGAAGACCACAAAAGGCTTGACAGACAAAAGCGATATTTTACAGGGATGATACAAGATTAGTGTTACTCTTCTATGCGTCTATTTAAAGCATGCGGTTAGGTAATAGCTCTGAACAGATCTCACAGAGTTCCATGAACAGATTGTCAAGTTTCACTGGTTCGATATGAACGGCAAACAAGTTAAAAAAAAAAAAAAAATAAATAAATAAAAATAAAAAAAGAAATAAATAGCACTTGACAAAGATCAATAAAATTCACAAATATTTTTTTCTCAAGAGAAAAAAAACAAAACACAAAACACTTCCAATCGGAGAGGACTAAAGCAGGGGTCTTCAACAACACTTCAAAGTTAGAATCGAAACTAAAAATTTAGCGTTTTAGCAGTCATTTTAGCAGTAACAATTAAAAAAAAAAGTTAATTATCTGGTCTAAACTTCTGTTTCTTCAATTTGAAATTTTGTATTCCTCTCTCATAATATATATACATATAATTTAAAAATTATTTTCCAAGTATTATAAAACAATTATTTTATTAATTCTTGATGTAATAAAATGTTTATTTTTGAAGATGGATCATTATTAAAGACAAGCAGGGGAGGGGCATATATTGCCCGGTTGTAATATACACTTAAATATGTTTTAATTGATGCAGATTTCGTATTTATTATTACAGAGACAATTCTCTATTGAATATTGTATATAATACTGATTTTAAAATAAATAAAAATGACTTTGGTGCCATCAGCTAGAATCAAAACCAAAACATTTAGTGTTCCAGCCACGTACCCTACGTTCGACAGATCTATAAGAAAGATTTAAAATTAAACCACTTTAAGCTATGAATGGAATCACGCATGCGTAAAAGTAATAGAAATAATGTCGGCAAGTTGTAATGAACTTTTTGCATTTCAACTTGCCGACATATTTCTGTATGCATCCATCCAAACAAAGATTTTACTTGTTATAAATCATCTTTAGTGTATGATTACTATTTCCTCTTAATTTCAGTGTTATGTGACCAATGGTTTATCGGTTAAATATTTACACACACCTACTGTTTTATTTATATACACGAAGAAACTAACAGTGATCAAATCAAGTTAATACTTTACAAGCTTTTTGGTTTCAAACAGTACAACAAAATAGTTTTATAAAAAAAGAGTTCTGATAATGCAAGATGTGCAGCATTTGAAGAATAATAAAAAGAAAATAAAAGCAAGTTTTGAATATAAGGAAAGACTGAAAATTTACAAAATTAAAACTGAAGATATTAATGAATGATCAAAATAATGCATACTGTCTATTGAATAAAAGTATATATGCTCTCACACAAATAGTCTTCTGAAACTACATCATTCAGTGTATTTGGATAAATATATTTCATTCTGATCAAAATGGATACTACACGATTTATTTAATTTTTTCTATATTTAAAAAAAAAAAAAAAATTTGAAAATCTTAAGTAGGACGACTCCTGGTGTGAATGTAGTATTATGGTGATTGAAGATTCTAGCTAGCAAAAAGATAGACATATATAAGGTACAGTGACAGTGATAACCGTAGACCCCCCCCCTTGAATGGCCTATTGTATGAATTGTATATCTTAACAAAAATAAATTTTTAAAAGTGGGTACTATATTATTGCGCGTCTTTTTTATTTCTCATCTATAAAAAAAGAAATAAGTTTTTATTTTATAATCTAAAACTTATCTGAAGATGGACATGGGTGCAAAGGTGAAGATCAACCGGTATCGATTGAAAGTTGTTTCTCTTGTCCCCCCACCTCCTACTGGAGTCTTTAAGCCATAATTAATCCTTTAAAACTTGTCTGAAGATGGACATACATGTTCATATGATGCCTTGCATTTTGTTTAAGTATGTTATGAATTTTCTGTGGAAAAAAAAAAAAAAATTTCAAAGATACAGAAATGGTAATATGGAGTGAAGTTGGAGCAGGAATGATTAGAGGATCCTAATTGATTCTGGCAAAATGCCGGATGTGCCTTATGGAAGTTTAGAAACTATAAATTTTGCCAAAATTTAGTGTTCCAAAAGTTTAGAGCACATTTTGACATTAAATATCTCAAGAACTGTTAAGGATATAAAAACGTATCTGGTATATCCAGAAAGCTTGTGATATCAAGTTTTTAATGGAATGTTAAAAAATGTTCAATGTGAGCATCATTGGTCGCACGACACATATCAGGCTGATAGTCCAATTCTGGACAAATGTGTCCCAGCATTGCATCGTTATTAGTTCCAACAGCTTCTGTTATTTGAGCCTTCAGCTCATTCACGTCTTTTGGAATGGGAGGTCAAGTACTTTCACAACCCCCCCCCTCCCCACAATCATAGGGTGTGAGATCTGGATTTTGCAAAATGTATGTTGAACAAGTGTTCATGATTCAGTTTTTGTAAATTCAAGCACACAAAACTCCTTTTCTGGTTGAGTGAATGCCATTACTGGATCTGAACAAAAATGAAAAAAAATCAATAACCTTACAAAAAAAACTTAATGTATATAGATTTAAAATGGCACCACTTTAATCTTACCATCACTCCTAGTTAAGCAGATATGAGGTGTTGAAATTTGCCTAAGACTTTTTGGAACACACAGTATTTTGACCGTCACTTTGCTTACAAATGCAGAGCACATTGTTACGCCTATTCCAAAAATTGAATATGATCCCAGGTACTTCCGGGTCTCTGCTGATAATAGATTGAATAACTGCTGAAAATTTAATTGGAATTAAATTTTCGATCTTCAAGTTCAAATTACATAAAAATTAACATTTTATATTTGAAATGTAATCCCCTAGTAGAGAGAGAGTGGGGGGGGGGTAAGTACACATCCGATGGATCTTGTCATCTGACTTGTCTGTTCATTAGTAGTGAATGTGTTAGCGAAAATGTGTTCAGCCAAGGTCTTTCTCTCTATTTCTCTTTTTCTCTCTCCGTAGTTTTGTGCATTTTCCATCTTTTTTTATTTTATTTTTTTTATTTTTCCAGGCATTAAAAAAAATATGCATGAAAATTTTGACATTTTATCTCATTTCAATCTAAAGATATTTTATTTCCAGACATGGGTACTCATACACATTCTTATGTTTTTTACCAAAAACTTTTTGTGTTACAGAAAACACATGAACACATTAAAAAAAAAAAAGAAGAAAAAAAAGGTATCAGTATTTTGTGTAGACAAATTTTATAAACAGGGAATTATGATCTCCTCTTGTGAAACAGAAAGATCCAAAGAAAAATAAAACACCATCAGAATTTGAACATCTGCTTGAAAATATGGACGGCGCCTTGGAACTTATTCCCTTGGCACCAAAATCAGCAGTCTCTACCATGTCTGAAATGGTCTTTTTTCTGTTGATTGTGGTGGGTTGTTGGTCATGTGCAATTCTAGGAGGCCCATTCTTCTAGGTTTTGTCTTTTCTCTTTGAGAAGGGATTAGTTTGTTGCTAATCCCCTGAGATGCCCTGATCAAGGAATGGTGACAGGGCTGCACCAGGCATTTTGTTTTAGGCCAGAGTGCTCCTCATCTGAGGTGCTAGCTTTTCAGTCCCACTGTGATAATGGCATGGAGAGTCATAGTAATAAGCGTTCACAGTTCTCGGGTGCTTGCTGTGGAGAAGCACAGCCACTTAAATCTGGAACCCTTTCGATACAAAAATAATGCACTTGTAAATTTAGACGCTGTCAGAACCAAGTATGAGAAAAGAGAAATCGAGAATTAATGCCATAAATCCAGAGTTGATGGAAATTAGTGAGAAGGAATTTTGACCTACACATCACTGCCTATGCAGCATCTTCCGCGTCCGCTGGCAACAGTTTATCCCCAACAGTACAATCTGCATTCGCTGCAAGATCCATTCTTTCCAAAAATCTTTTGCCAGGCAGTTCTGTTGGTTCGGCCATACCCTTTGATGACACCCAAGTAGACTTCATCTGTGAAGTCATCGACCCAACACCACCACCACCAGGTTGGAAGAAACGTAGCACTAGCAGCCAACTCAAAACCTGGCTCAAGACCGTGAAGCAGGATGCTGAACTGATTCTGGGTTTTCACTTTTATAGGATACACTGCTGGAACTGCAGATGACTTTCATTCATAATGGAAGCAGCCTTGGATTGCCGTGCCTGGTCAACCAGTGTTAAAAATGTGACGAACTTATTAGAAAGAGCTGGCCCAACCAAAACAGGGTTATATTGCAACCATGACCATATATATATATATATATATATATATATATATATATATATATATATATATATATATATATACACAGACAGACAGACAGAACAATTTTACACCATTTTTATCTCCTTAAGATTAAAATCAAAATATGATACTAAAACTTATCTTTAGAATATTTATTTTATATTTACTTTTTTGTTAATTATTAGTTTTTTAAAATTTTATTTTAATTTTTTTATTATTAAAAATGGATTTACTTATGAATGTGAGACTTTGTCGGTTCCAGAAGGGGGATGACCGTCAATGGGTAATTTGTTTCAAATGTTTGGAAAATTAGCTGAATTCAACAAAAGGCTTTAAGTGATTTTTAATTAGTTGCATTTTATAATTAGAAAGTTGATGAATTTTGGAGATCTTTCCCTATCTCTGTTGCTTTCCCCAGGCCCCCTTCCTTCTCTTTCTCTCTGTTCCCTTCCCCCTCTTCCTTTTTCCCGACCTCCCTCGTTTTCTCCCTGCTCCTCTTCCCTCTCTCCACTGTTATCTCTGTTCCTCTTCCCTCTCTCCACTGTTATCTCTGTTCCTCTTCCCTCTCTCTCCACTGTTATCTCTGTTCCTCTTCCCTCTCTCTCCACTGTTATCTCTGTTCCTCTTCCCTCTCTCTCCACTGTTATCTCTGTTCCTCTTCCCTCTCTCTCCACTGTTATCTCTGCTCCTCTTCCCTCTCTCTCCACTGTTATCTCTGTTCCTCTTCCCTCTCTCTCCACTGTTATCTCTGTTCCTCTTCCCTCTCTCTCCACTGTTATCTCTGTTCCTCTTCCCTCTCTCTCCACTGTTATCTCTGTTCCTCTTCCCTCTCTCTCCACTGTTATCTCTGTTCCTCTTCCCTCTCTCTCCACTGTTATCTCTGTTCCTCTTCCCTCTCTCTCCACTGTTATCTCTGTTCCTCTTCCCTCTCTCTCCACTGTTATCTCTGTTCCTCTTCCCTCTCTCTCCACTGTTATCTCTGTTCCTCTTCCCTCTCTCTCCACTGTTATCTCTGTTCCTCTTCCCTCTCTCTCCACTGTTATCTCTGTTCCTCTTCCCTCTCTCTCCACTGTTATCTCTGTTCCTCTTCCCTCTCTCTCCACTGTTATCTCTGTTCCTCTTCCCTCTCTCTCCACTGTTATCTCTGTTCCTCTTCCCTCTCTCTCCACTGTTATCTCTGTTCCTCTTCCCTCTCTCTCCACTGTTATCTCTGTTCCTCTTCCCTCCCCCCCGTCTTACCTGCGTTCCTCTTCTCCCCCGTCTTACCTGCGTCCCCCCCGTCTTCTCTCTTCTTCCCCCCCCCGTCTTCTCTCTTTTCTTCTCCCCCCCCGTCTTCTCTCTTTTCTTCTCCCCCCCCCCCCCCGTCTTCTCTCTTTTCTCCCTCCCCCCCGTCTTCTCTCTTTTCTTCCCCCCCCCCGTCTTCTCTCTTTTCTCCCCCCCCCCGTCTTCTCTCTTTTCTTCTTCCCCCCCCCGTCTTCTCTCTTTTCTTCTTCCCCCCCACGTCTTCTCTCTTTTCTCCCCCCCCCTCTCTTTTCTTCCCCCCTCTCTTTTCTTCCCCCCCCCTCTCTTTTCTTCCCCCCCTCTCTTTTCTTCCCCCCCCTCTCTTTTCTTCCCCCCTCTCTTTTCTTCCCCCCCCCTCTCTTTTCTTCCCCCCCTCTCTTTTCTTCCCCCCCTCTCTTTTCTTCCCCCCCCTCTCTTTTCTTCCCCCCCTCTCTTTTCTTCCCCCCCTCTCTTTTCTTCCCCCCCTCTCTTTTCTTCCCCCCCTCTTTTCTTCCCCCCTCTCTTTTCTTCCCCCCTCTCTTTTCTTCCCCCCTCTCTTTTCTTCCCCCCCTCTCTTTTCTTTCCCCCCTCTCTTTTCTTTCCCCCCTCTCTTTTCTTCCCCCCCCTCTCTTTTCTTCCTCCCCGTCTTCTCTTTTCTTCCCCCCCGTCTTCTCTTTTCTTCCCCCCCGTCTTCTCTTTTCTTCCCCCCCGTCTTCTCTTTTCTTCCCCCCGTCTTCTCTCTTTTCTTCCCCCCCGTCTTCTCTCTTTTCTTCCCCACCGTCTTCTCTCTTTTCTTCCCCACCGTCTTCTCTCTTTTCTTCCCCACCGTCTTCTCTCTTTTCTTCCCCACCGTCTTCTCTCTTTTCTTCCCCACCGTCTTCTCTCTTTTCTTCCCCACCGTCTTCTCTCTTTTCTTCCCCACCGTCTTCTCTCTTTTCTTCCCCACCGTCTTCTCTCTTTTCTTCCCCACCGTCTTCTCTCTTTTCTTCCCCACCGTCTTCTCTCTTTTCTTCCCCACCGTCTTCTCTCTTTTCTTCCCCACCGTCTTCTCTCTTTTCTTCCCCACCGTCTTCTCCCCCCCCCACCGTCTTCTCCCCCCCCACCGTCTTCTCCCCCCCCACCGTCTTCTCTCTTTTCTTCTCCCCCCCCACCGTCTTCTCTCTTTTCTTCTCCCCCCCCACCGTCTTCTCTCTTCTTCCCCCCCACCGTCTTCTCTCTTCTTCCCCCCCACCGTCTTCTCTCTTCTTCCCCCCCACCGTCTTCTCTCTTCTTCCCCCCCCGTCTTCTCTTTTCTTCTTCCTCCCCCGTCTTCTCTCTTTTCTTCTTCCCCCCCCGTCTTCTCTCTTTTCTTCTTCCCCCCCCCTTCTCTCTTTTCTTCTTCCCCCCCCCCCCCCGTCTTCTCTCTTTTCTTCTCCTCTCCCCCGTCTTCTCTCTTTTCTTCTTCCCCCCCGTCTTCTCTCTTTTCTTCTTCCCCCCCGTCTTCTCTCTTTTCTTCTTCCCCCCCGTCTTCTCTCTTTTCTTCTTCCCCCCCGTCTTCTCTCTTTTCTTCTTCCCCCCCGTCTTCTCTCTGTTCTTCTCCCCCCCCGTCTTCTCTCTGTTCTTCTTCCCTTCCCCCACCGTCTTCTCTCTGTTCTTCTTCCCCCCCCCGTCTTCTCTCCTCTCTTTTACTCCCACCGCCGATCTCACACCCATCCCTTCTCCTCCCTTTTTCTAGTCCCTGTTTTATTATCCTAGACTCCCTCCTCCTTTTCTCACCGTTTCCTTCTCCCCTATTGATCAGCCGACTATCCACGTAGTTTTTAAATTAGACATTTTTTAAACACTTGATTGAATTCAACAACAAAATCTCTGCATGTTATCAATCTTTTTGAATGTCTTCCGTTCCTCATCTTTTTTCTGCCTTTGTAGTTTTTCCCTCCATCTTCGTTTCTTGTTTCTTAAATATTGTGTATGTCTCTCTCGCCCAAAACTAAACTTAAAACGCATGACCCCTCTCCCTTTTAATCTCTAACATTATTTTTCCATTTATGACTCATCGTATGGCAAAAGTAAAATAAATTCCGAAATTTAATGTTTTTTTTTTTTTTTTTTTTTTTTTTTACTCATAAGTTTTATCATTTTATAAGTTTTTAAAACAGAAGAAATATTTAATTTATTTCACTTCTGTTGTTTGGAATAATTAGGAATAATCGTAAAAATGCCACCTGGCACAATTTAAAATGTAGTTTATTGCAGAAAAACCGTTATATTTGTTCTTTTAAACCAAAATAGTTATAGCAATTTGAATTGTATGAAACGGTGAAAAAAAAACTTATATTGGATTTCTTTTAAATAAATGACGCAAAAATGAAAGGAAATAAATTTCTTTGTATAAGTATCTTTCCTTTTAATTTGTAGCCTTGTTTTATCTTAAAATTTTTTTACAAAATATTTATTAGGAGGCATGCGTTATTTTCCTTATAACATAATACATAGATAAAAAAAAAAAACAGTTTTACATTTATCTACTCCAAACAAGGTACTGTGATGTACTGAGCTACTGTGGTTAGAGGCCAAATTTTAAGAAGGTATATTGCTACTTTGGTTTGTGTGTGTGTGTGTGGGGGGGTATTTACATTGAGTAAGGGGTACAAATGCAGTAAGTTAGTTGGAACACATTCTATGGAAGGACTTGTAAAACAAACACATGGATGTAACAGTGCGGTGATGGTGCAGAAGCTGGAGCTTAGTAAACACTGTTGGACCTATCAGATTAAAGATTCTTTTATGGAACCTGTCTTCAAAGCTATTAATTTGTGCACCAGCCCAGATCTAGCGACACTACTTCATGCATGGGTTGTTTTATAGAGATATAGGAATACTGAAAAGTGTGTGAAGTTTTCTAGCTCGGTAGATGGAGCCTACCTTTTTTTTTTCTGCAACAGATTTGGCAGTATTTTCTATGCATTTATTCCAAGTCATGTTGCCTGTAAATGTTAGGTTGAACAGTTTGAATTTTGGGCTATTAGTATGACAATTGATGTTTGGAAAGTTTTCTTATAATTATTAAAGGAAAGGAGTTTTGCCTTGGTAGAATCGAATTACTTGCATGATTTATTCCCATTGGCCATATTAAAAATATCCAACTTCATAAGATGTTTTTTCACCATTTTGCAAATCCAATTCAAATTTTACTACCTGTTTTTTTTATTTTTACTTATTTTTTTTTTAATAAAAATAGCTTTTTGAAAAAATGGTTGAAATGCTGACAAATTGCATTTTTTCTTTTAAGATTCGCTTTAAAGTTAATATTTATCCATTGTTCTATTGTCATGATTTTTTTTAATGCTCTTTTATTTAAATTTTTGTTGTATTGTTTTTTGTTTTTTTTTTAGTTAATTTTGTTTTTATTTTCTAATTTTTATTTTATCCATTTTTTACTTTATTTAAATTTTTATCTAAACTTTTTTTTAAAAATTGTTTTATTTTAAATTTGTTTTACTTTTTGTAAAATTTATTTTATTTTTTATAAAATTTGTTTTAATTTTTTTATCTCTCTCTCTCTCTCATATATGTAAGATTTACCAGAACTGTTCACCATAAAAACTTGATGACTGTTAACATTTAACAACACGCATACAAGTGACATTTAACAACGCGCATACAAGTGACATTTAACAACGCGCATACAAGTGACATTTAACAACGCGCATACAAGTGACATTTAACAACGCGCATACAAGTGACCTTTAGCAACGCGCATACAAGTGACCTTTAGCAACGCGCATACAAGTGACCTTTAGCAACGCGCATACAAGTGACCTTTAGCAACGCGCATACAAGTGACCTTTAGCAACGCGCATACAAGTGACCTTTAGCAACGCGCATACAAGTGACCTTTAGCAACGCGCATACAAGTGACCTTTAGCAACGCGCATACAAGTGACCTTTAGCAACGCGCATACAAGTGACCTTTAGCAACGCGCATACAAGTGACCTTTAGCAACGCGCAGACAAGTGACCTTTAGCAACGCGCAGACAAGTGACCTTTAGCAACGCGCAGACAAGTGACCTTTAGCAACGCGCAGACAAGTGACCTTTAGCAACGCGCAGACAAGTAAACGATAGTATCATAAATATCAGTGACCAAATCTTTATTCATTTTCTTTTCAATGCACAATTTTAAAATAATTTCAATGCAATTAGACAATTGTTTCGCACACACGTTTAGGGAAAAGCAGGTAATTACCAGAAACTTTCATTTTTATAGATCAGAAATCAACAATAGAAAACATTTGAAAGGTAATTTTTGGAATACAATATTTTTGTTTTGTCATGGTACATCGATCATATAGTTATTTGAACTTTTAGTTAGGAGCAAAATGTATCTGTTCTGATACATTTGCATGTCTACATTTTTTTTTGTCTACATTTTTTTTTGTCTACATTTTTTTTGTCTACATTTTTTTTTTGTCTACATTTTTTTTTTGTCTACATTTTTTTTTTGTCTACATTTTTTTTTTGTCTACATTTTTTTTGTCTACATTTTTTTTTTGTCTACATT
Organism: Euprymna scolopes; assembly: GCF_053919585.1. Lineage (NCBI taxonomy): Eukaryota > Metazoa > Mollusca > Cephalopoda > Sepiida > Sepiolidae > Euprymna > Euprymna scolopes. The sequence goes on along the minus strand of NC_136487.1, from coordinate 156,294,202 downwards.
TTTTTTTTGTCTACATTTTTTTTTTGTCTACATTTTTTTTTGTCTACATTTTTTTTTTGTCTACATTTTTTTTTTGTCTACATTTTTTTTTTGTCTACATTTTTTTTTTGTCTACATTTTTTTTTTGTCTACATTTTTTTTTTGTCTACATTTTTTTTTTGTCTACATTTTTTTTTTGTCTACATTTTTTTTTTGTCTACATTTTTTTTTTGTCTACATTTTTTTTTTGTCTACATTTTTTTTTGTCTACATTTTTTTTTGTCTACATTTTTTTTTTGTCTACATTTTTTTTTGTCTACATTTTTTTTTTGTCTACATTTTTTTTTTGTCTACATTTTTTTTTTGTCTACATTTTTTTTTTGTCTACATTTTTTTTTTGTCTACATTTTTTTTTTGTCTACATTTTTTTTTTGTCTACATTTTTTTTTTGTCTACATTTTTTTTTTGTCTACATTTTTTTTTTGTCTACATTTTTTTTTTGTCTACATTTTTTTTTGTCTACATTTTTTTTTGTCTACATTTTTTTTTTGTCTACATTTTTTTTATTGTCTTATGTTAATCATTTTGGTAATTATAATTTTTCTTTTAATCTCTTTCAGTTGAGCAAGTTGAAAGTGAGAAAGGTGAGTATTTTATAAATGGCCCAGGAGAAACAAACTAGCCCCTGACCAATGAAGTGGTCAACGATTATTTTTTAATTTCAGTTACAGAAACATTTTAACTTTTTGTACAAATTTTTCTTTAGTTTTGTCGACATTATGTATTGCATAGAAATTATGATGGATTTGTAATATAAATATTAAAGTTAGCTTGACGCCCTCTGGTGGACAGTCTGTAATTATGTTAAGAAAGGAAGGTGATGCGACATATTGCTGTCTAGGTCTGTATTTATCCCTCTTTCTCTCAAGTCTGTTCTTATTTTCTCCTGTTTATTTCTTGACTTGCCCCCCTGAACTGAACCTGCTACCTCAACTGTTCTACATCTACTAACGAAGAACTATCATACATTATTTCAAACCAATGAAGTCTCCTGTTCTGTGCCCATCTCCTGTTACTGTCGAGATTTTTAGTGAGATCAGATCTGAGCTTGTCTTGAAGACTCGAATTACACAGCCATCATATCATTTCTCTCTGTGTCCTACGTAATTTTGATTAATACACATTGAATTTTTTTTAATATTTAAATTTCATATTTATTTTTCATATTCATTTTAAAAAAAAAACAATATGGAAAACGAAACTAATTGTTGAAAATTCTTTTTTTTTTCATTTATTTTTAATTTACTGTTTCTATTTTTTAAGAACTTATTTTGTAAAGATATTTATATTTTGAACAATCTTTCAATATGCGGCCTAATCATGTTGACAAATTGGTTCTCGCTAGATCACTAAAGTTAAGTAATGTTGACCCTTGTCAGTACCAGATGGGTGACCAATTTGGGAATACTAAGCACTGTATGTTGGAGGAGGGGGCGTCGTTGACATCTGCCTGCAAGAGTTGCAAAAATCTAATGTCGGCATCTCCCCTATCAAGGACCACTTTTGAATTGTATATTCCCATGAAACTTCCACCTTTGGAGGAAGCTGATTAAACCCACATTCGAGTTAGTGCTGTGGTTTCATTACATTAATTTTTTCAATCTTTCTATGAACTAACATATCTAGACCAGCGTAATACCAGTCTCCACCAGGATAGTACATCGTAATTTAAGACTGATATTCATGGGAGTGAGTCGGGAGAAAATAACCGTAACCATAAAAGGTTGTTCCTAATTATTTTTTTTTTTTATTTATTTATTTATTTTTTTTTACACAGTGATCACCACTTATCAAGGCCCGGAAGCCACTCAGGGATAAGGGTTATTGCAAGTACATTACGTTAGTGTGGAGATTTGATGAAGTTAAGGGGGCGGTTCATTAGGAATTTTTTAACATTGGACTTGAAGACATCCAAGTTGTAGTCCGGTGGGAAGCAGGCAGACGGAACAGAGTTCCACAGGCGTGCAGTTCTAAGAAAGAAGCTTTGTTCATGGAATCCATGTTTTGATTTAGGCACAGATAAAGAGTGGGCGAAATTTTTACTCAGTTTTTATGTTAAAAAAAAAAATATATGTATGCATTAATTTTGCTTTCAAACTAAACCTTTTATTTTTTGAAGTACAAAATTAAATTTTTGAAGTACAAAATTAAATTTTTGAAGTACAAAATTAAATTTTTGAAGTACAAAATTAAATTTTTGAAGTACAAAATTAAATTTTTGAAGTACAAAATTAAATTTTTGAAGTACAAAATTAAATTTTTGAAGTACAAAATTAAATTTTTGAAGTACAAAATTAAATTTTTGAAGTACAAAATTAAATTTTTGAAGTACAAAATTAAATTTTTGAAGTACAAAATTAAATTTTTGAAGTACAAAATTAAATTTTTGAAGTACAAAATTAAATTTTTGAAGTACAAAATTAAATTTTTGAAGTACAAAATTAAATTTTTGAAGTACAAAATTAAATTTTTGAAGTACAAAATTAAATTTTTGAAGTACAAAATTAAATTTTTGAAGTACAAAATTAAATTTTTGAAGTACAAAATTAAATTTTTGAAGTACAAAATTAAGTTTTTGAAGTACAAAATTAACTTTTTGAAGTACAAAATTAACTTTTTGAAGTACAAAATTAACTTTTTGAAGTACAAAATTAACTTTTTGAAGTACAAAATTAACTTTTTGAAGTACAAAATTAACTTTTTGAAGTACAAAATTAACTTTTTGAAGTACAAAATTAACTTTTTGAAGTACAAAATTAACTTTTTGAAGTACAAAATTAACTTTTTGAAGTACAAAATTAACTTTTTGAAGTACAAAATTAACTTTTTGAAGTACAAAATTAACTTTTTGAAGTACAAAATTAAATTTTTGAAGTACAAAATTAAATTTTTGAAGTACAAAATTAAATTTTTGAAGTACAAAATTAAATTTTTGAAGTACAAAATTAAATTTTTAAATTAAAAGAAAAAAGTCAAGTATTGCGTATTATTTAATGTACTCTCTTCATCACAGATGATTATTGACGTTTCGACAGATGCAACTTTAAACATCTTTCAGTTGCATCTTTTCAAACTTGAAAACGTTGTAGTTGAACTCTGAAAACTGAGCAGAATTACAAACTGAACATTTACTTTAATCGACAGGAATAAATTTTTCTTATTCTCTCTGTCATGTTAGCAATATACATCCCAAGAGTGAATGAAAGGTTCCCAAGTTGGAAAAGATGCATCCAAATAAAATCGTCTGAAATTTTACCAAAAAAACGATGAGAATAAGTCTGAATAAAACAAAAATTATTATTCTTCAGAATTAGAAAAAAAAAAAGTTTTTGAATTATAAAAATGTATTTTTTTTTTTTTTTTTTTTTAATCCCAAAAAAAATTATTTTGCTAATAATAGAATAAATTGTTCTTGTCTTTTCAATCTGCTTTTTTCTGTTTCTCTGTCCAGTGTCAAGTACCATGATAATAATCATTGTCCTCGCTGTGATCATTCCTGAAATTATTATTGCCATCATTTTGGGAATCGTCCTGTACTATCGCAGAAAGAAGCAGAAAAAGAAGAGGGAATTGGAAGCTGCTGAAGGTGAGTGTTGCAGCATCATCGTTCACCGCCTCATCCTTACATCCTCATTTTTCCAGAATACAATGTGGCCCCTGTCAGTGGGGCATTAGAATACACCGACTGCCCCCCCCCCCCCCCTGCAGAGGGTAAAAGTCCCTCAATGGGGGTCCTGGATATGACCTTAAACTATATCCAGTGGTGAGGCCCCAGCTTGTGGGCTTTGGGGAGTATGGAGCCACCCTTTAATTACCATTGCTCCCAGGTCCACTCTGACCCGGAGTGGTAGTACCTGTTAGGGTTCCAACTATGGGTTGAATAGAAACCAACTTGAAAACAACAAATATATTCTATCAAAAATTTTTTCTTCAAAATCTTTGGATTCGGCATTAAATAACCCGAAAAGGGTTGATATGCAGTAAAACAAAAACAACCAACCAACTAGATTACAATGTAATCTTATTTTTCTTTTTTCTTTTTTTTAATAATCTCGTCTTCAGATTTTTTAAATCTTTTTTTAATCCTTCTGAAAATCAAACATTTTTTCCAATTATGGATAACCCTTAAGGTTTTTTCCATCTCTCTTGAACACTAGTCCAGCTTCATAATATCAGGTCAGTGCAAAAGTTTTTGCTAGTTTTTAAGACATTTGAAATGATTGTCATTTATTTTCTGCATATTATTACATAAACATATCACCATGATTAAATTTAATAACTTTCTTTCAAATTATTGCATCCTGGTGCTACCAGATCAGGCTGCCCTGTGGCTTCCTGAGACGAAATGCGCCTACATTGCATTGACGTTTTTTTGTTTTCTGATCTTTTTTGTAAAACTTAATTATGTTCTGCAAAACCAAAAACAAAAACAACAGCCTATTCCCCCCCCCCTTTTTATTTTATTTTTTCCTACCTTACTCCCGGTCCTGGATATGACCTTAAACTACATCCGATGGTGAGGTCCGGCTTACGGGCTTGGGGAGTGTGGAGCCACCTCTTAATTGCCATTGCTCCCAGGTCCACCCTGACCAAAAAGAAAGAAAAAGAAAACAAATATATTCTATTAAATTATCTATTTATTTATTTATTTATTTATTTTTTTGCCCTGTCGGTAGGGCATGAGAACAAACCGACTGCCCCCCTGCAGAGGGTAAAAATCCCTCAATAGGGCAACCAGTTAGCCGTGGGTTGCTACCCATAAAGTCTTAGGATGTGATCCTGGTGATTGAACGAACCTAAACCAGGATACATAGAAGTTTAGGCACCGCAACACATTACTTTGGCCCTTACTTCGATTAGACGGGCGGTCGGAGAGGCCCGATTCGATCAATCGGCCAGTCACGCCAAGCCCCACCATATATTGCCCATTCCAAAAACTCACGACTAATACAACACATCCCCCCTCTCCCACAAATAACCCTACTCCCTAATATATGATGGAAAGCGGTGGCTGAGGGTCAATCGATTAGGTGTGAATATCGATGACGAGGCTGTAAACCCCTCAGGATTGCTACAGATCCCATAGCAATATCAAGAGAGAACAGATAATCATTATGATACCACCAAAGTCGGTTATATCATCATTGTATCCCTGTAGAGGCTGGGCGAATGGGTTTTTCCCCCAGGCTCTTCCCAAATAGGACTCCGAGGTGGGTGGGGAACAAAGATGACGAAAAAAGAAAACAAAATATATGGCTTATTCCTCCCAAAAACCACCCAACCACCCAAAGAGAACCCACTCTGATGTCTCTGACATCAGTAGCTCTGACGAAGAGACGATAAAACCAAGGAACTCAACATTCGTAGTAATAGAATCAATGGAGGAAACTCCTTTGAGCAAACTATCACCTTTTAAAATTGAAAAAAATCTTAAAACTCTAAAACCAAAGTCTATTAAAAACAATTTAACGGCAGCCTACTAATAGAAACCCATAACGAAGAACAAACTAAAGAAATATTGAAACTAAAGTTATTTGAAAACATCAAAGTCAAATGCTACAGACATCCAACCCTAAATACCTGCAAAGGAGTAGTGAAAAGCCACGAACTTGCACTTTGTCCCTTGGAGGAAATCCGGACAAACTTACAGAAACAGAATGTGTTAGATGTTCGCAGAGTTCAAATTAAAAAAAACGGTGAGAAAATCGATATCAATACATATATACTAACTTTCGATTCCCTCACCATACCCAAAGAAGTGAAAGTCGGATATATGAAAATAAATGTAGAAATTTATATTCCAAACCCCCTCCAATGCTTCAAGTGCCAGAAGTTTGGACACCATCAAGATCGGTGCACACGATTACCAGTGTGTGGAAGATGTGGAGAAAGTGGCCCACACATTGACTGCAGAAAAGATTTCAAGTGTGCCAACTGCCTGGGAAACCATGGCGCTGGCTCTAGATATTGCGAAATATGGAAAAGAGAAAAAGAAGTGACCAAACTAAAACATATAAAGAATATATCCTACCCAGAGGCCAGGAAAATCATCGAAACTAAAACATATGCAGATGCAACAAAAAAAACTAATCCAATCAACAATCAAAATGGTCATATACATATAACGGATACAACTGACAAGAAAATTGATGTCCTAAGCAAACTAATAAAGGAAATGAAAGAACTATTAGAAGAAATGAGGAAAATGAATAGTGCAATGTCTGCAACCAATCCAAGGATAATATTAAGTAAAGACACTACTGAACCACAAAAAGAAACAAAACCACAAACCATTTCTACAAAAACAACCGAACAACCATCAAACACATCACAAGCCAGAAAAGAATCAAAAATCCCCCCAGACAAAAAAAACAAAACAAACAAAAACAGGAAAAGAAAGATCCCGATCTATATCTCGAACAGGGACTCCGACAGAAAATAGATTTGAGGGATTGGAGACGATGGAAGTTGAACACAATTCCAAATGATGAACAAAATATTACAATGGAATATCAGAGGGATAAAAGCAAACCAAAATGAACTCACATTATTAATAACAAATATGAGCCCAGCACTTGTCTGTCTACAGGAGACCTTTCTGAAAGAAAATAATACCATCAACATAAAACACTACACATCTTACAACTACATAAATAAAGATACGGACAGAGCTTCTGGAGGCACATCAATACTTGTGAAGAATGAAGTCCCTCAAAGACAAATAAATATAAACACAAACTTGCAAGCAATTGCAGTTTCAGTGACTCTACATAGAACTATAACACTTTGCTCAATATACATCCCTCCAAAAGATACAATCAACGAAACTGAGATAACTCAATTAATAAAACAACTCCCTAAACCCTTTTTTCTACTAGGAGATCTCAACAGTCACAATGTAATATGGGGAAGTAAAGAAACAAATAAAAAAGGAAAAGAAATAGAAAACATAATAAATAAAAATAATCTATGCCTCCTTAATAATCAAAACTACACCTATATGTACCCAGCAACAGGTACTTTCACCGCCATTGACCTTACCTTATGTGATCCTTCCATATATATGGACTATGACTGGAAAGTACACAATGACACCTGTGGGAGTGATCATTTCCCAATCATCCTGGAAAGTCTAAGTACTAGCACTGAACAAAAAACACCCAAATGGAACCTACATAAAGCGGATTGGGAAGACTTCCAGGAACAGTGCAAAAACCAATTAATTATCGAAAAGAATGATGAAGATGACCATTTGAACTACTTCATTAAAACACTCACAAACATAGCAAATAGTACCATACCGAAAACAACCAAAACCAACAATCACAACAAACCTTGGTTCACAAAAGAATGCAGAAAAGCCATCAGAGCTCGACGAGCTGCCTTGAGAAAATTCGAAAAGTATCCAACAAGCGAAAATCTGGATTTCTTCAAAAACAACAGAGCAAAAGCCAGACGAATCATAAAGGAATCCAAAAGAACAACTTGGAGAAATTATATATCCAAAATTAATGTGAATACCAAGGCGAAAACAGTTTGGAACATGATGAGGAAAATAGAAGGAAAGTGTAGTAGTACACCAATATCCCACATCTCTAAAGGCAACAAAATATACACCGATCAAAAAGACATTTCCAATAACCTGGCAGATAATTTATCAAAAATTTCATCATGTGACAGACAAACAGAGAAATTCAAAAAGATTAGAGAAAAGGAAGAGAAAAAGAAAATTCTATTTAAATCACAAAATACTGAAAAATACAACCAACCTCTTACCTTGCCTGAATTAAAAGAATCGCTAACCAAATCCCATGACACAGCTACAGGGCCCGATGAAATTCCATATGAAATCCTCAAAAAACTTCCAGAAACCTCAATGAAATACCTACTTGAAATTTTCAATATTATATGGTCCAGTGGAAACGTACCCGAGACCTGGAAAGAGGCCACAATAATACCAATCCCCAAATCTGAAAACTCAAACATCCAATCCCAATCAAGTAACGTCTCAGATCCATTGAATTTCAGGCCAATAGCTCTAACAAGTTGCATTTGTAAGACCATGGAAAGGATTATAAACAAAAGACTAATCTGGTTCCTGGAAACAGAGAATCTTATTACAGAATTTCAAATAGGATTCAGGAAAAACCGAAGTTCAATAGACCACATAGTCAGACTTGAAACCTTCATCAGAGAAGCCTTTGTAAGGAAGGAACATTTAACAGCAGTGTTTTTTGACATGGAAAAAGCCTACGATACTGTGTGAAAGTACGGTGTTACAAGGGATCTGAAGGCGCTTGGACTAAAAGGCAGAATGCCAATTTTTATTGAAAATTTTTTAAAAAATAGACGGTTCAGAATAAAGGTTGGCACAGCTCTCTCGGACTTGAAAGAACAAGAGAATGGAGTACCTCAAGGGAGTATACTGTCAGTGACCCTGTTCAGTATCCGAATTAACATTGTAAAAAACATTAACCCTGGGGTAGATTGCTCCCTATATGTGGATGACTTCCTAATATGCTGTAGATCTAGATATATATCTATAATAGAAAGGAAGCTTCAATTGTGCTTAAACAAAGTAATGAGATGGACGGAAGAGAATGGATTTAGATTCTCCAAAAGAAAAACGAAATGCATGCATTTCTGCAAACTAAAGAACATGCATAATGATCCTGTCCTAACCATGGAAGGAATGCCCATACCCGTTACTGACCAGTACAAATTCTTAGGGATTTTATTTGACAAAAAGTTAACATTCATCCCACACATAAACTATCTGAAAAAAAATGTAACAAAGCTGTAAATCTTTTGAGAGTGGTAGCACATACCGATTGGGGTGCAGACAGGGAAACACTCCTTAAACTTTACAGAGCACTAGTCCGCTCAAAGCTAGACTACGGTTGTTTCATATATGGATCAACCCGAACATCATATATAAAAAGCCTAGACCCTATTCACCATACTGGCCTAAGATTGGCCCTAGGAGCATACAGAACTTCCCCCGTGAACAGTCTATACACGGAAGCACACGAACCCCCACTAGATCTAAGGCGAGAAAAGTTAGCCCTTCAATATTTACTGAAACTGAAGTCTTGCCCAAACAACCCTGCATACCAATGTACCTTCCATCCTAAATATGAAGAACTCTTTAACATGAGAAGAAAAACTATCAAAACGTTCGGGCTCCGAATGAAGGAAAGCATTGAAGAATCGAAAATTCCAATCTCCAGCATTCACAACTTCATACTGCCTAAAACACCCCCATGGACCATGAAACAAGTTGAAATAAAACTCAACCTAAACAAAAAGTCCAAATCTACCACAAACCCTATTGAATACCACGACGAACTTCAACATTTAAAATTACAATATTCAGACTACACCTTTATCTACACAGACGGGTCTAAAAGCAACAATCACAAAACCACAATGAAGAGAAATCTTCAAAATGAAGCATCTATATTCACTGCAGAGACTATAGCTATCGATCTAGCACTCAACATAATTTCAGAGGAAACCACCAAAAACTTCATCATTCTCACTGACTCTCTATCAGTCCTATTATCTATACAAAATCAAAAACAAGAAAATCCACTAACAACAAAATTAATAGAAAAAATCAATATCCTTTCAACTACTAAAAACATTATTCTTGTCTGGATCCCCAGCCATGTGGGGATCAAAGGCAATGACAGGGCAGATATAGCTGCAAAAAGATCTTCTCACCTTCCAACTGACAATTTTAAGATTCCACATACTGATCTTAGACCCCAGATAAAAGCATACATACAGGAAAAATGGCAACTGCGGTGGAGTCAGCAAGAGGGCAACAAATTATACTCAATCAAACCTGAACTTAAGGAACGATGTCCGGACATCAAGAGATCACGCCGAGAAGATATGATACTGACTCGGCTGCGCATAGGGCACACCAACTTTACTCATTCTTATATACTAAATGGAGAATCGGCGCCAGAGTGCATCCCATGCCAGGAGACACTCACAGTAAAACATATCCTAGTTCGGTGTGATGACCTTGCCCCAACTAGAAAATTATATTATACAGAAAGCAATATGGAAGACCTTTTTGAAAAGGTCAACTCAGCAAATATTCTAGCATACCTAAGGAAAGTAAATTTATATAAGAAAATTTAAGGAAATTTAAAGTTACCCAAATATACACATCCATGTATAAATACAACATTTAATTTCTTAGTTCAATTTTATAAAAAAAGGGAGGAAAGGCTGAAAAAGTCATTCCCCCCTCCCAATAAAAAAAGTTTAAAAAAAAAAAAAAAAAAAAAAAAAAAAGGACTCCGGCATTAAATGACCACATAGGTTGATATGCCGTAAAACCAATCAATCAATCAATCAAACATATTATTGCATCATTCATATGTTCTGAAATATTCTCACCAATGTTCACCTGAAAATGATCTTTAGTCAACAAGAAGCTACTGACCAAAGATCTAGGGGAATTTGGTTGGGAAATCTTGCCCCATCCTGCTTATTCTCCTGACCTAGCTCCTTCGGATTATATCTTATTTCGATGATTACAAAACTATTTAGATGACCTTAGGTTAACATCACGAGCAAAGAGTGAACATGAGTTGGATTCATATTTCACATCAAAACTTGAATTTTATTTTAATTTTAAAACTTACAGAAATTTATAAGCTTATTGATGAATGTTATGAATAAAGATTTCTAAAGATTTTCACTTTTTGGAATAAAATTCTGATTGTGGTTACGTCTGTAATTAGTGAAAACATCGAAAAATATTCCATGCCATAAATCTGAGAAAATCCTTTGGCAACAAATTTTGGCTTGTACTGTTCATTGCCTGACGCTGTAGTCTTGTTTTGTAAAGACCCATCGAGAAGAAATTACAAATATAAATGTGAAGCAAGTTGAATTAAATGCATACATTCTGCTTAAGTTTGGCTTTAAACTGCAGAAAACTTCATATAGGGTTCTGGATATTCTTTTGTTAATGTCATGTATATATGCAGCATATGCATATGTCCAGAGGTTTTTTGAGTTCAATTCAATGAGTAGACATTTTGCCATGAGATGAATTAACGCCAATTTTTTATGTTTGATACGGTGGTTAATAAATAATAGTTCAAAATCTATTAGTAAATTCTGTACCATTGTGAGAGCGGATACACTTTACTGCGCCGTAGGGGGTTATGTCAGCTAAGTATTTTTTGAGTTGCTAGCAAGGTTTTTGATTCCAAATTTGTTCTTTAAGAAATAGACCATTATTAAACTGGAATAATACAAAATTCAATGCATACTTGGAGTTTTCTCTACCTATCGGTCCTACGGAACCATTCAAATCACAGTGCACCAGTGATAGGATTTTTGTGGCCTTTTTGTCTGCCATCTTGTTTTAGTACTTTGACATTTTTTTTCTGGTGTACAAACTTCACTGTTTGTGAAGTTGTTAGTTTTTATTTTCGTTCTGTCGACCACATTCACTAATTTCTTGATATCTGGAATATTGCAGTGCCCAAGAATTATGGCAGGCAGTTTTGGATGGAACTACACTTTAAATAATATAGTCTTCCATTTTCTTTAATATCGAGTACAGTTCCATTTGGGCACACCAGTTTTTACTTATTGGGGCTAAAGTTTATATTTACACCTTTGTTTAATGGTGGCTTATACAGAAAATATATTTTCTTTAAATTTTGGGTTAGAAGAGCGTTTTCCAGAATACAGAAACAAAGTTCACCTTTATTTTATTTTTTTTTTTTTTTTTACAAGGAAGTCACCACTTATCAAGGCCTGGAGACCACTCGGGGATAAGGGTTATTGCATTTACAGTAATCAATGGGATAATATAGTAATCGCTAGTAATGGAGATCTGATAGTGTCTTACTTAAGGGGGTGGTTCAACAGGAACTTTATGTTGGATTTGAAGACATCCAAGTTGTAGTCAGGTGGGAAACAGGCAAACGGAAGTGAGTTCCACAGGCGTACCCTTCTAAGAAAGAAGCTTTGTTCATGGAATCTACATTTTGATTTAGGCACAGATAAATAGTGGGGAAAATTACTGACAGTGGTTTCAGCTAGACAGGTGTTTTTCGTGAAAGATTGGCGAGGGGGTGAACCAGAGATTGGAACTCAGACGAGCACTTGCCATGGAAATAACGATAAAACAACTATATTGTTCCTTAGTAAGATTTTAGCATCGCCTCTCTTTAAAACTATCATTTACTCGACTGCCATCATCTAGCTCTACAAAGTGACTCTGAGGGTTAAAGTTGGGATCAAAATTGATAAAAATCTGATTCCTTCGTAATTGTATGTGCCGTTGGCCCACAATCGACAAGAAAGTTATTACTATTTGTTGAAGTGTCAAATGTATATCAAAGTAAGAATGTATGTTCACTAACGGAGCTTTCCACATTTTTGATGGAGTTCCTTTTGCAATTTTTGTATCCAATACTGGAAACTTCTGTGGTTGGGTCGCCTACAATTATAGCAAATAATTTTCGTCCTTTTGTTAGAAAAATTGTTTTTTTGAAAAGTTGCAGTTTTTGAAAAGTTGCAGTTTTTATTTGGAGTAAACATATAATTTAATTCTGGTGTTTTTTTTTTAATTTTTAAATTTTTTTCAAGTTGGCATTTTTGAATTTCATGGTATTTGTAGATTCGTTTGTTTCTCGATCATTTTCTTGTTTCCTCATAACTCCTTAGTGCTACCTTGAATTGACTAAAAATCATGGGTTTTTCTTTTTGAGTTATCATGGTTGTAAACGGCTTAAAGTCACTTGGCAACCCTTTAAGGACCATGGAGATTAACAAACTGTTGCTAGTAACTTACACAGACACTTTTTGACTGAATTTGCTGTTTTGGCCCTTATAATGTAATCGTCTCGGCTTCCATACATTTTAGAGATGTCAGTTCAGTATATAAAGATATAATTTTGTGTTTTTCTTTCAATAAATAAAGCTCTCTTAATATGTTCTTTGCTTTGCAGCCATCATTCAAGACTTCTCGCATAACCAGAGATAGACTTCTGTCATCTAAGCATTGTATTAATTCTGAAAAAAAATAGTTACATTCTTTTCAATAAACTCCATCGGTTTTCAGATTGTGCCTGAATTACTTTGTAATTTTTGTATTTGTAAATATCTCAAACATTTCACTGGCCACAATTCGAATTTTGAATCCAGTCCTCATACATCCAAATACCGAATGCTAGGCCCATAACCTTTTGAATTGAAAGCCATTTTTGCCTTTAGAAGCAAAGAAAAAAATCTTGTTCCAAACAAAATAGCCTTCGTCAATTGGAGAAGCTTTGAATTGTAAAAACCAAAATGAAGACGAAGAATAGGTTTTATATTGGATAGTCGATCTGTACTAGTGTTGAATTGTAAAAGTCTGCAGACAGAGGGCAAATTCCTTCTGCTGTTGGACACAAAAAATCGTGTGGGAATGCTGAAAAATTCAGTATTTTTATGGAACAATTCTGGTTGCTGATTGGTTGCTAGCAGAGCATGTCTCCATTTGATTGGTCAGTTCCTATTTTCTTTAACCATACCCTCACATTATATAAGCATGTAAGCATTGTCTGAAGGTAGCAGTTTCAATCCTACCCAAAACATGCCAGAGGATTAGTTGGCCAAAGCATGGTGAGACGACAACTATAAAAAGGCAGTAATTACTAGGGATAATTTACATGACTCAGCATTCTTATCTCGTCATGGTTAATCACTTGAAGAAAGCCGAAATTATGTGCAGGAATTCTAAAAATACAATATTTTTATGGAATGATTCCGGTTGGCTACTAGCAGAACATGGCTTCATTTGATTGGTCAGTTTCTATCGGCAGTGTATATAAGTAGAATATTCCAATTTTCCGTAATTATACCCCTATATCAAATACTGCAACAGTTTTTAATTTTCCAGTTGAAAGTTTGAATTTGCAAAACTTTTGCACTGACCTGATACAAAAACTAACAGTGACAATGAGGATATTTGCATAGAATATAAAATATAAAAATATCTACACGATTTTATTAAGCATGTGTAAATGCTTTTGGTTGAAAAATTGAAAACAAAAAAGGATAGTAAATCTTGAAGCAGCTAGCAGTGATAATAAGAGTGTACATCTAGAATATATAACATACAATTAAATAAATGATTCTAAAACAAACGTTCATAAATATGTAAAAAAAAAAAAAATTCTTGACCATCGACTAGAAGCTAGCAGCAGAGTGAATAAGACTGTGATATTGCAAGTGGATATATATGTTGGTCATTGGTTTTGTTTAGTATTATTGGACTGGGATATTTTTCAGGAGAGCTGGAAAAAGGTAAATTATAAGATTATTATTTTGACCTTTCCTAATGTCTTGTAAGTCTTATTTCAATTTGGACATTTTTCGATTTTTATTTTTGATATTTGTGTGCTTATTTAGAATTACATTTAATTTAAAAAAACAATACAGAAAAATCTTTAAGTACTCCTCATGGAAACAAGATGTCATACTCCAAAAACCATGTAAATTGACGAAGTTTTTTTTTTGTTTGTTTTTTTCTAATTAAGAACATCAAATTTAACGTTTTTAACCGATTAAAAAGTATAAATTATTTTGAATACAAAACAAAATCTCTATAGTCGAATTGAATTGTCACCCTTGAATTTTGGCAAAATTTAAAACAATATGGCGGCTCCCAGATTCTGCCTAGCTTCCTTATAAAATTTGATTTTCTTAATTAAAAAAAAAGATTGTCCATTTTAATGATTTTTGGAATATGACATTTGTTCCATGACGAATATGTACATCAAAATTTTTCTGTGTTTTTTAAAAATTAGGTCAGATTCTAAATAAGAACTAATATCTGTTGATAGATAATTTAAAAATAGGCAAGATCATTGGAATACTGTCAAAAAGAATGGATTTAGATTCTGTGGTGTCTGTGTTTATTGCCGCAGTGCCTCCCTTTGGCAATTGTGACCATCATAGTTACACGAGAGGAGCAAGTAGAAGAGAGCTGAGAGAAAAAAGGAAACAAACAAAAAAATTTCAGTACTTTATTATTGTACCTATTTACTATGCCTCCCCACGGGACAGAGTTAGACACCAGGGTCGTTTTTTAACATGGAGAAAAGGTACAAAAATAAAAATTGTCTCAGTCGTGAAGGATTTCTCCTCCACCGAAAGAGAACAAGAAATAGAAGTGCAGCATCTGAAGAACAGATACTACACTTTGGTCCCGAAGGCCAAAGCGAAATTTGACAGCTGAAAAATTGAATTTTCAACAAGTTTTTTTTTTTTTTTTTTTTTTTTTTTTTTTGGTCAATTTCAACAATAAACAACGTTGTCTACTTAACTGTTATGTCATAATTAGTTAAATATTTCTGGAATATTACATAAAACACGCATTTCATTATTCAACAAAAAAAAATTATTTCTTTCATTCATACGTTTTCAACACTTTTCATAAATGAATTATCTCCCCTGCTAATATAAGCATGTTTAAAGCTAAAATTGCTAATTTCTTTGAAAACTATTTTCCTTAATTTTCTATCTTCTCGTTTTTTTTGTTTGTAATTTTTGGATATGTTCGTTACTGTGACATGACAATTCAGTAGATATTGTTTTCACTTGAAATTCAAAATATCAATTTTCAAATTTCACTACCTTAATGAAAAAAAATTCCTGTTTTCTTCAAAATATTGAATCTGAAAGCCTATAATTGTATACTTAATCAAAAATCAAATTATATTTTAATCACTAAAAAATTTGATTTTCAAGAATTTTTTATGTAAAATTTTTCTGTTAAACGATGAAACAAAATAGGTTCATTTTTATTAAAGTTTCAAAAAGAAAATTTGTTTGCTTCAAATTTTGCCAACAGAAATTGTAACTCCATTACAAAGTCGTCAAATGAAAAACCAAAATGGATACAACTTGAGCTTTTAAAGCAATTGTCTGTATAATGACGAATACACTCAATGTATGAATGTTGAATGAATGTATGAATGTATGAATTGTTGGGAGGAATGTATTGAATTGTACTCTTGACTGATATGTGACACAATGACATATGGTTTGATTCTATCAATTTTTGTCACGTGTTCTTCACATCAAATTCTAAATTAGAGAACGAGTTTTCGATGAAAAGTAAATGTAGTGGAGTCATCACCATGGTAACACTATCTCTTAAAAATAGAACAAAAGGCATGTTATGTTAAATGCTCAAGAAAACTTTTCAAAACAAGTTAAATTTCTCTGTACTACAAGCAAGAATAAAAAAAACATTTCCAAGGATTTAAAAAAAACAAAACAAAAAAACGTTTCTCTTACGTTGTGTTGTCTCGGTGTATTTACTGGTAATTTCTTTTTTTTTTTTTTTTTTTTTTCATAAAATATCTTTGTTCTAACCCAAGTTGCATAACTTTATAGTTATGGCCTTTTGTTTCTCTTTTTTTTTTTTTGTTAAATGGTGGTAATTTGAAAATAATTTTAACCTGTAGGGAATTTAGGTGATTGTGCATTATAATTATATACCAAATCTAAGCATTCTAAATGAAAACACTATTGTATAATTATGCAAGCTGTTGAAATTTTTATGAATTTCAACAATTGCAAAAAGGATGAAGTAGAAAAAGAATTACAAAAAGTAAAATTTATTATTGCGGACAATTCTGTATGACAAACTGACTTATCTCCCTTGTTCTCACTTTTGCTGTTTCAAATCCGAAAATGGCAGTGATAATTTTTTTTTAATTGTAAAATATAGATCTTCCGGCAGGTTTACTATCATTTTTCGTAATTTAAATCTTTTTCATAATTTTGACATGACATGTAAGTACGCAAGAGTTTTTACTTAAAATTCATTTTTTTTTTTTTTTTTTTTTTTTTTTGTTAGATATGAAATGAGAATGTGCAAGCAGTGGAACTTGATTAAATTGAATTACATTTTAACCTTAACAACATGGTGCAATGCTTAACAAGAAAAACTAACAAACCAGAATCAAATTTATTTTGATAAAAAAAATGAAAGAGACTTATGTATTAATTTAATTTTGAAACTTAATTTAATTTGGATTTTTTCTTCTTCCCAATAAAAATCAGTTTTATAAATCTGATTCAGAGAACATTACAGAAATAAAATTTACAGAATTTTCTAATTTTATTCGTTAAAATAAATCTTTTTTTGTTTTTCTCCAAAGAAATTTCTTCTAATGTTGTTATTTGGATTACTTTTAACTTTATTTTTAAAGCAGCCGTCATCGGTACCTACAAGACAGGTAACACCCAACTCACACCTCCTCCTCTTCTTACCACTACCGTCTCAATGTATATATGTGCTTCTGTGTCTGTGTCCACATTTTCTTTTATTGTTTCAAAAATGTCAAGCATTCTTGTTAGGTTCATTCTATTATATTTGAATCATGCAAGAAGTCAAAAGGTTAAACGATTTCAGCCATTGTGTGGAACTTTATCACTCTTCACTTGTTGTTGAATGATGATCAATACATGTTTTGCAACATATGTAATAGATTGCTGTCAAATACCCAGACAACCTTATAGTAAGCTACTTCCACCCCACTCTTTTAGTATGTGTTGACTTCTCCCCTTCCCACTCTTTTAGTATGTGTTGACTTCTCCCCTTCCCACTCTTTTAGTATGTGTTGACTTCTCCCCTTCCCACTCTTTTAGTCTGTGTTGACTTCTCCCCTTCCCACTCTTTTAGTATATGTTGACTTCTCCCCTTCCCACTCTTTTAGTATATGTTGACTTCTCCCCTTCCCACTCTTTTAGTATGTGTTGACTTCTCCCCTTCCCACTCTTTTAGTATGTGTTGACTTCTCCCCTTCCCACTCTTTTAGTATATGTTGACTTCTCCCCTTCCCACTCTTTTAGTATGTGTTGACTTCTCCCCTTCCCACTCTTTTAGTATGTGTTGACTTCTCCCCTTCCCACTCTTTTAGTATGTGTTGACTTCTCCCCTTCCCACTCTTTTAGTATATGTTGAGTGTTATCACCCTTCATTACAATGGATCTAACATTTAATGTCGCTTGCATGATTTGTTGTGATGTCTTTAAAATAAAAAAACATTTAATATCACAAGATATTAAAAAGAAAAACGTTTTTGTTTGTATCCTTGTTTTTGTACTAACAATGTAACATGTCTTTTTTATGAAATTTTGAGCTACAAGTTGTCCCATTATATAAGTTGCAGAATTTTCTCTCTATTAGAGCTTTTAGAGATGTGTGTGTGTGTATATATATATACACACACACACACACACACACACACACACACTATCATTTACTTTTGGGGTGGAGAGGGCTCCCATAAGCCGTGGTGAAGGCAACCTTTCTAGGAGAAGCAAATCTCTGATTTAAAAAAACCATAAAGTGGGAGACCAGTACCCGCATTAAGCTGGTCTGCAGTTTAATTTGTTGCTGGCTATCTTGCTCTTGCTTGTTGCTGGATCTCAACATTTTGAACTGAGAGAGAGACTTAGCTGTCGTACAAAGCTAAGACTCTGTAACATCATCTTTGTATAGATACTCCCTCAGGCATTTGGGCTCATGGATTTTAAATGTCTGAGGGAGTGGCACTCGTCTGACAAGACGTTGCAATCATCATATACACACTAGCAGTTCAGCCCAGCTTTGCTCAGGCCCTATGTACTATTCATAACTTTATGTGCATATGTATATATATTAAAAAGTTTGATTCGTGTCCAGGTAACCTACATCTAAAATTTAAAGTGTTTAGCCCCAAAATTGGCAGAGGAATTTGGTAGCCTGTAAAGGTCAACTCTTTCAACTTTGACCTCTTGGCAGCCAAATTTTCGCCCAAAAACTGATTAAAAAGCTTGCATGTCTGAATACCCTTCATGTAAAATTTCAAATGTTTACACCCAAAATTGGCTGAATAGTTTGCTAGAGACTGCAAAGGTCAAATCTTTTGAACTTTGACCCCTTGGTAGATAAATTTTGGGCAAAACCCGATTAAAAAGCTTACCCTATGTCTGAATACACTTTATGTAAAATTTCAAATGTTTACACCAAAAATTGGTTGAGAGGTGAAATTTTTTAAAACTTTGAGCACTTAACATTACTTGTTTTGGGCTCAAATCAAGTTAAAAAGTTTGAGCCATGTTCAAGGAACCTACATCTAAATTTCAAGTGTTTAGATCTGAAATTGGTTGAGGAGTTTTGTAGAGTTTTCAAAGGTCAAATTGTTGAACTTTGACCCCCTGACAGCCAAATTTCTGGCTGAAAACCAATTAAAAGATTTTCCCAAATCTCAATACCCTTTATGTCAAATTTCGAGTCTGTAGACTGAAAATTGACAGAGTAATTTGGTAGGGAAATGTACACACAGACAATTTCACTTATATATATATATATATATATATATATATATATATATATATATATATATATATATATAAATAAATAAATTGCACAACCTATTAGTATTAATATACAAAACTGAAAAATTGGTTACATTAAGTATCTTTAGACTTGTGGGTTGAGTTTACAGTGTGTCCGTGAAATCGAATGTAGACCTAATGTATGGCACCAATTGAAATAAAATTAAAATATTTGTGAGAGAGTATATATATATATATATATATATATATATATATATATATATATATATATATATATATTTCCAACAGAAAATCAAACATTTGAAGTTGGAAATCTTAAAATAACTTCCTAAAAAGACCTTGAAGCCAAAAAATATGAAAAAGAAATAAGTGATAAAATATTGGACCAAATTTGCTCCTGATCAACACAAATATTCATCATAATTAATTGATACAATCCAAGGGAGATAACTCTAAAGTAATGATCACCGAATTTAATTTTTCATTTAACTTTTTTACGATTTTGTCAATAATCTTAAAATTCACATTTTTCCTAACAACCAACATGACATAAATTTTGGCAAGATTTGATTTAAAAGAAAATTAATTTTGGAAAATTAATTCATGAAAAATAACTAGAATGGTAAATGTAAAATGCAAATTTACAAGCAAAATGTAGTACCTGTTCTAATTTCAGTTCCTTTTACATAATACTAGAGATATGCTAGCAGGTCGCCTGGCATTGCCCAGTCATAAAGTATGCTTAAATATGATGTGTTTTAATTTATGCAGATTTCATATTTATTATTAGAAAGACAATTCTTTAGTGATTATTATATTGTACCCAATAAATAGTGATTTCAAAAAGGGGGAAAAATGACTTTAGTGCCATCGACTAAAATCCAAACCAAAATATTTAGCTGTTCAGCGTTATTCACTACAATCTAATCTAAAGACACATGGCTATCAAAGCTTTAAAAATTAACACACTTAAACATATAAATGCATATTTGTGCATGCGTAGAGGATGCACATTAAGTCAGCTTATACCTGTCAAGTTCCAATTTTTCAGTTTTGTGATTTAGCAGCTATTTTTACTAGCTGTAAACAAAATCGAATTTGTTCCACATGTCTGAATCTCCTATATATCAAGTTTCAGGTCTGCTGGACCAAAAAATGACACTAGTTTGGTAGAGATCATTCCATACACATAAGATCACTTTTATATATATATACTAGCTGGCCACCCAACATTGCCCAGATATAAAATATATTTTAATTTTTACATATTTTATATTTATTATTATAGAGCTAATTATTTATTCATTATTATATTGTACCCAATATATAATAGTGATTTCAAAAGTAAAATAAAGATTGTAGTACCATCAACTAGAATCGAAATCAAAACATTTAGCTCTTCAGCATTATTTGTTACTGGCTGATCTAAATCCATACACAAATAAAAACTTAAAAAAAAAGTAACGTTATTAAACGATATAAATGTATATTTGCCCATATGTAAAAATAACATGTTTAATGGACTTACATCTGCCAAGTTCCAATTTCAATTTTGACTCCTTAGCAACTATTTTTACCAGCTAAAAACCAAATTGAATTAGTTCCACAGGTCTGAATCCTTTATATATCAAGTCTGTAAACCAAAAATTAACAGGAGTTTGGTAGAGACCATTCGCCAGACAGACAGAACAGGTCATTTGTATTATGAAGTATATATATATATATATATATATATATATATATATATATATATATATATATTTCAAGAACCGGATTTCTTCTGTGGAAGACAAACTTTAAGTCGCCTGACGATGACTTGTAGTTTTAACCAACCATCTGTCCGAAACATTAGCATGTCCAGTGTCACAACCATGTAAATTTGTCTGTCAATAAAAATATATATAGCACCTAGCTGAGGCTATCTTTTCTGGTCATACTCAGAATCGATGCATCTTTAGAGCTAAGTATAAGTATATGATGATTTTAATTAGGGAATGAAACACCAACGTTTTTGTATAGCTGACTTGCCATAAGTATATATTTATACTCCGAAATTATTTTATTTTTAGTGTTTTTTGGGAGAACCCAGGTTTAATCAGTCTGGGCATCCTGGATTTAGGATAATCTGATAGTTCATGTAACTGACTTCTCAGTTCCCTTTCAGTTTTGAAGGTTCTGAAAATGTTATGTGATTATATAAAGTTATGAAAACATAGCAATTAAACTACACAGAATCTGCGATGTTTCATTCCTGTAAGGATTAATCAGGCTAAAATTTACTTAACTCAATGGGATAGAGCATTCATTTATTCTTATAAATATAAAAGTGTAGTTTGATTATAAAAACTACTTGCATATACAATTGTAACTTAGATTAAGCTGATTGTATCTTTCCAGTTTATATTTTTGCAATCTACTGAAAACTTGAGATGTCTGTTGACATTATGCATCGGACAGTGGGGGTTATATTTGAAAGACGTTCCAATCTTTATAACTATGGATATTTTTTAAAAATAAAGATTTAAAATTTTTTTTTTTTTACAAACGAGTCACTGCTTATCAAGGCCCAGAGGCCACTCGGGGATAAGGGTTAATAAGTGTATGGTTGTCATGGGGATGGCTCATCAAGAACTTTTTCACGTTGGATTTGAAGGCAGCCATGTTGTAGTCAGCTGGGAAGCAGGCAAAGATGTTACTCAATTATGGTCAGTTATTTTTCTGGTCCTTAAACAAACAAAAAATAAAAATAGGACCATGGGTGCTTATGAGTTAAAAATCACAATGCGTTCTAGTTTGCAATTTGTTTGGTCCGTATGATAGTCGATGTAGTTGCTTCTCGTACCAATTTTGGATCCACTTGAATATTCTATTCAGTGTTAGTCTTGATGCTCTCTTTAACAGCCAAAAGCAGCCCCTGTCATTTTGTCAAACATTTTTTGAGCGCTTAATAAAAAGTGTATTATCGAAATCTTTCTCTTCCCCTTTCATTTCATTTTCAAATATAATCCTTCGACATCACCCTTCAGGTGTGGCATTTTGTGCATAATCACTAGTTTCCAGGTTCTTCCGCTCCAAAAGATCATGGTCGCTAATTAGTTCAACAGAAAACAGTTGGCCGATATGTCGTATTGGAGCGATTAATTGGGAATCGGAAAAATCTGTGCCTATTTTCCGCTGTCAAAAATGATTTCTTTGAATTATCCTTTTTTTTTTTTTTTTTTTTTGATTTGATTTTGTTTAAAACAAAATCTTCCACTGTTGGTACTAATAATGAATTAATAAATATTTATTGATTTTAAACGACCAGTGAAATCAAAGCCTATAGATCCCCCCCCCCCCACGTATTTTTAAGTCTGAGAAAATATCTGCACATTTAACTTGTGTTTTTACGAAATCAGGAAAAATAACAACTCTATAGTTAAATATTTAGAGATTTATAAAGAATCAGAATCGGGAATTGTATCGGAATCGTCCCATTACTACTAATAGTTTAGTATTAAAGTAGAAGAATACAGTTATGTTATCAAAGAATATCTTTAACAAAGCACAACTTATCAAGATAAGAAAATCTCAAAACTATTAAGAGGAGCAAACAAATATATTCAATGAAAGATGAGAAATAAAAGTTACATAAAACTTTATATCATCAGAACAATAACAAAAGGGAAAAATTAAGAAAGAAAAAGAAACCTCTTTAGGCCATGGCATTTTGTATAATTCTGGCTCTTTTCCTCTTCTGATAAGAAGCATTTAGCTTTGAAATGTCATGGTCTAAAGAGTTTTTTTTTTTTTCTTTCCCTTTTAATTTTCATTCTGATGATATAATGAAGTTATAACTTTTATTCCTCGGCTTTCATTTAATATATTAAAATGGAATATAATTCACGATGTTTCAAGATTTTTCTTTTTTAATGACATAGTCTCGGTTGCAGATAAACATCAAATTTATATTAATAAAATTGGTTCTGTTAATTTGTTAGTCTGTAATTTTGTCTGTTTTTGTGTGATTTGTTCTGTAAACGTAATGTCCTTATCGGAATCTGTTGATGAGATGAACTCCAACATTGAAACCCTTCACTTTGAATTTTTTTTTTTACTTGTGTTGCTATCTCACTTTTTTTTTTACCCCCCCCTTTTTAAGTTGATGTCCTCTTTGGCCTTCTCAAGAAAGACTTGTTTTCTGTAACTCCTCTCCCTCAATCGGGCACATTGTTCGCGCTTTTGAAGGCCTTACTAGTGTTATCTGCCATCATATGACGAGCTAAGTCTCAGTCATATGTTACATTGGGTTAGATTTTTCATTTTTTTTTAAATTGATTGCAAACTAGCAGGACCTGTTGAACTTTCATGAAATAAGAAATATATTTAATCAACAAATGTTTTGATAAAGCTAATAATTCTTCTGGATAACGCAAAAGATTTTTTTTTTTTTTTTTTTTTTTTGACAGAAAAAACAACATGCAGCAAATATGAGTTTGTAAATATTTCTTTAAAAGTAATATCTATTTTATTTTGAATATAGAACTGACGCAAATGAGATAAATTAATAAGTACTAATAATTACTCAGAAAGTAATATTGAGCTAGATAGTTTAATACAAATAATAAAATCATATTGTAAGAGACCATCTTTAATTTACTCTTTCATTCTAGCATCTCTTGGCAGACAATTTTTTAATTTTTTGCCCGGTTTCTTTCGAATGCTCACTTTTTTCATATAATGTTTAACGGCACATCAAAATTATTACACGTTCTGTTCTCACACAATTGAAACAATGATCATGTATTATAATGATATTTGAAAACGAGGATATATCAAAGGGAGGTCAATCTCATATTCTTGTCCAGAGTTGTCCAATTGGCTTTTTTAAAGCCAAATTTTGCAAATTTGGCCATTTTTAAAAGCCGTTAATCTTTCAAAAATTGTATTTGGCCTTTTTCAAAGCGTAATGTACTAAGAAAGGAACAAACATATAATATAAATTTCAATGTTTTTTTTAACAAAATTTCATGGAAATATTTTTTATTTTTTAAATTTTCCTTTTTTTTTAATTTTATTTTTACAGCTGAAGAAAAAGCTGCGTTGCCTGACAGACAATCAAGGTAAATCCAGTTATCATTTTTGTTGTTCAATAAATTCAGAAAAAACACATTCGTTTTTTTTTCTTTCTATTCTTTAATCTATTTTCATCTTTTCTATGTTTATGCATTTCTTTTTTTTTTTTTCTTTTTTTACCCAAATTCTCTCCTGATTTTAAAGTAAGTTTCTTCTATTAAAGTTTGCTTGGTGGCTAAGATAGTTGCATATTTTGGTATCAGCAATCAAAGCCAGGATGTAAAACTAAGTTTTGACTTTTTCAAAGTGGGCACTACCTGGGAGATCGGTGCTACAGTCTTCCTCTTGTTTTGCTTTTAAAATTGCTTTTTGCTAGACTAAGTTACAAAATAGCAAAATATTTATATCCCTTTTTTCTTTTTTTACCCTATGGAATCCATCCCACTGTTCAATTCCAGAGAGAAGAGTCATTTTCTTTCAGTTTCAATGTTTCACATTTTGAATGATGACGAAATAGCCTAGGCATTAAAAAACTTTTTTTCATTGTTTCATGTCTTGAAGAAATGATGCCAATCGAATGTAAAAACTTTTTTTGTTTTCAATTTGTTTATTTCCCTTCGTTTTTATTCAGGAACAGTTTTCAGATGAAGCCACGGACTTCTTCAAAAGGAGGAAGAAGGAAAAGGGATTCCTCTCTGAGAGAGAAGGCCGACGCCCCAGAGAAACAAGCCATGACAGGTATAATCGCGGATGACAGCCGGTGGTTATATGGCAACAGTTAACAGCACCAAACGATAACAAAAGCTGAATTTCTCTTTCCACTCCAGGCCCCTACCCCATTCCCATTTCCTACCCCCCCACACCTCCCAATTATATCCAACATTTTAACTAAAATCGACAGCAGATGACTTATAATCATGGGATAAACTTGTGTTATTGCATATTTTAATAAGTATTAAGAAAGCTCTGGTTTTGTGAGAAAGTTTTGTTTTTTATGCATAGTTACTAGCAGGCTTAAATATAGTTTAATTTATACAGATTTCGTATTTATTATATAGTCAGTTTTCTATCGATTGTTATATTGAACCTAATATATAGTAATCATTTCAAAAGTTAAAAAAGAAAAATGATTTGGGTGCCATCAGCTAGAATTGAAACCAAAACATATAGCTCTTCAGTGTTATCATCTGTACTATATCCTAACGCATATAAAAACTAAAAGAAAATAACATAAAACGTATAAATCTATATGCATCAGTATATATTTTTCTATCATCAATATCTTTTCCTCATATATATATATATATAGGTGACCCCAAAAAACGGGCCCAACTTTAATTTGGCCCCGTTTCTTAGTGTCTTGTTCAAATGAAATGAAACTTTGGTCATAACTAGTTTATTATATTCAAAATATAACATCAAAACAGTAGGATGTTTGGTCTTTTTTTCTCCGTTCTACAGCATATGTTCAAGATGGCCTCCATTTAGCTTTTGTTTTTTTTTTGGGGGGGGGGGTGACCCTGTATATGGGGGTCCTGATTTCGAATCTCACTAGATTCAGCCACTCTGATGTCGTAGACGACGAAACACGTGTCAGTGGATAATTATATTTAAAAAAAAAAAAAAAAAAAAATGTGGTGTTCCTAAAAATTTGAGGTCATTTTAAATGTCAATATCTCGAAAACTACTCGCTATATCTTAATGAAATTGCACCAACTTTATGTTGAACATCATAAGTTTTATCAGTTTCAAAGAAAAACAAAGATTTGTTGATTCTATGACCAATTTCATAATTTTCACAAATGTTCAATATGAGTGCTGCCTGTGACTACACACATCAAGTCAGTAAACAAACTCCTGCCAAACATGCTGCAGCATATTTTTGGTAACATTCTCCAGTGCAGTAGTGGTTCTCTGCTTGAGTTCTTCAACATTAGCAGGAAGACCGGGGAGGGGGGGACATAGACAGATCCTTTCACAATGACATCAAATTTTTTGGAACAGCATATATATATATATATATATATATATAAAGGAAAATTAGCTGATGGCAGGGTGTAGGTGTTATCAAAGCTCTTTATACCAAGTATTTTGAAGCCTAATGCTTCTCATCAGAAGAGGAAGGAGTGCTAGGTAACAAAATATTGGATGCCACGGGTAGTAATAGGTATATTGGGAGATTTTTGTATAGGGGGTATACATTAGAGAGGAGAGATAGGGTTGTCCAATTATTACATAATGTATACTTTAAATATGCTAGTCATACTTTAATTTGGCGTGGAGTACACTTTTGGAAATATGTATATATATATATTGCTTTGTTTTCACACATTCTTACTGTCGTGTCACATTCCTCCACTATTAAAATAGACTATTAACTGCAAAAGACTAACCAGTGTTGATATGACACTTTTGGTGAGCCATGCTTTCCTAAAGAGCACTATCAGTCACAAGAATTTTCATTTTCTGTGAAAGTGAAAACGTAACAATTATGTTGGGATAAAATCCTTGGCACTGCCTCTGTGCACAATTGTGATGGTGTGCCTCCAACCAGGTTAAATCTGAATGTGTTGCCACTCCTTCATCGTGATGGGACTTTAAGTATGTTTGGATGAGATTGCGACGATGATTAGTGAAAATTGAGTTTTGCAACAAAAAAAAAAAAAAAAAAAAAAAAGGGAGGTAAATATTTTCTGCAACCTTAACATTTTTGAGCAAACTTAATTTTTGTTAATCATCTCCAAAAACTGTTTTTATTAATCAATTTTCTATCTTATCGGTTTTCGTAATTTTGGGATATTTTAATTATAGTGACATGATAGATAATTCAATTGTTTTCACTTGAAATTCAATATTTTAAAGTTTGAAATTTATTAAAATACCAAAGAAGAACTGACTAACAAGGGCTATTAGATCACATCAAACTGGTTTTAAAATGTCAGTAACTTACCTTTCATCATTTCATCTGTCTGGTCCAAGGATTTTTTTTCACAAAGACAAAAAGCTCAGACAAAGAGCTGGATTTAGTAATTATGGACTCTTTGAAATTCTTATCTGTTGAAACATTTAAAACAGCTGATGAGAGCTTATTCTCAATAGCATTCCAATCATATAAAGCTTGAACAATAATTTGGTAAAAAATAAATAAAACATAATGGCATTGTTTAAAAAAAAAAATGTGTAAAAGAAAAAAAGGAGGTAAAAAGATTCCTGGGCAACATCTGATGCATACAACTCGTTACTAAAAATTGCAATTTAATTTTTTATTTTTTCCTAAAACAGCTTTACTTATGCACACTTGCATATATAAAATTGGTGTAATCATTAGCCAGTTTGGTGCAGATCACGATAAATGGCCTAAAACTGTTTTAATTGCAGATTAGTAGTTGCTTGCAAGGCCATTAGGACCATGTTTTCACACATAGTCACCCAACTATAAATATTATATATAGTGTGTATATATATATATATATATATATATATATATATATATATATATGTGTGTGTGTGTTTATAGGAGAGAACCCCAGCAGAGTGCTCAATTAAAAAAAAAAAAAAAAAAAAGTGTAATATTTATTTATGTGTTACAGAATATCAAAACAACATTAGTACCATTAGCTTCAAATCAAATCAAACAGGATCTATAATTAGTTTCCTGTTCCTGGGGAAACAGACATAAACAAAAGCTGAGGAGAGTCCATCCTAGGAGACTAATTATAGGTCCCTTTTGTTTGGATTTGAAACCGACGTTACTAATGTTTTTCTGGTCTTCTGTAAACCATATATAAATAAATATATTCTATTTAGCCCATTTTAAACTGTTTAGTGTTTGTTAATGAGCTGAGAGATCAGGGTTCAATCCTCTGTCGAGACATATCAAGCACGTAAAAAATGGTACTTGATGCCACCTTGTTAGACACTGTAATATAAGGAGAGGGTCAAGGGTGAGCAAGCTAGAGAAAAGAGTGACACTCTCCCCTACATCTTGCTATTCAAGGAAAAGGAGCCTTAGTGTCGCTCTCAATTACAGTTAATCAATTTATATTATTCAATTAAATTTATATAAATTTGTTTCTGAACTTTTGAGATGAGGATTGGTTAGTTTATTTGGATTCATTGGACTACTGTTGTCATCTTGAGTGTGATTTTCATAATGTTTCGGTTGATGTAACCTCCGGCCTTCTTCAGGTGTATCTGGTCGAACTAGAATTTGGACAGAATTTCAAACAGAACTTTGAAGGACTGTGTTTCAGTTGTTGGAGTACTTGGAAAAATCAATTGTAAATGTGATATTCTGAAAATTGAAAGTTCAATTCTCAGCGTGAGTGATTGAAAAATACAATTGCGAATTACTTAGGACCTCTACCCAGTCATGGCTGATGGAATGGGAGCATGCTACTCCCATGAAATAAAGGGTTCCGTTCGAAATTCCGTCCAAATTTCCGAGTTTGACAAGATACACTTGGAGAAGGTCGGAGGTTACATCGATCAAAACATTGTGAAAAATGATACTAAAGATGAGGACAGTAGTTCAAAGAATCTAAATATGAATAAATAAATTTAGTTGAAGAATATAAATATTTTATATTAGATCCTTTTGTGAGGAAGAGATATTTGATATTATAAATCGAACATTAATATTACTTATTTGTTCATCAAATTTTCACATGAGGAATACATTAAAAAT
Source organism: Euprymna scolopes (assembly GCF_053919585.1). Lineage (NCBI taxonomy): Eukaryota > Metazoa > Mollusca > Cephalopoda > Sepiida > Sepiolidae > Euprymna > Euprymna scolopes. The sequence continues at coordinate 156,265,038 of NC_136487.1, read as the reverse complement.
ATCTCCGTAATCCGTGGAGTGCCAAAAGTAAGGCTTTTCTCTTCAGGGGAAATAACTAACAAAAATAAAGAATTACTAGTTTGCATAAATTTGAAAATTTTAAATAAAAAAATTTCTATCATCTTTTAAAAGACCTTTTTTTTTTTTTTACAGAAAAGTTTTGAAAGTTTGGTATACAAAAAAAAAAAAAAAAAAGAAAAAAAAAGAAAGAAAAGAAAAAGGAAAAAAAAAAAAAAAGAAAATTGTTCAGATTTTGTTTAGTTTCATGGGCTTCGCTACTTGACTTCCCTCAGTTATTCCTAAATCACTTTTTTGAAAATTGTTTTTCTAACATGAAATGTATTTACTTTTCAAGAAGTCGTATTGATAAACAAAAACGAAAAATCCTAGGAAAATCTCCATCATTCCAGTAATTACAGGAGCAATGTGACTCATGAGAAAGAATTTTAAAAAACTACCTGGAAAATATACTCTGTGAACCAAGTGCAAGAGAGATTCAAACAATTGCACTTAAATGGATGGTTTGAATCTTAAAAAGATCTATCACTTGTAATGTATAAGATAGTAGGTAAATGTCTGGCATCCAGTAGGATACCCCATCCCCAGGTAAAACAAAATAAGAAAATTGAAAAAAACAAAAAAAATAACCTTTTTAATAAATAAAATTAAAAAATAAATAGAAACTTGTCCCACTCATTCTAAAAATGAATCATAAAAAATGACCCAATTTTTTCTTGCTGACCCTAATCCTAACCCGTACCCATTTCTTTTTGGGGGTGGGGGAATAATGACCTGTGTTGCTGGTCTGCCATGCTGTCATCAATTTCTTAAATATATTTTGCACTTTTCTTTTTCATTCTCTTCTATTTAATTTCTTTTCTTGAAACTCCTCCAACTTTATTTTTTTGTTTCTTTCATTTTTTTTTATTTCCTGAATCTGTCACATGGTAATTGTCTCATTATGTCTAAGTTTCGTGTCTCTTTGTATTGTCATCCTCATCTTTCTCAGCACGCCGTCCCCACCACTTCAATTTGAAACAGACTTTGTTGGTTCTTCACGTTTAAAATCTTGTTTACTTGCTGTTAAGGTTCATACCAGTTGAGGATACGTCCTTGACACCCAGTTTAGCAGTGGTTTCACTTCTGTCGGGCTGAGTTATTAGTCTGATCAGTCTCGGAGATCCACCTTCCCAGGAAGAGGTTAGTTGGTTATAGTCAGCTAATGTACTTCCTAACTTCCAGCGTGGCTGATACCAGAAGCAGCAACAAGACAAATCAGTTCCTTCACTTTTTTTCTATCACGCCTATATCTCCCCTGTGCATGGACTTTTTTTTTTTTTTTTTTTTTTTTTTTTCCTGATCATTCTTTTTTGTTTAATAATCACTGAAAAGTTTTTTGGCCTTATTTTAATTAAGAATTATTGAAATTAGTTTTATGTTTTTTTAAGAATTATTGAAAACACTTACAATATTTTAAAACTATTTTAGGAATATTATGTATTTGATGTTTTTTTTTATTTTTTTATTTTGATTTCAATATTATTTTTATACTTTCATAAACACATAAATTTAAATAAAAAAATTTATTTTTTAATTTTATTAAAAATGCAAAAAAAAGATTTATTTTTATCTGTATCAATTTTGTTAATTCTTATTTTTCAATATCTTTTCAATATTAAATTTCAATATATTTTCAATATTTTTATCTGTATCAATTTTGTTATTTCTTACTTTTCAATAAAAGTCCTTTACTTATATTTTATTTCAATAAATCACTTCACAATGGAAATACTGACGAACAATAAAAATGAATGAACTGATTTACCTTGTCCCCACTTCTGGTAACGCTACGTCGGAAGTTAGGAAGTACATTAGCTGAATATAACTGGTTACTTTATTGCTAATCATCTAAGGTGTCCCTACCAGGAAATGCTGATGGACAGCCCATGCATTTTTTTTTTTTTTTTTTTTTTTTTTAGGCCATAGTATGCTTCTCCTAGTGTGCTAATTTTTCAAAACCACTCCTGACCTTGTGTCTAACTTCTTGGTGAAGAGGTTAATATACACTCAGATCTGATGCAAAGGAGATAAATGTTTTCATTAGTCCATATTTAGTTGGCAAATCTCAATTAAAAAAAATAGAAATTGTTTATTGATTGAATTAAACTTTAATCATGCATTGACACCACAGTCAATATAAAATATAATTTGAGAATTAAAAATTTTTTTAGACATGCTAAAAACAAATGGTTCAATTTATCCAATTTTGTTTTGTTTTTTGTTTGAATGTCTTCAGATGGGACATCTGACAAGTAGGTCTAAACTTTTCATAGAAGAGAGCTCTCTCTCTTTTTTTCTCTCTCTCTTTTTTTCTCTCTCTCTTTTTTTCTCTCTCTCTTTTTTTCTCTTTTTTTTCTCTCTAAACACTTAAAAATCTTCAGCTAACTTTAAGATTGAGGACATGTGTTGCATGGAGAGAAACAATATGATGTATGTGTAATGTTAGTTTTAAAGACAAACTTAATTCTCAGAGGGAGATGAAATCTGGACATTATATTGGAGATGTGTGCAGAAGATTGATTGGAGGGTGATGCTGAAAAAATGGATGGGAATTGTTGAGTAGGTGGATGCAGAATAATTGAATTAGTTCAGTTCACAGAAAATGCAACCGAAAATATGAAAGTGATAAGGATCATTTGAGTCACATCTTCATTAAACACTGCTTCCAGGTTCAGTCTGATACCAAGTGCTAAAACGTGTTGGCATACAATCCAGGAGTTAAATAGAGGGTATCCTATGAATGTATGGCATATTCACGTTGACACACCGGTTCCCGTTAAATCACTGAATTTAAGCAACATTGAACCTGGTCAGTACTATAATGGGTAACCATTTGGTACTAGATGCTGTATGGGTTCTAGAGAATGATGGGTGCCGCTAACTTTTTTTTTTTTTTTTTTTTTTTCAATACAAGAAACTCAAAATGGCACAATTTAAAAACAGTTTTTGTAATTTTCAAAGAATTTAGAGCTGAAAGCATTGTCTAATATTTGGAAATTAATTTCTTTCATTGTCCAGGCTTAGATGAAATAAAAAGGGATTCATTTTGAAATTCTGAAAAAAAGTTAGACTTTAAGAGATACTTGTAGAACGCCAGGATGTACTCTGGCCAAAATGATCAATAATAGACAAGATGAGAATAACTTTTGGAAAGAATTTTTGATGGATTTCATTTAAAATAAGTACCATTTCAAAAAAAAAAAAAAAATTCTCAAAGAGCACAATTCCTGATGCTTTTGTTTTTTCAAAGAAACCATAATTCTTTCTACATTTCATCTTGCCAACTTCATTTCTTTGTCTTCACTCATCATACAACATCCTTTACTAATGTGTTTGCAAATTAACCCCAACTTCTTCATCCGCGTTTCTTTCTTCTAGAATATCGGGATGATCCTGACGCATGTAAGTTTTTGTTGCTCCCCCCCAAAATGATTATAACAACCCCCATCCGCATTTGCACTTTTCTCTCTTTTCTCATTTTCGGTGATGGCATTTGACAGCATTTCATGTCGCTCACTTTTAACACTGTCTTTTTTTTCTTTTTTTTTTTTTTTGCTAAATTAAGATTTTACTTAATCTTCCCCCAACCCCCTCTTTCTACTAATTGTTCGTTGACCCCCCCCTCCCCTTTTTGACATCAGAATATGTCCTACTCTTTTTTATAAGATTGAAAAGGCAGAGAGCACTGCATGGATTTTATTAGTATTTTCAGTATTATTAACTCAATGTTACTAATTTAAGCCTGCTATCTTGTGTTTTTGACTACAAAAAAAAAAAAAAATCTCATTATAATTAATCAATTTGGTTGTAAAAAAAAATATTTTGGTTGATGGAGCTTAAATTAACAATCATAGTTAAAAAAAAAAAAAATCTCATTATAAATAATCAATTTGGTTGTTAAAAAAAAAAAAAAAAATTGTGGCTGTACAAATTTATTTTTTAAAGTTTGTATATTTTGCAGTGTACGGATTGTGCTAAAATGTTATTTAGAAACGCGTTATTAACATGAATGGAAGTTGGGGGGAGGGCCCTTATTAACTATTTTGTACTTTCACCTAACAATTTAATTAACAAAAAAATACTATAGAGATTAAATTTATCTTGAAAAAATCCTATGTTAAAAATAGCATGGTTCATAAATCGCAGAAGTACTGAAGTTAGTACATTTCCTACCAACAGGAAAATAAGAAAATTACATTGATACAAAAATAAATCTTTCACAATTGTGTTTGCATGTATTGGGGGGGGGGGACTTTTTTTTTTTTTTTTTTTTTTTTTTTTGAGAACTTTTCTTATATTTTATCCAAATTTAGGTCATTTGTATGATCTTAAAAGACCTCCAGTGGTGACGTCCAATTTGAAGCCTGTGGAAAATGTGAAGTTGCCCCTTAATTATCATTGCTCCCAGGTCCAATTTACCCTGAGGTGGTAATACTTGTTCGGGCATCTAGTGCTGCCAGATAAGGCTGGTTTAAGATACTGGCCTTTCTGACCAAAAATGCACCAAACATTGATGTTATTGATTTTTCTTTTCTCTTTATAAAACTCAATCATGTTCTGCTACAAAACAACCAAACCAAACACTATGAATAAATATTTAAAGATATAAACAACTTGAAAAAAAATGTTTTTTCCAAAATTACTGGATTCGGTTTTAAATAACTCAGAATGATTTTATATACCGTAAAACCAAAACTACCCAAATTTAGAATTCCAATCTTTTATGTCTTAAAGGAATAGTGGAAGGATGCAGAAAAAAGATTGTGTGAATAACGTATGTTCATAGACTTTCACATCAATATTAGTTTACTAAATAACGTAATAAAAAAAAAAAAATAATGGGACTTGGGGTTGATTAACATATGGTAAATTGCATTCTGCAGTAAAAACGGAGATAATGTAAAGAAAATGTTATTTTTTTTTTTTTTAACTTGAAGCAAAACTGATTAATATCCAATCAACCAAAACGTTTCTTTTTTAACAGAATAGATTTCTGATGAGCTGCATCGCTATTTATTGTTTTTCTCTTTAGTTTGGAGTCATAAGATTTTGCGGGCAACTGAAAAATATAATTTGCTTAAGTTAGTAAACCTATTAAAATTTATTAACCTGTACTAATACAATGTCAAAAAATTTTTTTTCCTCAGGCTCTTCGTATTAATTTTGCATGTTTTGCAATGGAACAGATTCTTGAAACAATATTTTTTATTCTTTTTTGTATTTTTAGATGTCACACATGAATGCTTCAGAAAATTTTTCATGACTTTTTCTTTTTTTGTTTTTTATAGTACATTATTTTTGTAGTATATTTTTTATTTTATATAAATGAAATTAAACTGCTTAATTTTGTTCATTTTTTTTTTTCCTGTTTCAAAACTTAAATATTTTTAATCTTTGTTGTCCGAGAATTTTTAATTGGATAAAATGTTTGTAGTAAAATTCCAAGTTTTAATTTCTAGTTAATTTGAAATTTTTTTTTTTTTTTTCTAAGAAAATGAAACCAATAACTTTAATAAGAATGAACGATAACTCTCGAATCGAGGGAATACGTTATCTTTTCAACATAATTCTACAAAATGAATGAATTCCTTACAAGTTAAAAAAAAAAAAAAAGACAAACACTGGATTTAGAAATTGGTCGTATCACGCAATGTTGCATCTTTGTATTTGTTTCACAAAGTAATTTGGTGCAATGTGTTCTGATGAACTCTTTTTGCTTGTACCCCCTCAATGAACCCCCCCCCCCTCCGATATACTTGTCTAACAAAAAAATCTCACCTCTTCACTATTGAGGTCCCTAGCTGCCGGAAAACCTTCTATTCTAATAGTTTCTTCTCTTGAACTGCTAAACTTTGGAATCTCATCTTGTTACCTATTTCCTGCCTATACTGACATGCAGAATTTAAAATATAATATGAGCAGATATCTCGTCATCTCCTCACATAGTATGCCCAAATAACCTTTACGTTCAAGTGGCAATATGCTTTGTATGTATGGAGTGAACAAGAATTAAAAAAAAAAAATTATTTTTGAAATTTTACAAATTGTGCTAGAAAGAGTAGTAGTAGTAGTAGTAATAAACATGTTAGCCATTCCAAACGAGATGAATTGTGATTGTTACCACTGCGAAGGCAGCAGGACACTAAACAGATTACCCCTTTTAGTTTGCATAAAATGTTTAGAATAAAATCAGGTTTTTTTTTTTTTTTTTTTTCATGCTTAATTTTTTCCTGTTAAATACTCTTTGTGGAAATAGTTGTCTTTCATGAAAAATCTATTAAATTGAAATGGCTTGGCAAAGTGACAAATTATGCGAAGAAGCTAATGTATGCTCAAACAGAAAATAAATAACGATTTTTTTTTGTTTTCTAACAAAGTCAGATTGGAAGAAAGGATCATTTACAAGAAGGAAAAGAAAAAAAAAAAAAATGACTTGTATTTTATGTTGGACTAGCCTGGGTGTCCGGCGTCGCCCGGGGGTTTGGAGGTGTGTGTTGAGCAAAAAGAAAAAAAAAACAAAAGAAAAAAAAAGTAGTAGTTGGCAAGCAGGCTTGAACCCGTACCATGAAGGAGGAAAAGAACGTGGTAAAAAAAAAAAAAAGAAAAGTAACATCTTTGCTGTTGTGTTCATCGCCAAACCGGAAGTGACGAAAGTTTAAGTTAAGGCTAGTTAATCGAAAAGAGGGGGACGACTTTCAAAAATATCAGCGAAAAAAAGTATCTCTCTCTCTGTAGAAAAGTGCCCAGTTGAGGGTGAAGAAAATGTTTTAAGACAATTTTTCAATATTTGTAATCTGAAGGGTCGCGTTTCAAAATGATACTGATCCCGTGAAAATTTGTCACCTCTGTCGAAAGTTTCAGGTAGACATACATACATTTAGACAGACAGGCGAGATTTATATCATAGACTAGCAAGGGGTACCCGGCGTTGCCCAGGTGTTTGGAAACTCTGGGGGTGGTGGTGGGGGGGGGGGTAAAAAAAAAAAAATAAGTATGAGGATCGAACCCGAACCGTTGAGGCAAAGTTGTAAATTAAAGTGTGAAAAAAAAAAAAAGTGCAACGTTAACCATTGCCCCACTGCGAGATGCTAACGGAAACACGTTTGAATTTATTTAATTACTTGGATTTGGCAGGTGCTCGTTTTGATGAGTTAATGAGGTCAAGTTTGACTGCGAGATAGTATTTACTGCATGTTATCGGAAAAAGACTAACCCACATGCAGCGAGCGACAAATGTTGAATAATTATCTTCCCGCAATTGAGCAAATTAAATAGACAGGCGAGCTTCGTTGTTAACCGTGAGATATCATGATTTATATGTGATATAAAAAGTTGTGAAGCGAGCGACCGCTTCTCTGAAAGAAGCCTTTTGTAGACACACAGAAAAAGCGAACACACATACATACATTTTCGCTTTTATATTTATAGATGACAAACTGTAAAATAGACAAACACAGATTGTTGCATGATTTTTTATTTATATTTACTTTTATCGCAAACAAAGTGCAAATTTCCAATAAGATGCAAGGGGCTACTCTGAATTAGGATACCCCTGTATGTGTGACCCCCAAGTGAGGAGTTGTGCAGTGAAAGTTTTGTTTACATTTAAACTATTGCGTGCTAATACAAAGAAACAGGAGGCAGGGAGAGAATTTCAAAGGTAGTAATTTGAGGAAAAAAATCTATTAGAATAGAAAGCCCGCCAGCATCTGAGTGGAACGTTGATGTTGCACGTTCATCAAAACCCATTTCATTCAAGTAAAACTTCTAAAACCAGCACAACAATGCAATATTGTGGTGAGCTTGCTAGATAGTGTAGGAGCTATTATCTTCTTTAAAAAGGGAGAACCAAGTAGTTAGTGTACCAGCTCAGATGTGGCAATAATAACTTGTACATATTCGAATGGTAGCTTTTTAGATGCATAGAATACTGGCACATGTGACAAGTTAACTAGCTGGAATTTGTTTTTCATTTAAAAGTATTATTTAGCAAGCTTTAATGAAATGTTTTTGTTAAATATATTTGAATTATGATTGTGTCAAAATTAGGGTTCAATGATTTATGTTGTGTTTCTTGAATGTTGAAGCAAATGACAATCTCTTTTGGGTTTGAGAAATCCAAATTATGGGGGGGGGGGGCTAACGTTTTTTTTTTTTGTTTTTTTTTATTCAGGAATTCACATTAAAAATTATGAAATGCGAATTCTTGAATTAAAAAAAGAAAAAAAAAATGATTACTAATATACATATTAGAATATGACTACACGCCCCCCCCCATGTTATTTTTATATAAATTTCAGAAAAATGTGACAGACTATCGAGTTCCTTGTTTCAAGTCACTTATTCATGAAATAATGAGCATTCAGGCCTTCCCCCTCCCCACCAAAAAATTTTCTAGAAAAAAAAAAAAAAAGTGACATTTGATGACACCCAAATGAAATTTGGTTGGTATTGTTTCTATGATTTGACATAAACTGTATTCAGTAAATTATATTTGATGACTCATTTAAAAAAAATCTGACCTTCGGGCTAAGATCCAAGTATAGTATCTGTTCACATGTTATTGTAATGTATGATATAATTTTGTATTAATTCAATGTTCAAGAAACTAAATATATAAGATCAAAGTGTAGTATCTGTTGTGATGCTATACTTAATTTGTCCTTAGTCAATGGAGGGGAAAGCCTTCTATACCAAGGCAATTTGTATTTTTGCCTACTTCCAGAGTGCCGTTTTTTGGGGGAGATGTTTTTCTCCCACATTAAAACGACCTTTGCCGCATTTTGCTCTCATGAAGCAAAGAAATTCAAAAAATTGTCATAAACGGCAGTAAATCTGATTAATTCTCATTAATAAAGTTTCTGTTTACAAATTAGTTTTACGTTACAAAATAACCTTGACCCTTTGACTATAAAAATGTGACATTTTGGATTATCTCCCTTGGATCTTGAGTTGACTATTCTACTTTCAAAAGATATCTTTCGTTTATTTTATTTCTTTAAAATCACCATATATAAATATATCCCTGCACAAATTAACAATTATTCCAGATTATTTAGCTATTTTTTTTTTGAGAGAAAAAAAAACTTACAAAGTTTCTAAAGAACAACTCTGCATTTGCTTTTATATCTCGTATATATTTGCATGTTTATACAGATGGGCGGACACTCTTTATCTCCCGTCTTTTATTTTCAATCAAAGGGCGATAACTTTAGTAATCGCCTTTACAATAAATTTTCAAATCTTTATATTAATAAAATTTACTTGTTACCAGTAGAGTCTAAGCTATTTTGAGGTGGCTTGTTTTCTGTGCAGTTCTAGACGGTCCACCTTCCCAGGCTTTACCTATTCGCCTTTTGAGAAAAGGGTTTAGTTTCAGGTTTTCAGGTTAATCGTCTTTACTGGGGAATGCCAATTAATTATGCCAGGTAATTTTTGTTCAACCAGAGTGCTCTTTCTCTAGGGCACCTATTTTTTTATTTTATTTTTTTTCAAATCCCACTTTCTTGGCCTTGTGTCACATCTTCCTGCCATGGGAGGGAGATAATAAATATTTCACATTTATTTCTCGCCTTTACATGACTTACACTTTTTTTTATTTATTAGCTTTTTTCGGTTTAATAATTTAGTTAGGCAATGAAATAAATTAAAAAGTGAATTACAAAATGAAACCCACCACAAATATATTTCTGTTTCTTAAGCAAGATAGCCATTTTTTAATCTTTTAATAATTTAAAAAAAAAGAAAAAAGTTCCCTTGTGTGATCTTCAAAATTTCAAAGCATTTAAACTGTCAAATGGAAAACCATTTAAACTGATTTAAAAATTCTGAGAAAATTCCCATGTATCGAATTTTACATTAAATTTTATTGGGGTTAAAACATTCAAAATTAATTTTTATTTTATAAGAATTTTGATAAATTAATAAGATTGGGAGAAAGGAACATTTACAAAAGGGAAAAGAAAGATAATAAAAAATGATTTATATTTCATTTTGAATGACAAGTAGAAAAATTGTAAGATAGACAAATTGTGATTTTTATTTTGAAAATGTGATCAAACGATATTGAAATTAAATTAGTTTCAAAATTTTATTAAAAGAAAAACAAATCTCAAACAAATGCTGATTCATTGCTTGTGATTGATTGAATGTCAAAATGTATCATTTTCTCTGAAAAAAAAAAAAAAAAAATGTAACAAAAAAACTTGATGTTATTATCAGTGGATTTCATTCAAATGTTGGCACTTCTATTCTCTGTCGATTTATAAAATATTTAATCAAGTTTTAAAATTTTCACTTTTTTTTTTTTGTTTTTAAATATGATTTTTTTTTTTTTTTTTACAATTAAGCAATTCTACAGTTACTTTTAAATTTGTTTTTTCTTTCAAAAGGCGATTTGTGACATCCATTTCTATGCAGATGAAATTGATATGGGCTGGTTAGGTATTTCTAAGGCGAAATGATCTTAAGAGTCAATTTTTTTCATGAGAAGAAGTCAAACTTTTTTGCATGTGACTGACAAGTTTTCATATAATGTCGTTTCAATTTATACTAATGCCAGCAAATTCACAGCTTCGCTATAATATTCATTTGCTAATATCTTTCTCCTGATAAGAAAAGATTGAATTCTTTGGAAACAGATTAATATTTCTTATTTGACTATGCTGTCGAACAATAAATTCTCGTAAGTTATAATTTACAGTCCTTAATTGTGTTCTTTTCTGACAAGCTCTATTTTCTATCTTTGTTGTATTGAGCTTTTTTATTTGGTTGCTATTTAGTTTTTGTTGTTAAAATGTTATTGTATTAAACATACATTTCAAACATTTTTATGAAGACAAACGACTAAAAACGAAGTACAGTTAACACATTTATTTCCATGAAATAGGAAAGATGAGAATCGTACAAAACAGATTTTTCTTATTTTACCGTTTTAACATAGAAACACCATCGATGGGGGACAACTTCATTTTACAGGAGCCGTCCTCAACTAAAACTTTATTCATAATGGTTATCCCTGCTTGAACCATTTGTTAAAAAATGTTTATTTACAGCTCGTATATCAGACATATTCGAAAAATATCAATGATTAAAATAAAATGCTAACACCCAAAATACGGTTAACACGTTTATTTTAAAGTAAGAGAGATAGGCAACGTATGTGTGTTATAGAAAAAACAAAAGAATATTTACTTCTTACTCTAAAATAATAATGTTGATTTCAGAGAACCAAGATTTTTAATTTTATGTGATCTCCTTGGGAGGGGTCCAACAGTGGTTAATTTTATTTATTTTGTAAAATACTTTGATCTTTCCAAACACAATCAAGGAGGAAGCAATCGTGCTCAGAAACTGTGCCACCAGAATCGATTCCTCCACAATGGTTTCAACGTTCTTTCAAACTAATGACAAGGTTTCCAATCAATTTTATTTTGGGGTTAGAGTTAATATTTACTAATCTGTTTCAATCTCTCTCATATCAAGAGTTAACAAAATCTCTTGACATTTGCTTTCAGTTTTTCTTTGCTTTTTTATTAACGTTCCTTATTTTCACATTTTTGTTGGTCACTGAGTTTCAAGACTTTTTTTTTTTTTTATCATTTCAGGAGCAGCAACTGAAGCCTGATCTGCTGAATGCACCGGTACCCCTCTCCCCATTTCCACAACCCAAAATCCCAATGTCCATGAACCCTACTCTCTCTATTTTCTAAAAAACAACAAACACAACTGTGAGAATTATCCTTGAAAAGCAAGAGGACCCTTAATTTTGTGAGGGATTTATATTTTCTGATGATCAGAAAACAAAAAAGGAAATTGATTGCTGAAGCGGAACATTTCTAGCTGTCTGTCATTTGGAATCGACTACAACAAAACCAATTGTAATTTTGTAACTTGTGTCCCCGTTGTTACCTCCCTTTTTTCTTTCCCACCTACACTGACTACTTACCTCCCTTATTTGTGTGGCCAACCAGCAACGACCCTTACCACCCATTTTCTCCTCCACCCAAACCTCTAAGTGACCCTATTGTCATCAAAACAAAAAAAACTTTCAACATTCCCTTCCGTCTCCATTTTTGTCTCCATTTTACGTGCTGCTTCGAAAATGGTCAGACGAGTTGCAAAATATTTACCTCGTCACACATTTCTAAATTCCTTTTAACGAATGAATGCTACAAATTCGTTCTAATAATGAGTTTATTTTTTACATCATTTTCCCTGTTGACTCCAATGAAAAGGACAAAAAAAAAAAAAAAAAAACTCATTTGGAATGAAATGTGACTTTGGTCTGTTTTTTGTTTACACCCCTTACAAAGCTGGTTGGCAAATTCTTTTTTTTTAATCTTAAAAAATAATACTGTCAGCTTTTTTTAAAACTTCATTTTCTTCAAGATATTTCTTATCTCTAACCTTCTCCTTCATCTGCAGTTTTATTAAATGTGACGGTTAAACTGTTTTTATCAAATTTTTACCCTCTTATTATATATTTTTAGCTTTCTATAGATATTTAAACCGAATTATTTTTTTAAACATTCAAAACTTTATTTCTCTTAACTGTACGATCCCATAACCGATGCTTTTGTGAGGGAATTCTCAACAACCCGTGAAAAAAAATCTGCTTTTACTGGCTTTTCTAAAGAGAAAAGTCTTGTCATCAATCTTTTTTTTTTTTTTTTTTTTTTTTAAATTCATTTATTAAAAACAACAAAAAAAACAAACTATTTTCTTCTAATGAATTTTTTTTAAATACAAAAAAATTTTACAAAAATGTTGAGTCTAACCTATAAAGAACTTTGGTATTTAAAATGATTTGTAGTTTTTCATAAAATTAAAGAAATTCCTTGTAAAAAGAGAAATAATAATAATAAAAACAAATTCTCAATCTGTCGTAAATGCTGAATGTCTCTCCACAAAATGGCAGAAATATGACGGGCCGCTACTGCCTTTAAATTCATCTTCATGAACAGAAAAGTTTCAAGTAAAAATAGTTACTAACAAAATGGTTTGTTGCTGGAGTTAATGAAAAGTAATTTTCAAACTTTTCCTAGAGTTATTTCCCTTTAACTAGAAATTTTCAAGATCTTAAACAATTAAACCCATTTTGTAACTCGTATGATTTGTCCACTAAAGGTTGTGAAATATAAACCTTTTTATTTCCTAATTTTAAAATTTTTTATTATTCCAGAATTAGATTTTTTTTTTTTTTTTTTTTTTTTTGTGTGAAAAACAATGCTTTACTGCATCTACTTTTAAAATATTTTTTTATAAATTAGTTTGGCATGATACTCTTACGAAAACACGGATTGTATATTTGCTTTGACTTTTGCAGTCATATTTCCACATTCGGTTCAGATTTCCAAGCCATTTTTTTTTCTGTATTTATAATTTAAGTTGGAAGGCAGGGTTTTTATGTTTTATATATGATTAATGTTGAACACGGAAATTTAAGTTGAACACATCTTGTTGAATTCCATGTTCAACACTAATCATAAATATCAATGTATCTGATAAATCTATATTTAATTCTAATTAACATTTTTTTTTTTTTTTTTTTTTTTTTTTTTTTATTCCGGCAAAATTATTACAATGAAGAAAAGCTAGGGGATTTAAAAGTAAAATTATCACCCTTATATTTAAAGTCAAATTGTAATTTACATTTTAAAAAAAAAAAAAAAAAAAAAAATTAAAACCAAAATGGCATTAATGAACAATAAAATAAAAAAAAAATAAAAAAATTTAAATTTTCTATTGAATCTGGTATTTTATGTAATGAACTGACTTTAATATAGAGCATTGCAATAAGGTTTTGTTTTGAGTTTGTGATGTCAATGCTGCCCAGGAAGTAGCATTTATTTTTCTTTGTTTTCAAGACAAAAAAAGTAAAATTTAATCAAAACTTCAGATTATTTTCTTACATTCCACGTTTTTTTTTACCTCGGTGCAAAAAAAGATGAACTATAAAGTTGCGCTGAAGAAACTCATAAACAATCAAAACAGAACTTTTTTTTTTTACTTCATTCCTCTCTTCAATAACAGCAAGTGCAATTCGACATCGTCACCTTTCACCTTCTCTGTAAGGAATTTTTAGCATTTCCTTGAAACTTTTCTGTTCTTATAAATTGAAATTTGCTATTTTATGTGTAAATATATAATCCTAGCCCGCCTCCCTCTTTGATAAGCCACTTGTCATTCTTACCAAAGCTTTTATAAATTTGTCCTTGCTAGATTTTTATTTTTTACTTCCTTGAAAAAAAAAAATTTTTTTTTTCCAATGTTAATAAAATAAAAATTTTTTTTTTTTTTTTTTTTCTTTCAAGTGTTTTGTTTTTGTTGTTGATTGCTTTCAATAATTTAGTAAAATTATTTTCTACATCTAGAATGAATATATCTCTAAGGTACGGAGAAACTTGTGTTCCATTTCAGGTCAGGTCAAGCCCAGAAGCTTATCAAAACATGGAGCTTCCTCTAGACGAGAGCGATCCATTTCAATTGATGCCAGATGGGGATCAGAGCGTTGATGATGTAAAGATAGAAGCTTGGTTTTAGATGCATTAAAAGTAACCAGCCACCTCTTCTTCCACTTTACCATGTGCTCGAGATCAGAGAACTTTGTCATTTACGGCCTTTGATGTGTTGCCATAGATGGTCGTGTCATCAGCATAGATGTCAACGAATGATTTAAGTGTGTTTTGGGAGATTATTGATGTAGATCAGGAAGAGTTGGGCCTAGGATGGACCCCTGAGGGACTCCAAGGATGGAGTACTGCTGCCACATCTGGGCAGAAGCTGCTAAAAACAGCCTGTTCTGTCTTGACAGAGTACAAAATAGGCTTAGTGGAGGATGCCTTTTTCTCTTCCATGCAACCTCTCTCCCACAGGAGAGACATTGCGAGCCTGTCTAAGTTTTATCGTTACTTCCATGGCAATTACTCATCTGAGCTCCAATCTCTGACCCCCTCCCCTATCTTTCACGATAAAGACCCATCTAGCTGAAACCACTGTCAGTAATTTTCCCCACTCTTTATCTGTACCAAAACGTAGATTCCATGAACAAAGTTTCTTTCTTAGAAGTGCACGCCTGTGGAACTCTGTTCCGTTTGCCTGTTTTCCACCTGACTACAACTTGGATGTCTTCAAGTCCAACATAAACAAATCCTGATGAACCGCCCCCTTAAGTAAGACACTTTATCAAACCTCCAATACTAACATACTGTACATGCAATAACCCTTATCCCAGAGTGGCTTCCGGGCCTTGATAAGTGGTGACTACATTGTAAAAAAAAAAAAAAAAAAAAAAAAAAAAAAAAAAAAAAAAAAAAAAAAAAAAAAAAAACCTTTTATAATTTGACAACTTTAATAATTATCTTTTAATCAAATTGTTTGCAGGAAGAGCCTGTGTTGCACAAAATTATATTGCTCATTTTATAATATTCAATTTAAAATTTTTTTCAAGCCAAAAAGTGTACTCAACTTTGAATGGAGTGCAATCAAGTCATCCTCCACATGTCTTTTGAGTATTTTTATGTCACTTTGGGTAATTTTTGATGATTGACGGCAGGTGAGGTGACCATACAAGTTTAAACATCATTGTACAACATATTTTCTCATGAAGGCCTTTAAAATGAGACCAACAATTTTCTCAATCTGATCAAAATGAAATATACTTATCCAAATATTTAATGTAGGTGGGGGTTCTATTTCCAAAAACCTTTTAATTAGTATTTAATGACTGAAACAAATTAAATGCAAATCGGATGGTTTGGAATTTTCAAGTGAGATGTTGTGCTTGTGTTATGCCCTTTAAAATACTCCCCCCCCCCCCAAAAAAAAAACTTAAATTTGGGAAATATTAATGCCTAATACTTAATGTTAAAAACTGAATTTGAAAGGGCTTTCTCTACTTCCTTGCTTTAAACTAAATATAGCTCATATTTAGAACTCAAAACTCAGTTAACTAATTTAGGATTGAATCCTGTACGTAAATAAAAAATATTGCACGCTATAAAGATGCAGACAAATATTTATCCAAACATGTGGTTTATCATCTCTACAATTCCTCATTGTGGTTAGAAATGATGAGATCCAAAACCAGGTCGTCAGATGTTAGTGTCTAGTACTCTACCGACCAAGCTAAAAAATGAAACTGCTAGTAGCAGTGGAGGAATTGTTTTGTGCAGAAATGAAACTATTCAGTTATTTTTATGTTTATTTTTTTGATACTGATTTACATAATAATAAAACAATAAAAAAAAAAAAAAATGCTAAATTCTTTTTATATCTAAACATAATATTTGCCTTATTGGCCAGTTTCTCCCAAAGGGGAGCATACAAAAGAAAGTATCTAGGGTTATCAGTATGGCATCATATTCGATCACGTGACCAGATATGTAAGTTGCAATACTGATCTTCTACTTTTCGTTATTTAGGTAAACAACTGAGTAAGAATAAAATAGAATACCAGAAGTAGAACATCAGATGGACAAACATTTTTGTATTTTGCTGCTTCATTTTTCCAACCGTTATAAAATGCCGGTCTGTCCCCCCCCCCCTCATTTTCTCACTGAAATATAACTTTCGCCTGGGGCCAATGGTCTAACTTAAAATGTAAAAGGGGTGGGGAATAACGTTTGGATACAATGTGTAGAAAATCATAAAAAATTTTCGAAAATTTTTCACACAAGATTTTGGTGCATTAGTTAATTTGAATTTTATTTGTCAAATTAGGGCCTAACTTTTATTCAGCGTACGTATAAAACGTTGCCAATCAAAATACATCTTTCATTATAATCAACCAATCGCAATGATTGTAGTAGGAGTTAAAATCAAAGTGGCAGCAAGAACATCATATCTAAACAAACTATTTTCAATTTCATATTGGCAAAATAACATCTCAGTGTTAACCTACAATAATGGCCGACTAATTTTATCTTTCAGGTTCTGATATGCAAATTGACTTTTAATATAGCGCAACAGTTTGAAGAGCTTTTGTGATCGAAATCTTGCTGATTCTTTTACTTTTGATTTGAGCTTATGGTACAATGGGGGGGGGGGATGGCTTGTTAACTAAAACCAAGTTTCTCTGCTTTCATTACCAATGCTCTGACCCCGTTTTCAGTTCCCGTTAAAATTCTAAGACTGAATTTCATAGCATATCTAAAATGAAAGACTTGTATCCAATCTATTTCTAAGGTTGCCGAAAAATGGATGCATCTTTCTTCTGCTGCAAAAATATAAACTCCTGATGCAATATGCAAGCTTTACAAAACTCAGAAACATCCCAAGTTGGAGTGCCATTTCCATATCTGGGGAGGTGTCGCTTAAGGCATTTTTTTCATTATTTAATAAAATCCAAAATCAACTTCATAATCTAGTGGAGGAGGGTGTTCTATTCTCTTCTGTACAGTCCTTTTTTCGCATGACAAACCTTGCTAGTCTTTTTCTACTCTATCATGGTTTTCATAAAATGTACTGATCGACCTTTAAAGTTGGGTTCCTTTCTGTCAGACATTCATGAGAAAATTTACAAAGAATTTTCATTTTAGTTTTCACAAGCAAATTATTTTTCATCTGTGAGACATGTTACCACAGAAATGCTTCCCTTTGGGTTACAACTGAATCATTAAGTTCAATGTCAACAGACACATTGTCATAAAGAACCGAATTTTATTCAATTTATAATCCACACACACACAGTATCTTTCAACTGACAAATCTATTCATTTCACTTAAGTTTCATTTAGCTTTGATAACAACTGACTCATCAGTAACAAATAAATGCATTAAACATCAAATTTTACTAATTTTGTGCAGAATTATATATAAACATTGGTTTCATTAATGATTCACTGGAAGATTTAATTGTAAAATGTAAATTAAGAAATCCAATTTTCTTTTTTTCCACAAAAATTTAGCTGATGTTTTTTAGACTCTGCAAAAAATAATTAAAATTTGAATAAAATGTTCTGGATTTATTAAATAAGGGTTGAATATTATTTTAAATGCAAACATTTTCATGTGTGTAAGTTATTAACTTCAAATGCACATAAAACCGTTGAATAAATTTATTTTACAGTTTCAAAATATCAACAGTACATAATGATAGAAAATAATGGACCAGCAACTAAAATAGATGGGCACTGCATTCTAATTTCATTGACTATCTTTGCCAATTAGATAAAAATATGAAAAAAACTATTTCTACTAAAAAGTAAAAACTAAAATATTTGAAACAGAAAAGCTTGTAAAATGTTCGATAATAAATTTTAAAAAATTACAAGAAAATAGAACACACTTCATGCAAAAAAAAAAATTGTGTAGCAAATAAGTAGTACAATAATTCCTAGTACTTTTGACAAAGCAAAACTGAACAGATTGGTAAAGCATTTAAAGGTTTTGCCAAATTCGTCCACAACCAAATAATTGAAACCAAGAAAAAATGAGACTGAAAAGTTTAAATCAGATACAGGGATTGATTGGTGATGACTTATATAAAACATTATGATGCTTAAGACAAAAATTAAATTAAAATTTCCTCGATTGTATCAAGTAGTTCTAAAATAAGGTTACAGGTAACCTTGACGATGTGAATGACATTTCAATGTCTTCTCTTGTAGAGTTAAAATAAGTACTCCATGAGGAAACACGGACCAAATCGCAAAATTACACCGACTTACCGTCGCAACAGTAAACAAGTCATGCACACTCAAATTCAAATCATCTACATATGAATCAGAGAAACACCATTAGATAAGTTACATCTTCTGTGTTATGGCCACCAGGCACAATAAATTTGTAAGAGGCTGTAAAGACAGTACTTCACATTTTATATAACTTTCTTTCATGGACAGTTAATGCATCTGAAGCGTTAGGCACAGAAAAAATAAATATATTTGCATCTGCGCATAGAAAGCTTTTGTCTATTTTACAAGTTTTTAGCTTCTAATAGATGTACATTAATGGCAAAACATTTCGGTGTAACACTATCTGCCTAGAACTGCACAATTGATTAATTTGTTAAATGTGCTTCTAACTCGGTTTTAAATCACGATACAAACTGAAATTGAGATGAATCATCCATCCACTATAACAGGTATTCAAACAACTTTGATATGCAACAAAAATGATTTGGGTGAGGAAACTTTTTCTAAACATGAAACGACAATAGAAGTCATCTAATTATACAAAACAATGTCATCCTATATCAATTACATGAGGTTCCTCTAACATTTCAGGTATATCTCTGAATAGAACAAAGAAAAAACAATGAAGTCACTAGAAATATATCAGGTTACACACTTTAATCAGCCTTCATGCAAATCCAGATATCCATCTCTGATTGTCATGGTAAGAAAATTAAGTTCCAAGGAGTTTAATGGATTTAATAAAATGCTCTACCAAATGTAAACAAGTTGATGTAAACATTTGTACACAAAACGATGGTACAATGCACAGATACGTGCAAATGCTGTGAAATTACTGGAAACAATGTTGTAAAAGATGACACTGATAGTCAAAAAACAAAATGAAATTATTGTTTTAAGAATCACTTTTTATATTGACTTCATTATTACTAAGTGAATTGTTTTAAATGATTGTTTCATTTTTATTCATAAGATTTTTTAAAACTTATGTTCTTATTTGTAATTTGAAGAATAAAAAAAAAAAGAAATATAAGCTAAATTTATTTTGAATAAAAGTTGACAATTATTGTATATTTGGGTGAAAGAGCTGATGAAGGAAATTGGTATTCGACCTATAGCAAAATTGAAGGTGAAGGATTCTACCACCTGACTGTGAATCATAGTTCACATTTTGTAGACTCCACAATGAAGGCAACAACGAATCATGTCGAATGGATATGGAAGGAAGCGAAACAAAGAATGTGGTAACAAGTGGGAACTTCTAGGTACAAATTTTGAAAAAAAATTTGCAAGTTTTCTTGAAAAAAAAAAGAAAAGTACTTTCACCTAACAATTTACGGTTTTCATCTTTTCTTATATATATAAAAAAAATTTCTTAATATATAAAAAAAAAAACGTTTACAGCAGATTTTTGTTGAGCCTAAGCTTATTGATAAAAAATACTGAGGTATTAATGAAAAATACTGAAGATCCAGGTCAAATATTGCAAGAGTACCAAAAAACTTGTTTGCTCAACATTATCTCTCAAAAATTAAAACAAAATATACAAAAACATGATTACTCTTAAAAACTGTTCTGATGTCATATGGACTGCATATTTTAAAATTTTTTTCGGACAGGTCCTTTATGTATGGTGTGCAAACTGTGGTGAGTTTTGGAGTATTGTCCTTTGGTGTTTACTCAGTTTTTTGTAGCCGATGTAATGCTCTCTTGACTCTCAGAAAGCATTTGATACAAGACAAGCCTCCGACTGAAAGTCTTATGACAAAAAACTGCAAATGTGAGACCAGTCACCCCCTAAAGATAAGGCTAGAACACTGTAAAGTCATGACTCGGGGAGAGGTCGAAAAGTCAGGATTAACTGATCACATGGAAAGAAAAAGGAACACACTTCCCTTTATGGAACAAGTTCAGAATATTTAACAGAGATGAAATTTAAAGAAGTGGCACATATTAAAGAAAAATAAAAGTTATCAGACAGAGCAGTACATGGAAACCTAATTATAAAGAAAAACAAACATTGTACAACCCCACCTTAAAATTTCAACAGTAAAAACGAGATAATCCCCTGTCAAACTCTATTATAGTTACCTCCCCTTTGTCAACTAATTTTTTTTCTTACATATGAAACCATGATGAAAAAAACAAATCCAAGAATACAAAACGATCTACGGAGCCAGTAACCTTTCTTCTTTCTTTTCCAAGATGGTGACCAAACATGCCTGATAAAGGTCGGAGGTCAGACCAACCAAAACATTGCATAAATAAGAACAAAAATCTAATCAAAACATGTAATACAAAAAGAAACTACTTAACTATCAACACATGACATCCAACATTTTTTTTATTAATGGAACATAAAAAATCATACAATAAGTGATTTGACATCTCATAGTTAACCGGTTGGTTAAGAAAAAACAAAGCCATTAAAATCATTTAACCGATAATTCCTATTACAGTTCCCTTTAATTTTAAAATTGAATTTCTCACTGTAACTGTAACCAAACGCAATAGCAGTTAATTTTCTACATATTTGCTTTAGTTTTTTATGATTTAAACTATTTTTAAGCCTATTTTTATTGCTTTAGATTCTAAGAGAATTGGCAGTTTAAAGACATTAAAATTACTTGCAAATGTTTATTAATACTTTGAAGATTATGCAAATAATAGACTTTTTAGCCTGGTAAAAACGGGCAAACCTTATAACCGTTGACTTATGAGTGATTTACACCATACTTATAGATTTGTCTGTATTATCTGAAAATAACGGTTTCAATCCCACCCAAAGCATGCCAGAGGTTTACTTGGCCAAAATGTGGTGAGACGACAACAACTACAGATGGCAGTGATTGCTGAGAATGCAGTTAGGAGATTCGAAGTTCCTATCCGTCGCGGTTACCACCTGACGAAGGCCAGAGGAAAAGTTGGCCGAAACGTTGTTAAACAACAACTAATAAAGATGAGAATAATAATCCGCAATAAATAAATTAATATGCTATAGAGTAATGTGGTATTGTGGTGATTAATCTGTATTAATTCCTAACTGTGTATTAAACAGACACAATCTTAGTTTGCCGCACCTTATCATAACAAAAATAAAAAACTATATTTACACACACATGCTGGGATTAAAATTCGGTTTAATGATAAATTGACTCAGAGGAATCTATTTTAAAATACTTTCACATGAATGTTTCTATTATGTAAGAAAAAAAAAAATTCTTTGTCCTTTAATGTAATTGTTAAAAATATATTCTTCCCACCATGTGTATGACGTTTATATATTAATTCTGTATCCTCACTATTCCATCGCTAGCAATAACAAATACTGACGCAACAAGTCACGGGTAGTCTAGTCTCCCTATATATCATATAGATTTAATCTTACTGTGAGTTAATCAAGCCTGTTCAACACAGCATACAATAGAAAGTAAATAGCTTCTTGCTACATACTTTTCAACACAACTCTCCCCCCACAAAAATAAAAATAAATGCAAAATTTATCTCCCATAACAAATTTATTTTGGTTTAAAAACGCTAGAATGGAGGATGATAGATCTCAGGTTTAGAAATTAATCTCAAATTTAGATCTTTTTTTGCCGCTCACATCCTTGTTTCTGTAGAAAGCAAAAACATTGACAGCATGCAACACTTAAAGAAAACAAAAAAATCTTGAATTTAAAAATGTTCATTTATTTTGAGGTTTTACAAAATATAGTCAGGAGGCATAGATGATGGCAATTTCTGAAATATACAAAGATACATATATATCTATATCTGTACCGTGTTTTAGTTTGCACCGCACCCTCCAAATTGAAATGAAACTGATAAGCTAATGTAAAAAGAAGAGACATTTTAATATGAGTGTCAACATTAAGTGTGGTTGATTAGGGCAGACCCATCCTGTGCCTAAGAGCGTAACCTGTCTTCAATGTGGGTACAAGTTAAACGGTCTCAGGGTAAGGGGGGGTGCCAGTCAGTTGAGCAGCCGCATGTAGATTTAAATATATATATGGGAAAAATGTAAGCAAACGGCATCTCTCTTTTCCTCTCTCTCTCACACACACACACACAAAACTAAACCAATTCAAAATCTTTTACTGCAGTAGAATCTCCCTCCCTCTTCAATGAAACATTATTTTCAAATTCAGTGGACGCGCAAGAGAATACTCTAAATTCTTCTGTTTAAAAAAGACTGTTTTTCTCGCCAAAAATACATACAATTGCATTTTCGTTAGATTTCATTCTAATGTCAGTCTGGGTTTGATTCTGCCATTCCATCTTCTGTTGATATGCAATTGATTGGATGTTTTGACCCTAGCATTTATGACAATGTCATTTAAAAAACATGTCAATTTTGTAAAATAGTTCAATTTCTTCAATCTTATAGAAATAACACACAAATGAAATAATTTTGCACAAAACATTTGTAGACATTACAAGTGAAACAAGAACCCCCCAACATTAAACTGCACATTTTAAATCGCATTCTTGAATCTAAATTAAAACGTTAACAATCCTATCAAGAAACCTTACTAGCAACATAACATTAAAAGTGTTTTTAAGTTTGTCATTCGATGATTTAGCAATAAAATAAAATAAAAAACATGTGGAACAGTCACTCAACAACACAGAAACTACCCCACCCCTCCTTATATAAAACTATTATAAAATTTCTGTTTTATCAAAATAAGTTTGACAATTAGCAAAAAATTTATGTTAAAAATGAATGTTAGTTATAAATTAAACGCTATTTATGTTTTTCTCTGCTAGAAATAAAGCAAGCCGAGCATGTGGGGTTCCCCTCCACAAGTGAAAACATTTCTTTTCACCATGACTATTGTTTGTGCAAAATTAAAAAAAAAATCCACGGTGTGATTATTGAGAAAAGTGTGAACAGACGAATGGGAGTGAATTACTAGTTCCAATCCCACCCCCCCTTTGTCGGGGAAACAAAAACAAACAAAAAGAAAATCAAACTTTAAATAAAAGTTATGCTAATCAGAATGTCTAATACTAAGCAAACTCATTGAAATTTGTTATTCGTCTCCCATAAAAAAATTATCTGTTTGTATTAATCCTTTATATAGCTTTATTAGATTGTGTTTTAGGAAGATGAAACGTTCTATGATTGTTCCTCATTTGTGAGGGGTGGGTGCATAGAAGAAATGGAATATCTGGAATTGGAAAGAAAAATGTTAAAAGAACATATACCAATTTGCTTTGAAGATCGACCACCAATTGAAAGAGAACTGCAAAGAGAAAACAAAAAACAAAATCCATTTACTTTGTGTTTAAATAATGGAAGCAAGTATTCATTAAAAAGTTTGTAGAGTGATAAATTTCTGAAAACAATTTTTCAGTCAACATTTTGAATTCCTTTTTGAATTTATTTTGCCCTTTAGTTTTCAAATGTTCCTTGGGTTGGAATCTATATATCAAATACTTATTGTTGATTAGTTTTTAACCTTGAAATAATATTTGTTTTTTTTTTAGCTCCTTACATCAAGTGGCTTCATGCATTGTCTGAAGCGATTTTCATAAAAAAAATAATGCTATACTAACAGGATCTACGAAAATTCCACAGCGGCAGGAAAAATAATTGTCAATTTCGTTTCAATAATAATTATTTCTAATTAAAGATATTTTTATAGAATTAAAAGACATTTAAGTTACTCTTAGTCTATTATTTTTTTTTAAATAAACCATGACACATGTACGTTAAAAGCACTAATAAATTATCAAATTTTTCACATTACATTGTTAAGAACAAATTTTCAATTAGAAATCGTGTCAAGGAGGTCATTAATACGGGATAATCAGGTTTCACAAACAAAATAAATATAAAATTAAGACAGTAAAAAAAAAAGGCATAATTTTTTTTTTTTTTTTTTACATTGCATCATCGGTGATCGGGATATCCTATTTATTAAAAAGGAAGATAGAAGATAACATACTACGAACATTAAATTAACATATCTAAATAATAATTCAAATTATGTTATCACTTTCTATCCTATTTTTTAATAAATAGGATCTCCTGATCAAATGATTTATTATCTCGAAACTGTGACATACGCACGTATGTTTAAGGTACTACGGTATTAACATATAGATACATCATCTCACACACACAGATACACACATCAAATAATTTTGTAATTTTTATGGTAAGTAAATCGAAGAGAAGTTTTGTAAGGAAAATATTAGTTTTTTCGTAAATCTGTAGTTTCAAGGTAACTATTTTTTATCTTTTTTTTATTTAAATTTGGAAAAACTTTGTCAAAAATGATCCCATCAAAACAATTCTAATGAGTTGTCAATCAATACATGTGTCGAAGAATAATTAAGTGTCCGATGAAGAAGAAATGTTTTTATTATAAAAACTTTTCCAATGTAAATACACGTACATAGTTTTTCGTCTTGTTGCCTTGGTAACAAAAAAATCCTCTGTGTGTTCTTCCTCACTGTGATTGATTTTATTTTCAGGAGATTCATTTTTATAACAATTTTTTTTTGTTACAAAAAAAAAAAAAAAACCCCAAAAAACAAAACAATAATTCATAAATATTGCAAATCAAAAAATATAAGCAGCAAAATATTTTCTTATTAAAATTTATATAGTAATACCCATCATCACCTTCCACCTTTAGTAAAAGACAGAATTGCCAAAAGAGCAATGCACAAAAAGTTATTGTTTTTGCTGTTGTGTCGAATGCGCAACTATAATACAGTTCCCTGACCTTTGGGCTACGATCAAGAAATATCCAAAGATTGTACAATGATATTGTGGAGTGTGCATTTACATTGGATAAAAGTTGAGTTTTTTTTTTCTTTGACATTGATATTAAAAATCCATTTTTTTTAAATTCAAATATTATTAAAACTTCTCAATATATACACAGTCATGGATATGTGAACGACTACATGAAAGTTAACTAATTTGCATATTCATTTGAAAGCCTTAACTACTTATTCATTTTTATGGTTCCTCATTAGATGATTGGTTTCATTTCACTATTATGCTGAATTCGATTTGAGCACAGTTTCTACATTATTGCATAGAATTTAAGATGAAAATGTCCCAGCACACAGAAATATATATTAAAGTGAGCTTGTGTGTGTGTGTGTGTGTGTGTGTGTGTGCATGCAAAAAGTCTCTACCAAGCTCCTCTCTGAATAATTTGTCTACGGTATTGCAATTTGATATATAAGGTATTTGGACCTGTAGCAAACTTTTGATTTGGCTTTTAGCCAGCAAAAATTGCTGATAAGGGGTCAAAATTGAAAACAAAACTGTTGACCATAGCAGAAGTAATCAAGTAAACCTGTTTACATGCAAAAATCTACATTCATAACATAAACAATGCTAATTTTGAACTATTTATATGTGTATGGGCATGGCTCACAGGTTAAGGAATGAGGCTGAAGAATTGTATGTTTTAGTTTCGATTCTAATCGCATCCAAGTCATGTGTCTTTTTAGCTTTCATCTTACTATCGTATATATTAGGTACAATATAATAATCAATAGAGAATTGGCTCTATAATAAGAAATACATAATCTGCATGAATTAAAGTATATTTAAGTGTCTCTTACGACCAGGCAACCTGCTTACAAACCTTATATTTTGGCAGCAGTTGTTCTTTTTTCCGAGCTTAATGGATAATTTTTCAATTTGCCGGGCGGTCTTTTTAATTTCAGTAGGTTAATTATACAGATTGACACCCAAAGGTTGTTTTTCAGACATATTCTTCTCGAGCGCTTTCTATCGGTGCATCTGATTATCTTCAGGAGTGATTGTTGTTATTTTCGTTTTCTTTTTCTATGAGGTTTCGTGTAATTATATATATATTTTTTTATATATAATGACCTTTTATATATATACATATATATATATATGTGTGTGTGTGTGTGTGTATGAGGAACAGTCTCTACAGACTTGATATATAGGGGATTTGGACCTGTAGAACAAATTCGATTTGGCTTTTTAGCCAGTAAAAATAGCTGCTAAGAAGTCGAAATAAAAAAATTAGAACTTAGCAGGCATAAGTTAACTTAAAGTGTATCCTAACGCATGCATAAATATGTATTTAGTTGAATTAATTTTTTTGATTTTGATATCCATCTCTCCTTAAGTAGTATGGAGAGCCAAATATTTTGATTTCAATTCTTCCTGATAGCGCTCAAGTCATTTTTTTTTTAAACTTTTGAAATCACTAATATATATTGGGTACAACATAATAAGCAATAAAGAATTGGCCCTATAAATATGAAATCTGCATAAATTAAAATATAATATTTAAGCATATTTTACAACTGGGTAATGCTGGGTGGCCTACTAATAAATCAAACTTCTATAACAGTTGTGGCCATAAACTGCATAAACAGATATATTCGGAAACTATATAAATCAGAGCATGTTTCAGCTATGATGTTACAATAATACAGTGGGACCTGCTTTGCAGTGGACATCGTCTGAATGAAAAATATGCTGCAAACTCCTGCAACAATACAACTATAGAATTTTCACAGGTTCTCGTATTTAATTAATACAGACTAAAATAAAGCTTCTTTTTTTTTTTTTTTTTTTTTGGTAACGGAAGATATGTACGAGTTAAAAAAATAAAAAAAGAATGCAGATTCAATAAACTTTTATGAAAACTTTGCAATTCATGAAAGTTGGAAATATTCAACAGTTAAATCAAGTACTAATTGTTGGGATTAAATTGAAAATATTTAAAATATAAATTTTTTGAAAATAAAGGAACTATTTATACTTTTGAGTCTGATAATTAGCCCTGTGTTAGTTACCTGGGTGTTCCAAACATTGTTAATTCCATAGAGTGTTTATGCACACCAATCCAAAAATTTTTATAATGTTATTATTTTGTAAAATATAGTTATCTTGCTGGTTCAGGATATATCTACAATCCCTATTGAACAGTTTGAATCACTTGTAATTTGTTGATATTAATATAAATAATACAATAAAATAAATTATAAAATAAAAGAAAAATTAAACAAGCTGTGCATGCGTGGTTCCCCTTTGATGGTGATGCGAGATGACACCACAAAAAATAGTTAAAAAAATTATGAATGTGAGAAGTGTGAACGGCCAACATTGCCTTCATATTTTCGTCAAGTTTCAGAAAAAAATTTAATGGTTGCGGCAAAAGTTATGGAATAAAGTGTCATTTTTTGCAATTTTGGAGCATTTGTAACAAACGGTGCAGTTTCACGCCTTAAGACATGAATATTTGAATTTAACACCATGGAAAACCACTATATAGACATACATATCAAGTTTTTGAGTAATATGAAAAAACAGCTCCAAAAAGGCATGCGTTTTTTTTTTTTTTTTTGCCCTAAAAGTCCCAGACGGATATGAACCAGAATTTTGCCATGGTCACCCATACTGAATTTATATTAAAAATAATGACCATGGATCAAATGCTATGGGACAAAAAGTGTCATTTTTGGTAATTTTTTACTTCTTTTGAGCCCCTGGGGACGTCAAATCCCAGTGTAAATGGATAATGGTGCAGTTTCAGGTTAACCACCATGAAAAACCACAATATAGTCAGACATATCAAGTTTTTGTTGAGAAATATGAAAAAAGAGCTACAAAAGGGGGCGTTTTTAGCACAAGAAGTCCCCGGGGGTCGCGAACCAGAATTTTGCCAGGGTCACCTGTACTGGATTTATATCAAAAACAATGGGCTCCACATTTTGGCCAAGTTTCAGAAAAATCTAGTGGATGGATCAAAAGTTATGGGGCAAAACATGTCATTTTTAGCCATTTTAAGGCATTTTTGACCTCTTTTGAGCCCCTGGGGACGCAACGGGAATTTTTGCAAAAATCTTTTTTTTTACTGTGCACATCTATTTAATGAAATACAATTTGTGGTAAAATTTCAGAAAAAACTAATAGACGGTTATCTGGCAATCGTCCGGACTAATAGATGCCACTGAAAACATAGGTCCCTCTCTGATAAATTGGGGAACCAAAATCTTAGATTTAGATCACATTTATTTAAAAATACCCACAGGATATACTAGTTTGCGCTATTTTTTAATATCTATGGTGAACACAAAATGTTTCCAAAAATTGACAAAAAAAGATAAGCGATGTCTCTGTTCAGTCTCAAAAGACAAAGGATACCCCCTGTAGGGGCAGCTGCGCATGTAATTGTGAAGCAAGGATTGTGCAATACCAAACACACCTCTACTGAATCGGCACTGTTTGAGTTCAGTGAGAAGGAGAAATCCAGGACGACTGGAAACAATGCCAAGATAAGTGGAGAGCACATACAGCACCTGGAATTCCCAAATGGTCACCCATTTAGTACTGACCAGGTTAAACGATGCTTAACTTTGGTGATCCAATGGGGACTGGTGTGTCACCGTGATTATGCCGTACGAATTGAAATAGTAAGAAAAAGGAATGAGTTCATTGCATAACCATTACCTTTCAAGAAAAACTGAGATACAACCGCGCCATACCGCATGTACTATACCCTCTCTGAGTCAGGAGAGTAGGGGGGGGGGGGAAGAAATAAGTTGCCAACTAGGAATTATGAATACTTAAGCAAAATTGGGGCGACAAAACACCCCATGGGACTAATGCAGGGTCAATGAAGAATCTTAGCATTGAAAAAATCTGTTCTGTCTCTTTATTTTTATATATATATACACACACACACACACTAGTAGTTCATCCAGCATTGCCCGGTAGCAAAATATGTTTAAATATAACATTCTAATTTATGCAAAATTCATATTTATTATAGAATCAATTCTCTATCAATTAATATATGATAGTGATAAATTTTTTTTTTTAAAATATGATTTAGATGCCTTCAACTAGAATCCAAATTAAAACAACTCTTCAGCCTTACTCCTTAGCCTGTCAGTCATGCCCATACACATAAATAGTTAAAAAATAGAATTGTTTATGTTATGAATGTAAATTTTTGCATGTAAATATGTTTAGTCGATCACTTCTGCCATGGTCAACAGTTTTTGTTTTCAATTTTAACCCCTTAGCAACAATTTTTATCCAGTAAAAACAAAATCGAAAGTTTGTTACAGGTCCAAATACCCTATATATCAAATTACAAATCTGTAGACCACATATTCAGAGAGGAGTTTGGTAGAGACTTTCCACACACACCTCAACAAGGTCACTTTTTTATATATAAATAATTCTGTATGCTAGAACTTTTTCATCTTAAATTCTATGCAATTATGCAGTATGTAGAAACTATGCATAAATAGAATTCAACGTAATAGTGAAATGAAACCAATCATCTAAAAAATCATAAATATGAATATGTAATTAATTAACGCTCGTTTTTCAAGAAAATATGCAAATTAGTTAACCTTCATATAGTTTCTCGCATATCTATGACTAAAAATATATATATATATATATATATATATATATATATATATATATATATATATAAAATATATATCTATATTAAAAAGTTTGTTTCAATAAATATTAAATAGAAAAACAAGGGTTTAATATCAATGTTAGAACAAAAAAAAAAAAAATCAACTTTATAGATTTAATAGCAATAGAAACCAAATAGATGTTGGACAATTTACTTCAGCGCAAAAGGCAAATCCTAAAATAGAAATTAACATCAAACGTCATCTTTTAAAGTTGGTGACTTAAAGACATTTAGAAATCCAAAATTAGTAAAAAGTATTTTTTGTTTGTGCGATTGCATGTCTATCCAACTTGATTAGCAACGTTGTCCTCTGTTGTTAGTAGAAATAATAAATAACAAAAGTTGAAAGACTCAAACAGCTGGACTTTTAATTAGACCGATAACAAACCAACCAGGCCCCATCTGCTTCAAGATAAGCTGAATGCAGGAGTCATCAAAACTTCTACACGGCTTTTTCTTTTATTCTTTCTTTTTCTTTCTTTCTTTTATGCAATGCAAAGAAAATATAGCAAAAAAAGATGGAGAATTGTCCAGAGAAAAACAGATTGAATAAAAAAAAAAAAAAAAAGGATCAAATCAGAGTAACTAAAAAGGTAAGAAGGGTAGGTCCATAATGTCGGTGCGAGGTGGTGGTGGTGGAGGCAACACACACATAAAGATAACAGGTGAATGCCAAGAAAGGGACACAGAAGCAATTCAAATGCGGAGGGAAGCTTAAATTGTGTATTCCTCAATTCAATGGTTTTCTTCAAAGGAAATCATTTACTAAATGTCCTAAACAGCTAAAACAATAATAAGCAAATGCTGCTGTATAATTTGGTTGTTTGTCCAATTAAAATTGAAAAGAAAATCAAAATAGAAGGAAAACAATAAAGTGTTCAAAATGATAGTTAAGATAAAAATAATATTCAGATAAATAAAATAAGATTTGTTTATAAGAAAACTAGCTGGTCACCCGGCGCTGCCTGGTCATACAATATGCATAAACATGATATTTTAATTTATGCAAATTGCATATGTATTATTATAGAATCAATCCTCTATTGAATATTATATACTAACAGGACCTGTGGAAATTCCACAGCGGATTCTTTCATATGTAATATATTGATGTTGACATTCTGTGGATGTTCAGCATAAATGGAGACACCCTGATATTATTGTGTAGCTCTTTTGTTAAAATTGCAAAAGTATTTATCTAAGCTAGCAGGGACACCTGGCGTAATCTGGTCGTGAAGTACGCTTAAATATATTTTAATTCTTGCAGATTTCATATTATTATAGAGTTAATGTTCTATTGATTTTTATCTATATATATATAAAAGCGAAAACGCATGTATGTTTGTTTATGTGTATGTATGTGTGTCTGCTAAAAACTTTCGACACACGAGACGAAAATTCACAAACTCGGTATCATATCGAAGTCCCATCCTTCGCTTGAAAAATATCGAAAAATTGGCCAAAAAACGTTAACTTTTTCACCCCGAAATCAACAATTTTCCACAGGGATGGGGGGGGGGGGGGGTGTCAACAAAAACGGGTTTCTCGTAACGATGCCCGATTCTACGCATGCGTCAGATGACGTCATGACCTGATTTACTTTAAATAGTTGAAAAACCGAGTAAATTTTATCTCCGTCACTTAAGCGCAGTTGGTTAACGCGTTTGTTCATTATATAAACGTTTTAGGTTCGAATCGTTGTGTGAGATGGTTTTTTATTTTTTTTCGATTTTTTAAATTTAAATATTGAACCCTGTATTATTTAAGCCATTTTTCACGTAACGTTCGTTTTCCTGGTTTTTTCTTTTTACTTCGCTTATTCTTAGCGACACCCGGGTATCGACCGATTTTTTAAATGTTAATATCGAAACAGGCTCATTTAAGCCATTTTTCACGTGTTCGTTTTTCTGTTTTCAATGTTTGTTTGCCTTACGTTAGATTTTTTTGTGTTTTTTTTAATGTTTTGATTACCCCCCCCTTAATTAAAACGTTGTTTTCTTTCCTTACTTCGCTTATAACAATGCTTACATCGTCGTCGTAACGCTCGACGACTTTCAAACATCTTTCACTAACTCATTTTGCTGGCCGACTTTATTTTCAAACTTCGCCTCAGGGCTTTGGGTTCCATTCCCCCCCCCCCGGTTTATTTTTTATTTAACACCACACACACCTACAAACACCCGGGCAACGCCGGGTACCCCTGCTAGTATATTATAAAGTTGCGATTTCAAATATAAAAAATATATCCATATGACTTAGGTGCATCAGTTTGAATCGAAACTGAAACTTATGAATATATAACTTGAATTCCTTCAGCTATAAAAAACTGAAATCAAAACTTATGAAGAATTCATGGTTAAATTATTTTTTACAAGAAATGGAAATCCATAACAATTAAACGACAGTCACTCGAATGTAAGCGTGACACACAAAATAAATAACACACACACTGTCCTATTAATATACTGATTATGAGGAATAATTTGCCTGGTGGACTAATTCGCAAAAAAATAAAAAGTTAAAAAACGATGCCGTTCATCAAATTCTGTGTTTGTTTACAATATCACATCAGCTGATATTTGGGCTTGATGATCTTGAATATAGTCTTTTCTTATAGATAAAAAAAAAAAAATTTTACAAGGAAATATTTTACATTACATTGGCCACGATTACACTGGTGTAACGGAAAATATTCCTCTACAAAAATTTTTTTTTATTTATAAGAGAAGAAAGACTACGTTTAAAATTGGATTTATATTTTTTATTTCCGATACTTATCAGATGAATTTCTGTACAAAACATATCTAAGAACACTGAAAGAAATGTAAATTAACTTTGTGTGAAATTTGCAAAAAGATGTGCTCAGCCGTTTCAAAAGCTGTATGGAAGGAACTTACACGCGCACACACACACGCACACACACAGTGACTTTTATATAATAGTAGAGATAAAAAAAAAAATGCTCATTTTATGAAAAAAATTTTTTTTTTCAAGATTATTAAAAAAGCCGAGATTCCGTCATATGAACACGGATTGGATGCCAGCCTCTGCATATCTGCTGCGCGTCAATGCATGTGTAGCAGAGGATAAGCCAAAGAGAATGACTACTTGTCTAAAGGTTTTCATTTTAAACTTATTCATTTGAAAATAAAACTGTTTAAAAAAAAATTATCGAATCTAAAAAGATTTTAAAATAACTGCCAATCTTCTTTTTTTTTTTTTCATTAAATCGAGAAAACTTTAATAGAAAAACTTCCTGCAATCAGACATGGGCACAATGCAGCAATGGATCAATGACTGGCAACTGAAACTGGTTGTGGACACACGACAAGTGATCAACACAGATATTACTAAAGTTTTTAATGTTTTCTTTCAAACGAGTTGATATGCATTTTGGGAGGAAACATCCATATCTTGCTGCCCAACTGCATAAATAGTATTCCCTGCAAATCCCCTCACAATTAAGTGGCCCTGTGCCTTGTTTGGAGTGAAACATTAAAAAAAAAAAAAAAAAAAAAAAAAAAAAAAAAATCACTTTTTGTGGATGCATTACTGCCAATATTACATTTGCATTAGACAAAACATTTTTAAAATGGTCAAGTAGATCAAAAGTATGTTGGCATTACTTAGCAACCCCATCATTAGCCACTTTCTGGTCATTTATTCAAAACTATATGCAACTGTGATGCGACAACACTCAGGATTCATATTAGTTTGAAATCTTTATTTTGCTCAGAATATTGATTGCCCCAAAACCGTTCAAAGGTGTGCAACGAAGCGAATACCTTTCATCAGACACCTGTGATATTCTGAAATGCTGTTTCCCTGGGATCTAGCCCATTTAAATTCTCACGTATAACAACTAACTTAATAAACACCCACAACATTATTAACCATTTGTTTTTAACACACAATGACATGCATACAAAAAAACAAATCTCTCATAAAAAAGAATTTTTGTTTGAAATTACTGAATCATGAGACAAAAGACAGTTTAAAACGCCGTACACGAATACATTTTATATATTATATTCTATGTACATCTACATACATACATGTAGACGAGTTGTAGTTGATATGCTGAGCACTGTACACAATGGTTTCATTACTGTTGTTATTTTCATGCCAAGATCTCTAATATATGGTGCTCTCTTTTCCAAACTACACTTGACTAATTACAAACATTATCAATGATTTATCCCACTCTCTATTTGTATCTAAATCTAAACACAGATTCCACAAACAGAGCTTCTTTCATAGAGCTGCCTGCTTGTTCCGCTGGCCTGCTTTTCGGCTAACTACAACATGGTTGCTTCACGTCCAATGCAAACAAGTTCTTGTTAAGCCATCTACTTAAATGATCTAATCCTACCCAATTTTCACCAATAATGATTACTACACTGTTGTATTGATGATCATTTATTCATTAACCCTCATCTTTGGCTGGCCTTCAGGCTTTATAAGTAGTGACTTCCTTGTAATATACGATATATATATAAGTATGAGAGGTAGTTACCTCGAAACATGCGTGTACGTAGATTGTTTTAAAAACTATATATATATATATATATATTGTTTTAAAAACTATATATATATATATATATATATATATATATATATATATATATATATATAGCAAAAATGGTAATTAGTAAAACCTGAAGAGAGTGCTCAATACTATTGCAGAGCAAATATGCGTTTTATTTTTTATTACCGTTTTATCTGTTCAGTTACATATGTTTCGGTTGCCGGACCATATTTACGATCCAGCAGCCTCGTCAGACCTTACAGAAATTTTCTGTAAGGTCTGACGAGGCTGAAAATAATAGTATAAATGATTAAAATTATCAATGTTCATCTAAAAAAAAAAAAACATACGAAACTGATCAAAAGGAAATATCTTTAAAAAATGTGTCCAATAAAAATTACCTGAATGCTGAGACTGAAAATAAAAACATCTGCTGCACGATCATCTGTAAGAAAAAGAAAATGAATAACATTTAAAATACATTTGTTCAAACAAAAACATCTGTAAAAAAATTTAAAGATATAAAACAAAAGATTTGTATGAATTAACAGGATTCATCTTTAATTGCTTGATTCTGTTATTGGCATACTTTAAGGAGGAAGCATATGAAGGTTGCCAACATCCTTAAGTGAAAGTCATACTATGCAACACACTGGATTTAAACTCGACAGCCTCATGTCGCCAGTTTGTGTCATAATCCACTTAACCACTATGATCTAAATTACTGGAAAACTATTTCCTTTAGGTTATTGCGATAAAATTATCATCTCAAAATAAAAAATTCCAATTAAGGAATAATATATATATAAAATTATTGGAGTTAAATAATTTCTCAAACATTCACTCTTAAGACGTGAGAATTTGTTAAGAGTTTAGATGACTAAACTCCAACCTATCCCATCAGCAAGATGTCACATCCTTCCTTGTTGCCTATTTTACAAGTATTTCAATGGCAAGTGCTCTGACAAACTCAAAGCACTAATACCCACTCGGCAACAATACTCTCAACAAACTTGACAAGCAGCAAAATCCCACCCCTACACCGTAGAGATCCCTAGATGCCGTAAAGCGTTCTACTGGAATAGCTTTTTCCCCTTGAACTGCTGCACTTTGGAATTCTCTCCTGGGCCTCTGCTTCCCTGACTGTACTAACATGCAGAAATTCAAGTGTAATGTGAACAGACATCTCACTGCAAATACAGTAGCCCCTACGAACTAATTGGTTCTATGCGTTCTTTGGGGGTGCAATAACAGTAAAAAAAACAAAAAAAAAAAAAAAAAAAACAATATTAACAGCTTTAAACTGTTGATTAAGTCATCTAAATTCTTTCGAATTTTGGAGGATCATAATGTAATATAGTTTTTTTTTTTTTTTTCA
This sequence comes from Euprymna scolopes, assembly GCF_053919585.1. Taxonomy (NCBI): domain Eukaryota; kingdom Metazoa; phylum Mollusca; class Cephalopoda; order Sepiida; family Sepiolidae; genus Euprymna; species Euprymna scolopes. The sequence goes on along the minus strand of NC_136487.1, from coordinate 156,228,972 downwards.
TTTTTTCAACAAAAGTAAAATAGCTTAATTATTTACAAAGAAGATTTTTACACAATTTGTTTTAATTTGTTTTGGGTTCAATAAATAAACGATTATAAATAAGTGACGAAATATGGATGATAAATCTTGAGTACTTATTTTTTTCATATAGCTTTTAATGTATTTTCAAACTAGTTAGCTTGTTGGCAAACTAAAAAAAAAAAAACTTGAATATTCTCATCTAAAACTATAATTATTAGCAGCAAATTTTTTTTTCACGTCAAAAAATTTAAATTGATTTATCCTGTTTGATTGCATAATGACTAAATTTAACAACAGTGGTCATGTTTTTGTTTGTTTTTTGCAGACTGTTATCCTCATCTTCATAGTTGTTATACCATGGTCCGACCAACTATTCCTCTGGCCTTCTCCAGGTGGTTAATCATGACGGGATAGAAATGCTAAGTCTTGTAACTGTATCCCTAGTTGTTGTTATCTCACCATGTTTTGGCCAACTATATCCTCTGGCTTTGGATAGGATTGAAGTCGCTATCTTCAGACAATGCTCATTTGGAACCATAGAGATTCAATACCTCTATCCACTTTGGGGCCTGTGACGCAGTGATCAAGGTATTGACTCTCTACGGTTCCAAGTGAGCATTGTCTGAAGATAGAGGTTTCAATCCTATCCAAAGCCGGCCAGAGGATATAGTTGGCGAAAACATGGTGAAATAACAACTTTGAAGATGAAGATAACAATCTGCAAATAAATTTACAAATCATTCACCTCAAAGGATTCCAACAACAAAAAAATAAAAATAATATATACTGGTCATGTTGTCTATTGAGTGTTGAGTATTTTAGCTGTCATAGCTAGTTGCCACATGAATAGTGATGACAAGCCAGGTCAAAGAAAGTTAGACATGTCAAAAATGTGTGAACAGAAGAAATAAAAGTGTGAATCCCATAAAAATTGTAATTTTTCCAAGCGAAAAAAGTCTTCATCCTAACTCTAGTCGACCCCACGTTTCCCACATCTACTCAATGATTAAGAGGTCATAACAGATTAATTTGTGCTCGAGATAAAAAGCATGATGCCAGATCAGGTAGAGTGTTTCTTCATTTATTTCATTTCAACATGAAAGACATGGATCCATAGTGCAACAAATAAAGTGACAAGTTATAATCAGTTTTAAGTAATAGCCTTCTGAAGATTTAATTCTCAGAACAGATGATATTAAGAATACAATTAAGAATTGCTCAAGGCATTTACCCACTCATGGCTGACAGAATGAGAACAATGTACCCCTGTGGATTAAATAATGGGGCCCGTTTGAAATTTAATACAGATTCCAGAATTCGACAAAATGAACCTCAAGACAGCCATAAAATATACTGTCTAAAACATTGAGAATAACAACCAAGATGAAAACAGTAGTTTGCATTTTCCAAAACATAAAAAGGGCAAAGTTGAAACTTCTATAAATATTAAGATTTTTGAGATGGATTTATTTTGCTTAATGACCAATTATATCTTGCTTGTTGCTGCCTACAAACTGCATATATTTTTGCTCCTTTTTAGTGTATAAACATCTTCAAAACTAAACTTAAATACTTGCCTATCTACAAATTAGCATTTCTTTTTCCTTCACTTTATTTTTTTTTAGTAATCGTATATTCGTTTTGTTCATTTTGCAACTTTTTTCATTCATTTGATTAAACAGCTTCCTTATAAACATTTCCATTTCCATTAAAGATATGCGTTTTAATGATTGTTTGCATGAATTCAGAAATAACAGCAAAACAATGAATTACAAGGATCATAGGCTGAGGTGGAGGGTCTATTGGATGAACTGTTTAATGTATATTCATCTATTATACTAAATATGAACCCATCTATGTTTTTCTTTAATAACAAAAAGTACATGTTAAAATATTTTTAATTTTGGAAATAGTATTCATTTGAATTGTTTTAATTTAAAATCTTTTTTGGGCACAATTGCTAAATTTATGCATAAATTTACATTAAAAATGAAATGACCGTTGACCCATAGTTGTCAACTATTTGCTGATGCTAAAAACAAAAATTAAAAATGGATTAATTGTAACGAGTTAATGTAACACACCAGCTCTTCCATTCACTCACGTTTCATAGTAACAGTTTAAGTCAGTATAATTTTAAATGGAAAAGACATACAAAACTGAGAATAAAAAAGGTAGAATTTTAAGACATAATCTTCATTACAATAAGATATGTATAGCATAAAATCTTGTTTAACTTTGGGGTTTGGTATTGATGGCAGTTAATTTAGTATTTGATTCTAACTAACCGTTTTTTTTTTTTTGCAATAAAAAAAACATACACTTATAGTTACTCTCACACAAAACCAAATTCGGCTGATAACTTTAATAAAAAGAAAATGGCTTTGTTAATAATCATCTTCACACCTTCAGTTGCTTATCTTTAAGAAAAATCATTCATTTTTCATTTTTGCTAGCTATTATATAAATACTAGACGACCCTTGGGTCAGTATGTTATATTAGCTATGGAATTAAAGTATGAGCGTGACACTTGTGATGTAAAGAAAATAGTTTTTTGTGACATAACAGAAACATTTCTATGAAAGTATATTAAAATGAAAAAAGAATATAGATAGATTTCTATGAGTCGTTCTGTTTATAATTGTTTATTAAAAAAAATATTACAGCCATTGAATTAAAAATGGTTTGCCATACTTATAGGTAAATGTGCACTGAACAGATATCATAATACTTAAAGTTAAATTCAAATTTTTATATATCTTTTAATTTAAACGCAAAAAAAACCCCAAAACAATTAGGACACTGAAAACGTACACAGTAGAACAATATTTTATTGTTGCGTTGATTATTTATTTGTAACACAATTTAAAAAAACATTTTAGGGGTTATTTATTTATGTTGGTAGTGTAGAAGAAAATGTATGAAGGTTTTTAAGAAAGGTGTATTAAAAAATGGAGAATAAATTAAAAAAAAAAAAATAAGGCGGTGGGTAAATCGCCGTTGTAAAATGCTCTTATGGTTGTCAACGGGTTAAAGTAGATTTATTTGTAAGAAAATTCCATTAAAATAACTAAACGTAACATGAAAATGAACACTGTAAAAAAAAAAAAGCCGAAAGTATTAACAATTGTTTATTTGGATAATTTAAACGCAAAAAAAATTTGGGATGCTGAAAACATACACAGTAAAACAATACATTTTAATGTCGCGTTGATTATTTAGTATAATATATATCGCATATATGAAACAGGTCGATGATTATACATATTATTTGTAATCACGTTTTGTGTTTGCTTCCCATATCTTGAAGTTCTTTATTCAATAAATTTAAAATATTTGCTTTACTAAGGACGTCCGTTTGTTCGAACGAAACTGGTCCAGCGATTTGTGTTTATTTGTTTACGTTGTTATGGGTTTATGTTTAAGTACGCACGCACAAGCGGAAGTTGTAAACCGAATGTTGGGTTACAATACCCGTTACAAGGTCATTTGAGTTTTCTAATTATATAGATTAACATATTAACTATCGATCTTAATATTAGGTAACAGTTTTCTATTTAAAGTGTTTTTTTTTTTTACTGTCATGATATAAGCGGCAGCAACTGCAGATGTCTTATAGTTTCTATAAATACTTTTGCAATTACTATAAAGTATGTATATTTTTTATACATACAATCCACTTATTACCATAACCATAATTGTTGATGTGGAAATAAAAATCAATATTTAATTTCACTATTTCATGTTTAATACTTCAGTTTACACCCAGGCATTACCGGGTAATTACTATTAGTGTATAATAAATAATAAAATACTTTAACACTTTACTGCAGTTTCTAGGTATCACTATTCATCAGAAATGTGATTGCAACTTGCATCAATCATAAAAAGGTGAAAGAGATTGCACGTTTAAAATATTTATGGAATATTCGTTATTTAGTCAGTAATGGGAAATATGTTTTTTTTTTCACAAAAGCTATGCAACAAGCTCGACTACAAATACATATTTTTGTATAATCTAAACTTAAACAAAACAAATACTCATTCATGTGAATTCAGCTATAGTTTTGTTTTTTTTGGGGTTTTTTTTATGTTTATAATTTGATATTTTACAGTTTCTATTTATATTGCAAATGAAAGATAATTCTAATATTTCCCATATATATTTAGACAACCTGATAGGATTTTTGTATTCTTCACTCTTTAATGTTGTAATTTGATGATACTACCAACATATTAAATTAGTTTCTGCGTTCCCTATGTATGTTTTTTGATTTTTGTTGTTTTGTATATAACATTAGCTGGTAAACATAAGTGGGCAATTATTTTTTTTCTATAATCACAAAAGTTATCAGCACTAATAGTGTTCGTAAAATTATTAGGACTATTATTATCCATACAACAATAACTATTTCTATTGCCAATTTTAGATTGCTTATTTTTTGAGAGGAAACCGTCCAGATTATATTTAACTTTTAATTAGTTTTATTTTTTTATTAAATGTTAATTTTTCATCAAAGCTGTTGACTTTTAAAGCTGTTTTATATTTTTTTCAGTATTGGCTGAATATATTTACATTGTTGGAGTTCATGGAAAACTTTTGTATGTTTTATTGCTTAAGTTAAAGATTATACCTAAGAAGAAAAAAAAAACGTCTTTTGGATTCGTTTTTGTGTGTGTGTGTGTGTGTGTGTTAGAGCGAGTGAAATTTTAAAAATTGACTTATTAAAAGTTGAAATGCGATTAGTAAAAAATGAGAATGCTTTTAGTTTTAAAAAATATTTTTTAAATCCATATTTTGTTTTAAAAAATATTTCTTTAAACCTATATTTTTAGTTTAAAAAAATATTTTTTTAAAGCTATATCTTTAGTTTCATAAAATATTTTTTTAAATCGATATTTTTAGTTTTATAAAAACATAAATAAAAAAACTATGTATCAACTTTGCAACAAATATTAAATTAAAGCATCATAAATTAATAAAAAAGGAAAATGTTTATTGATCAAACGATAGTGAAAATGTAAAATTCATAATTTTAAATATGGTAATCAAATAGATTGTAAAACAAAATTTATTTTTAGTTAAAAATTCTAAATTAGAATAATTTTTTTTTTTAAGTTACCCAAGTTAAAATGAATAGCTCTCTCTCGCCTCGACTTAGTCGCATGTTTTGGTAAATTCTAAGATCTAACTTTTAATCCAGATCAAAAATGGAAGACAGATATCCAAACAGGTTTCTATAGTTACTGGAAAACTTACTATTGCTTCAGAAAGAAACTGACTGTTGATGCAATAACTACCAGTCAGATATGTTCTAAGATGGCGTATAACATATCTAGGGAACTATCATTCAGTTTACAGTTCCTTTTCTCAAAAACGAAACTTTATTAGCCTTCCTCTACTATTTCTATTTCCATGAAAGATTATTCACTCGTCTTATTACCACAACTGAAAAAAAAAAACTTTGCTTTTTTTCTTCACGTGTCTAGTATCAGATGGAATTTCTATGGACAGAATTTCTCTCCAAAAACCTCCTGCCTGTGAAACATTACCACAGGCCTGCTTCCTTGCAAGCTACAACATGGTCATCCCCAAATCAAATGTCAACAATAAACACTTATAACCCGTTCTCATAATTACATTGTATTCATTCCATTAATCGTTTTTGGTCCTCTCATAATATTCTTCATCATTTAACTCACAATCCATCTAGTTCATTTAACTCTTATCCTTGAGTAACTTTTGGCCAAAGGTTGTTATGCAACAGCAACACTTGTTTTTAATGAATACATACATGTAACATATACTTGCATGTAAAAAAGGACATTATACCAAATGTGATAAAATTTTCTCTCCTGATTAAAATGACGTAAAAAATGAGATATTTTTTGCTTTTTCGTTTTCAATTATTGATTTGAACAATTAGCAGATTTACGAAATATTTTTCTGGTTTCTTAATTAGTATGATGGACATGTACTCTGGTGATATCAAGTGTTGCACTCTATATTTAATTGGCATCTTAATTATCTCATCATTGCAGGTCACAGAAGAAACAGCATTGCTTGCATTTGTGATATAGATTAGGGTTTACCAAACTTCCAGATGTCATGGGCCCCTGTGCAGGGCAAAGGTTTTTCACGGAACACTGACAAGATAATTTCTAAAATAAATATGAAAAAACATTTTAAATTTTCAGATGAACTAATGATAACGTTTACAACTATTTTATATTTTTGATTAATCAAAAATTGTTGCATTTTTGTTATTTTTTTTATTTACTTTTCATGAACCATCCTGAAACTGTTTACATTTGTAGTTATGTATCATCTGTTTCCAGTAAAAAAAAAAGTGTGTGAGAAAGATAAGAATCCACTTGATGCATTACCTTTACTGAAATGGCACTCACCCTAGTTGAACTGAACCAGCTTCCTCTGAAGGAGGAAGTTTCATGACAGTATCAAATTTACAAGTTCTCAGTTGCTTGCATATCCCCATCAGATGATATGATGACATTAGATTTTTTGCAGTTCGTGCAGAGAGATGCTGGCGTCCTACATACAGCATCTGGTCAGTACCAAATAGATGACCATTTGGTACTGACCAGGATCAACGTTGCTTAACTTTGTTGTTCTAATGAAAACTAGTGTGTCGACACGATTACACATTTACCAGGAGACATTAAATTGTTAATGTCCTTTACGCCATTTTCTAAGCATAAGAAACATTGAAATCTACTTTGATGTATTTCTATTGCATTTTCCATCAACAAAACATGAATGTCATCATACAGTGATTTAGACATTCGGTGACCTCTACCAATTGCAAAAGTAAATTACATACTTTAAGTTGTACAATTATTTAAAAAAAAAAATTTGACGCATCACAATCTTAAGAACTTTACAACAGAATCAATAAACAATGCAGTCACTTTTCGACACGTCCAATTTTCTAAGTTAAAGGATTTCAGAAAAATTTTGATGTCATAATAAACTTTGTTTCTACTTTCTCATTTTATTACTTACATCACTCCATTCCTCTAACCATTTTTGTTATTATTTACCCTTTATTTCATTTGCTTTTCCTCACAATCTAAAACAATCATATAGAATATAGCATTGTAATAACAAAATCAAATAACATCCACAAGTGTATGGTGAATAAAGGGAGACCCTAACTTTCAAATACACTGGAAGTTGGCACCCACGTCTCTTGATTGAAATATGGAAGCACAGAATCAATACAATTTTCAATTATATTTTAGGTAATGGTGCATAAAACCAGATCCAAAGTTTCAAACATGGCAGCTGGTGTGTCAATTGAGTTATGGAAGCACAAAATGGATACAATACTTTCGCTATTCTTCAAAACTTTTGGGCAAAATATTAAGATATTTTTGTTAATATTTTTTTATAACATGGTTATGTTTTATTTTTTTTCAAATGTACTATATTTAATATACTTTATTCACCATATATTTTTTGTAAACCTGCGCAGATTATTACGATTGTTGCCGATTTAACCCCCCCCCCAAAAAAAACATGTTTTTAGTTAACTATATTTCACGTTTATTTTTTACCCCCATATTATAAAAATATATAAAATACATAAACATTCTTAATCAATTGATTTTGTGTTTTTAATCGCATATCTTTTTCAAATAACTTTTTATTTTGTCAAAGTGTTTAGATATTTCTATGCGATTAACAATGCAAAATCAATTGATAAAGAAAGTTTTATTTTTATTATAAAGGAGTAAAAAATAAACGTAAAATATAGTTAACTGTAACAATATTTTTTCTAAATCGGCAACAATCGTAATAGACTGCACAGGTTTAAATAAATTAAAAAAAAAACGTTTTTGGGGAAAAAATTGTAAATATGTTAGAAAAAATATATTAACACAAAAAAGATTGTAATAGATTACACAGATTTAAATTTAAAAAAAAAAACTAACTATATTTATAAAAAAAAAACAAAAAAAACAAAGAACAAAACCTAAATATGTTTGAAAAAAATATAACAAAAAAAAAAGATTGTAATAGATTACACAAATTTAAATTTAAAAAAAAAACTAACTATATTTATAAAAAAAACAAAAAAAAAAAACAACAAAGAACAAAACCTAAATATGCTTGAAAAAATATATTAACAAAAAATTTATAAAAATATATAAAAATACATATACTTTTTTATCAATTGTTTTTTTTTTTAAAACATGTTTAATTAAGTTAAAAAAATGAACAAAATATAATTGAAAATTGTATCGATTCTGTGCTTCCATACCTAAATTGAGAAATGCATGTGCCAACTTCCAGTGTTTAAAAGTTAGTGTCTCCTTTTAAGCACCATTCCCAGTTTTTAACAGCAAATAGACATATCTTTTCTCATAGAAATATCATTCAATTTGTCATAGGCTTTTTACATATAGCAGTTTTGTTTTGTTCATAAACATCTTGACAATAACATTTGTTTGTTTGATAAATTAAAAAATAATCCTAAAATCAAATCAAAACCTTGTCTACTTCAAACAGCGACACTTGTTCATAATTATTAACTAGTTTTGAGCTGATTTATGAATCAAATGTTTTCATACTTTTCTAAAAATAGGATTGACTTCCTTTTAGTAAAGTTGTCCTTAACAAAAATAAAGTTAATTCTTTGTTTTTATTAAATATAAAGTTTGCATGGTAATCCAAAATTAAGTATCAATTTGTTTTTTGTTTTTTTTTAAACTAGACAAAAAAGCTCATCAGATTTAGTTTTTAATTCCTTCATAAGTCTCTCGATAAAAACACTACATAATTTTGTTATTAAATGAAAAAAAAAAATACATTTATACAATCCAATGTGAATATTAATAGAGAAAAAAGGTTTTATTTTTTTTAATGTCTATATTTCCTTCTTTAACGTCAGAATAACTTCTGTAAAGTTTTTATTTTATTTAACTTTTTTTTTTTTTTTTTTTTTTTTTTACATCTGAAAGGTCTCAATCCTGTCCATATTTTATACAATAATCACAAAATTTGTCAATATTATCTTGGGTCTTTTTTACAATTCCTGAGATGTGCTTTGTCTAACACCAATTGTTGTCAGCAGTAACATTCACAGACTCGTTACTATTTTGAGATTCCCTTTGTTTCTATGTAAATTTATGCACATCAGCTGTACATAAAGCAATCAGCTTTCAAAAGATTGTAATGCCTTGATTAGTCATCTACAGGATTTGCAGTACTTGTTTGCTTCACAATCAAGAAAGAATTATTACGTTTCAAAGTAAACTCAATTTTCTTTCTTTATGTTAAGAGTCTCAATAGTATAACTGCATTGGAATTTGAGAAATAGCAACAAGTGTTGAATTATATTTTTTGCCATAAAAATATTTAGATTATGTTTCGCAGTTAAAATCAAAATAATGTAAACAAAAAACTATGTTAGGACTAATTTACTAAGGCAATAATCAGTAAATAGAAAAATAATGTCGAAAAATATAATAGATGTACTTAGCTAGAATAGCTGGTAATGTTTAGCTAAAAAATGAAAAAAAAAACCCCCGATAGAAACCCACTCAAATGTCACTGTGACATTGATTGGGTGGGTTTTTATTAATATTTTGTTTAATTGTCAAATTTTTACTTATCGAAACATTCCAAATAACTCTCTAATATAAGCTATTTTTTTCTTCTAAATTAAGGCTTGGCTCTTTTTGTGTTTCCAAGTAAATAAACGCTTTAAAATAAGTTAAACTGTAAAAAAAAAACTTATCAGGATAGGTAGAAAAGTAACTTATCTTGCCTTTGCTAACATTTATTTGTTATACATTTATTTTTTGATCACTTTTTCGCTTTTGATGTCCATACTGCAAAACGCCTCAACATGTTTATTGAAGGAAAAATCTGGCCTTCTATGCACAGTGGATCAAAAGGGCAAGTTCAACAAATTCAGAGAAATGCCTCTGCTTCGCTCAAAATATTCGTTCAAGTGGTTTAGCATGAGCACAGAAACGATTTGAAGCACTTTTATTTTGGCCACCAAAAAAGGGTAAACTTTTTGCCACTAACAAATTAGATGTTGTAGAGTTTAAGAATCTATTTCCACTGGAAAAAGGAATTAAAAAAAAAAAAGAATAGAAATAAAGAACAATTGTTTTGTCTACAGATGAACGTGGTTTTTAGAAATAAAGGTAAAATTGCAAATATGTAAGCATGGACAGTTTTCTTGAAAATTACTTTTTTATCTATAATTCAGAAATATTTGTTTCATGTTTGTTCTATCTAGAAGAAAACAAGCTTAATGTTTTGCGTAAAAATCACATTTTAACAAGATTAAAAATTTAAATCATTTCCCAATTATTTTGAAATGGTCAACTGAAGTTTTTTTCAAATCAAATAAAGTCACTTTTTAAGCCGGTGTCAATTTTCATGTAAAATTTTAAAAATGGTTAGCTCATGAATTTTTTTCAATAGAAGTTCATAAATTTATCGTTTTAAATATTACTAACAAAAAAGTCTGCTTTTTACATTTTTCCTACATTCAAGACATGATTTGTTATGTCAATATAAAACTCGTTTTAAAAATGTAAATACATGATTGTCTATAAACGGTCATCATAAGTAATCATTTTTTTTTGTTCATTCCATTCATTTTTTAATCCTTTCAGAATATTATTTCAACTGACAATCCAGCCATCTTCATCTCTGCCCAACATAGCCTTTGTTTAACGATTCATTAGTATAAAAAAGTTGATTAGAAAGAAATATTGTGTTAAGGAACAACATTAAACAGTAAAACCTGTCTTTATGAATTCCACTGTAATATGAATGGATTTTATTTAATTTTATCTCTTAAAAAATAATGACATAAAATTTTGTTCATTAGAAAAAAATAATGCATGGATTTTTTTCAACCTCTTTGGAAAAAAAAAAAACTTAGCTTGCAATTAATGTGCTGCTATGAATGCAAAAACCGTGTCAAAGCTCATTCTTAATATTAGCTAAACATCTGTGCTAAGCTCAGTCATAGGTCATTAATAAACACAATTTAGCAATTTTAATATGATGTGTAATATGAATTAAATTTTTCTAATCTCAAATAATTTAATCCATGTTCAATAAAATAAAAATGAATAAAAAATTCTATTTTTGACTAATTTAATATTTGTTTCAATTTACTTTTGATGAATAAATAAAAAAGAATTAAACTAATTCAAAAATTCTAAATATATCAAAATATATTAAACTGTAACTGAATTTTGTTCTAGGAAAACAAAACATGCAGATAACTTCCTATCATCATGCCCCCCCACCACCACCACCACCATATTATATTACGATGCAAGTTGGATTGTTTTATTTGCATTCCTTTCAATATAATTCTTATAAATTTTATCATCATGAAAACCCAATGTTACATAGGATTGAATGAAAAACTACAATCTTTTGCACCCAGTTCATAGCATATTACATTTGTTAATTTTTACATTATAAAAATTAAATGTTCAATTTTTAGGGTGGGACCTATTGATGTAATCACCATAGATTAGGTGAGATGAACTTTAAGTACAGTGGCATTAAATAATAATGGATAACTACATTATTTTCTTTAACCACCTTGTGACACACCGAATGTTTCCTGGGAATCAATGAGGACTGATAATCACTTCTGCTCCAAGCCCTGAACTTCTTATTTTTGTCTATACTCATTTTTCATTTTATTTTGAACTTGAAATTATAGAAATGAAGGAAAATGTACTTATTTTCTATGTCAAACACAAATGCAGATTCCCCCACTGCCAATAATCTTGACTAAATGTGAAATATGCAAATTGTCATTTTAAGAAAAAAATATATGGTTATGAGCATTTAGCATGAGGGAGGATTTTGTGAACAAATAAACAGACAAAAATTATAACTTTATTGCATTTAAACAGGGATCTCCAAACTATGGCCCACAGACCAGATCCGGCCCACAGAGCTCTTATTGAAAACATAAAAATATTCAAATCTTTTTTTAAAAAGATAGAAATGTGTGAAAATAGTGTGGATTTTCCTTTTTGTTCAGAAAATGATTAAAAGAATGAAGTTTTGAAGAATCAACTTCACTAAAAAACAAAGCTAATAATTAAAACAGTATAAAATATGTTCAGATCATTTTGGCCTGCCTAAAAAGGTCAGTAATATGCCCCTATAAAAAAACTTTGGAGACCCTTGCATTAAAAGATTCAAGGATTTATGTCCTTTCATCTAAATCAGATAACGTGTCAAAGGTCAACATCTTTCAATGTCATACACGATAGAACAAAAAGCATAGAAATAAAATCTGAAATCATAAACGGAGAGTCTTTTTCTAAAAAACTAAATAATCATGAGTTTGGATAAATGAAAATAATTTAATATCTTCATAAAAACATGTTATCATTTAGAATAAAGAGTTTGGTGTTGAATGCCTAGTTGCATGATAAGTTTGTAAACTTTTTATTAGAATAAAAATGTGTGTTTTGTTGTAGGATTATTCAACTATGTTTATAACAGAAAATGCACAAATTTGCAGGACGAGACAAAGAATGAAAATTTCAGTAGAAAACGAATTAACAAGTATGTAAGGTACTCTTTTAGAAAAGAGAATGTGGATGAAGGATGGAGGTAGGGTCGGGGCCTTTTAAATTCTTTGGTAAATCTGACATCTTCACTTTTTGTCTTTACAGTTAATGGGGTGCACTGCATAACGTGGGGTGACAAAAAAGGAGGGGTTTAAAAACAAAAGGATTTTCAAAATGAGGTTTTTAAACAATTATCACTGATTGAATTATGATAATTTAAAAAAAAAAAAAAAAAATGAAAATAAAAATGATACAAAAAATTAATGCTGATATTTTGATTGTTTTGTTTAGCTTTGAACCTCAGAGAACATTTCTGATGAAATAAGAGTTATTCATGCATAAATAGCCAAGAGATCTTTTTATCAACAAGAGGGCAATGTGAAATTCCTACAAGTCAGTGGTTGATAAACGATTGTTAGATGAGAGTGCAGGGAATATGAAAGTATCAGAAAATGCCAAATGTCCAGTGAGCATCCATTCCCTCCCATTTAGGGGCTTGGGACCCTCAAGGTATGAGATCACACCTGGCATGGTTAAATGGATGTTGTGAATGAAACGCAGCATCGGAGCAGCATCAGTCGTTCTCTCTATCCCGCTTTTCTGTTTTGTTAATGCAGCAACAAATAAAACCAAATAAACTAACAAAAAGTAACAAAAAATTGTAAAAATTGCTGCCAATAAAATTAGTTTTCTTTTCTAACTTGACATGAAATGGAGGAGGAAGAGGAGGACGCTCTCAACAGCTTTTGCGTTCATTCACTAACATTTCTGAGTTTAAGTGGCAACAGCAACCAGACAACTGCCAAATACTCATTTACACTAAAACAGATCGAGTAAAGAATATGGAGTTGAGAATTAAACCGTTATATCAACATGTAGCGAAAAATACGCAATAATGGCCGTTAATGAAGAGGATAGGAAGTGTAGGAAATAGAAAAAGGACTAGAAGAGATTCAAAGAAAAACAAATGAAAGCAAACAAAAAGCAAACAATTGAACAAGTCTTAAGACAATATAAGTGTGTGTGTACGTGTGTGTGTGCATGTGTAGAGTTGGCCTCCGAAAAAACAATTCAAAAACAATAAAATACAGAAATCTGTAACTCACTGTTTTGTTGGTTAGTCTTTCACGGGCATTGCTTGCTTGGTCGAACATTTACAAGTATAAGTATATTATTCTATTTTATTAGGGAGCAAAAGTTTTCGGTGAACCTTTCACCTTCATCAGTCAAGGATGAACCGAGTGGCGATGTAAGCTCTTTTCTGTTCCGTTTTATTTCTTGCTGTAATTATTGATTCTGTTAGAAATGTGCATGTTAATTTCAAATGTGTGCATGTGTTCAAAGCTTTTATATAAATTTCAAGGGGAAGAGTTAAAAAAATATGTTTCTGGAGTTTAAATGGTAGATGTGCTAATTATTAGTGCGCCCCCTACCACCATATTGCTGTAACACACAAATGTATGCAGCTAGCTTTTGTAGTTTGGCTTGAATTTCTTTTGGGTTCAATCCCAGATAACTAGAAGAGTTAAATAGAGTCTGAATTAAAAAAAAAAAAAAAAAAGATTTAACAAGAATATAAAAATGAAAGATAAACAAAAAAATTGAGTTGCTGGAAATACATTCTCTGGTGCATAATATAATTGAAAGTTTACTTTAGTTGAGAAAGTATTCTAAAATTCAGACAGGGATTTTAAAAAATCAGAAAATGATTTGAAAATATTGAGAGAAATGTTTGAATATTTTCAGGATTATATCAGCTTTAATGTTAGTATTGTTTAATGTAGACATCTACAGAAGTTGAATTCAAGTTTTGGAATGTTTGATACACAAATCAAAATGGTTGATCTTCCATATTTCTTTTAATGTGCTGAGCATCTGATAAACAAACCACAATTAGAAAATCTTATCGAATGACGATGACAGTGAGGCAAACAAATAGTTTTCAAAGTTGTTCCTTCCCTTTTGAAGCTAAGGTAATATTCTAAAAAAATCTAATCATTAAAGTTAAGAACTTGAAAGAGTTAATATCTAATAATGATCACTGATAAAAAAAAAAAAAAAAAAAAAAAAAAAAGGATAAATTTTACTGTTATTCATAGGATTAAAAAAAAAAGCTTAATTTTATTTTTAAAAGATTAATACATTAAACTGAAATTTTCTTAACTTTATTTTATTATTTTCCTTAATTTTTAGTGTTGCTTAATAAATAAAATTAAACCACATTAGTTTAAACTAATGTATTTCGGACAATGTTTTTTATTTTATTTTTTTCAATTTTTTTGTGATAGTTGTTATATCAGAATCGTTTTAAAATTTGCCCAAATTATATTTTGTATAAAAAAATATGATAATTTCCAAACACGGATTTTTTCTTTAAAATAAAAATGCTGCATAAGTGTTCTATCGTTTCTTGAAAATATCCTGATTAATTGCATACATAAAATAGTTTGCATTTCTAATTGAATAACTAAAGAGAATCAACGTTAGAAGTAAAACGTTATCAAACTCGAAAATCAATAGTGGAAATTATTCAGTTATTGCTTTTATGTCAAACCACCATAAAGTGAGAAAATAAAACCTTGACTTATTTTTCTTAAAATATCTTTTTTTGTTCCAAATATATTGCACAACTCTTACTTTATGACATAAACCAAAAACATGGTAATGTAAATGAATAACTAATTGTACCAAAAATGTCTTCCTTCATACTAAGATGGTGATATATATATTATATATATATATATATACACACACACAATGAATACTAATGAGTTATTACTTATCAAGGTTCAGAACAACTCAAGGATAAGAGTTACGATGACTAGGTTGACAGCTGAGTAATATTGAACAGCCAGAATCAGAAAATACCCCCCTTCACCATAAAGATAACTTACGAAATGTGAGGACTAAAAAACAAAATAGAGGGGTGGGGGACAAGAGTTATCAGGCCGTCTAAAGTAAACCTATGGCGCACTTTCTACTTTGTTTAGTGTGATTTGAAAATGTCATCAACTGATAAACCTCTAAAGAAACAAACAACCGATTTAAACAAACATTGCTGACATTAATAATAATATAAAAATCATTTCAGCTGCATCAATTTCAACACAAATTAGACTATTTTATAATTTAGCTAAAAAAATATTCAAACCTATTTTATTAAAATATTTTACAGAATTCTCTGAACTGAAAAACAAATTCAACTTTAGAAGACTAAAAAAATACTTATGTAAGTATTTGTATAGTTTTCTACACAAATACTTACATTAGTATTTTTTTATGAATTCATAAAAAAATGAAATTATTATGTTGGTTTGATGATACAAAACAAATATTGTTCAAAAAATTTAATTTTGAAAATAACATTTTTACACATTTCCTTGAATAATTTTTGGTTTACTCAATTTTAAAACTAAGTTTATCCCTTAATCTGAAGCAGATTAATTTTTTTTAAAATCATATTTTGGAGTTGACATATATGATATCATATTTTGGAGTTGACATATATGATATCATATTTTGGAGTTGACATATATGATATCATATTTTGGAGTTGACATATATATATATATCCTATTTTGGAGTTGATATCATATATGATATCATATGTTGGAGTTGATATCAGATATGATATATTTTGGAGCTGATCTCAGATATAATATATCATATTTTGGAGTTGATATCATATGATATAATATATATTTTGGAGTTGATATCATATGATATAATATATATTTTGGAGTTGATATCATATGATATAATATATATTTTGGAGTTCATATATATGATATAATATATATTTTGGAGTTGATATCATATGATATAATATATTTTGGAGTTGGTATATCAATATATTTTGCAGTTGATATATTTGATATCAATATATTTTGCAGTTGATATATTTGATATCAATATATTTTGCAGTTGATATATTTGATATCAATATATTTTGCAGTTGATATCATATTTGATATCAATATATTTTGCAGTTGATATCATATTTGATATCAATATATTTTGCAGTTGATATCATATTTGATATCAATATATTTTGCAGTTGATATCATATTTGATATCAATATATTTTGCAGTTGATATCATATTTGATATCAATATATTTTGCAGTTGATATCATATTTGATATCAATATATTTTGCAGTTGATATCATATTTGATATCAATATATTTTGCAGTTGATATCATATTTGATATCAATATATTTTGGAGTTGATATCATACATGATATATCATATTTTGGAGTTGATATCATACATGATATATCATATTTTGGAGTTGATATCATACATGATATATCATATTTTGGAGTTGATATCATACATGATATATCATATTTTGGAGTTGATATCATACATGATATATCATATTTTGGAGTTGATATCATACATGATATATCATATTTTGGAGTTGATATCATACATGATATATCATATTTTGGAGTTGATATCATACATGATATATCATATTTTGGAGTTGATATCATACATGATATATCATATTTTGGAGTTGATATCATACATGATATATCATATTTTGGAGTTGATATCATACATGATATATCATATTTTGGAGTTGATATCATACATGATATATCATATTTTGGAGTTGATATCATACATGATATATCATATTTTGGAGTTGATATCATACATGATATATCATATTTTGGAGTTGATATCATACATGATATATCATATTTTGGAGTTGATATCATACATGATATATCATATTTTGGAGTTGATATCATACATGATATATCATATTTTGGAGTTGATATCATACATGATATATCATATTTTGGAGTTGATATCATACATGATATATCATATTTTGGAGTTGATATCATATATGATTTATCATATTTTGGAGTTGGTGTCATATATGATTTATCATATTTTGGAGTTGGTGTCATATATGATTTATCATATTTTGGAGTTGGTGTCATATATGATTTATCATATTTTGGAGTTGGTGTCATATGATTTATCATATTTTGGAGTTGGTGTCATATGATTTATCATATTTTGGAGTTGGTGTCATATATGATATATCATATTTTGGAGTCGATATCATATATGGTATCATATTTTGGAGTCGATATCATATATGGTATCATATGTTGGAGTCGATATCATATATGGTATCAGATTTTGGAGTCGATATCATATATGGTATCAGATTTTGAAGTCGATATCATATATGGTATCATATTTTGGAGTCGATATCATATATGGTATCATATTTTGGAGTCGATATCATATATGGTATCATATTTTAGAGTCGATATCATATATGGTATCATATTTTAGAGTCGATATCATATATGGTATCATATTTTGGAGTCGATATCATATATGGTATCAGATTTTGGAGTCAATATCATATATGGTATATCATATTTTGAAGTTGATATCATATATGATATATTATATTTTTTAGTTGATATATATATATCATATTTTGAAGTTGATATCATATATGGTTATATCATATTTTGAAGTTGATATCATATATGGTATATCATATTTTGAAGTTGATATCATATATGGTATATCATATTTTGAAGTTGATATCATATATGGTATATCATATTTTGAAGTTCATATGATATATGGTATATCATATTTGGAGTTGATATATATGGTATATCATATTTTGAAGTTGATATCATATATGGTATATCATATTTTGAAGTTGATATCATATATGGTATATCATATTTTGGAGTTGATATCATATATGGTATATCATATTTTGGAGTTCATATCATATATGATATATTTTGGATTTTTTTATAATATGTATGATATCATATTTTGGAGTTGATATCATGTATGATTCAATATCATATTTTGGAGTTGATATCATGTATGATTCAATATCATATTTTGGAGTTTATATTATCAGAGAAAATGTGGATTCAGATCACCACTCCTCTACACCTTAACGTTAATTACCGTTCTAAACTAATTCTTGAAATTTTTAATACTACGTTTTCATGTCTGCTAGATGCCTGACATCAATGAAATCAAGTTGATTGAAACCCATAATTAGATTTATCTAGCTTATTACCAAAAAAGGATTTACCGGCCACTATATTTGATCAAGTCTTCTCCTATTCTACAATTTCTTTGGGGTTCCATTGATATCTCAATGGAATGAAATCCATGATAAAAAAAACTCAAAACTTTACAAAATATAATTGTAATACTCAAACTGCTTTATGGCAAATTTTCCATCAAATTCTTTTAATATTTGTAAAACCAAATTTTTCTCATTTCACCAATATTCAGATTTTTTGGTTTTGCACCAGTCAAAATGAATGAATCTTTGAGAATTAACTTTCAACCCAGATCTAAAGCTGAAAATTTACATCCAATCTATTGCTGAAAAAATGATTGGAACATTCCACTGTTCCAGAAAGTATGAGACTCCTTTACCAAAATATAAGAGAGTATGTTGCTTGGACAAAATTCACAATCAACTACAAAACATATTTGGAGCTCTTCCATTCCTTACAGTCCCTTTCTCACTTTGCCATTTTCTCATCGAAGATACTCATCTGAGCTCCAATCTCGTTCCTGCTTGCAAAACATTCTCAGAAAGAATTATTCTTCCTACCAAAATAGAAAAAGACTTTCCCTTTTTCATGTGCCTAGCATCAAGAGGAATTTCCATGGACAAAAACTGCTTTGCATAGCAACATAGTTTCGAATCCAGTACTCGATGTGAACAGTCTCGATTATTAAACTCAGTTTATTGCACATCAGTTTCAACTGATGATGCGATTTCAGTTAACCCTTATCTGCAACTGAGTGCCTCTTGGCCTTGATAAATGGTGACTAAAAAAAAAGAAAATCACTGGGTCTTGAAAATCGTTTCATTTTTAATACCAAAAAACCTTTTTAGATTTGTATGCCTGAAGTGCATCCAGCAGCATTTCCAAATAGATTTTATAATATTTATATTTGAATCATTTTATAATTGCAACAGAACTTTGTTTTCAAAATTGTTATACTGTAATGTTCTAATATGATGCAGAAGATAAAGCAAACAAATGTCGAGGAGGTTCACAGACGTAGAAAGAGGTGACAAGGGAGAGTAGACAGTTTAAGATTCTCATCAAACATCCTAACAGATGTGTTAAACGAACTTATATCCTTACTTTCATTGCAACATGGCAGATTTCTACTTTGGGAATGGAACATGGATATAAAATGATGACAGATATAAAAAGAGAGGGAGAAGTTGCACAATTTGAAGTATAAAGCAAGAAAAAGATTGAAGCATAAAAAGGTCAGTTGTTGATTAGAATTCACTATAGTTGATTTGTTCCAGCCTAAGACAAATGATGCAATTAATCCTTTATGATTTTGGTGGACTAATTCTTTCAGTCGTAAATAAATGAATACAATGGCATAAATAAAGTGGGAATTGATTCAAACATGCCTTGTACATTTAGTTCAATATCTGGGTAGATGCCAGATACCTATGGATTGCAGCTGTCTATTGCTTACATTCAGTATGGCGCCATCTAAAATTAACAATATATTTTTTTAATCATCTACATCATAATTTAGATCATAAAGGGTTAATACCCCCTATTTAATGGTTTGACTTGTATATGATGATGATGGCATAACAAAGGAAAAAAGGTTAATGAAATCTGCGAGAGTCATTCACCTTGGACATCTTTGGAGATACACTCATGAAATGAACAGTGAAATAAGAAAAAAAGATAAGAAAAAATAAATAAGGAGAATGAAAAAGTGACAAAAAATATGACCTAACTAGGAATTCCAAGTAAATATGGTTGACCCCCTCCCCCATGAATTATTGCATCATACTGAAAACAAATGTTTGCATTTCAGAAAAATTGTTTTGTAACCCCCTGTACCTTCATACTTTTATCACCCCCACTGTGTTGCAGTTTTTGAATATCATGATCATCTACTTATATTCTTATCTATATATTAATATGATAGCGCATGTGTTATTTTGTGTGTCACGCTTTTCTTCTGAGTGATCGTCGTTAAATTGTTATGACCTTCCATTTCTTATAATAAATAATTTTACCAAGAATTCTTCATAAGTTTTTGTTTCGGTTCTAGCTAATGCACCTATGTCATATGAATATATTTTTAAAATCATAACTTCATAATATATAAGAATCGGTAGAAAATTGACTATAATAATAATATATACAAAATCTGCATAAATTAAAATATAAGTAAATCTAATAATTGTGATTGAACATAATCAGCTATATGTAATTCCTAACTAGTTTATGCTGCTGCTAAAAATGATATCTTCATCTGCCAGCATGTCTCGTTATATACTTTGTTTTTTTTTTAAATATGTATAATATATTGTAGACATGTGAAGATACAGACAGCCAGAGTGCATCAACAATTTGGTAAGAGAATTACTCTTTCATAAGCTCACACAATAAAATGGAGATTTTCTTGATAAATATCAAGTACAAATTATTTTTAAAAATCAACTTTTATAAAATAATTGTTTCCTATTAGTGATTATTATTTTCATCCTACGTAGAAATATAAATTTCTGAGAAATGCTATTAGAAGAATTTTTCTTGATTCCATTTAATAAGAAAAAAACAAACAAACAGTGAAAGAATAACTACAGTTGATGGCCGTTTCATTAAATATCATGCTTCAGTTCTAATGGAGAAACGGATAACAGTTTAACAAAAACTAATATGGTCAAATTATTTTATTTAATATATCTTATATATAAAATAGAATTAGTTTCCACTACTAATTCTAACTTTGATCAGAAGTTTAATAACAAAAGCCAAAACTTTGATTTCTGATTTAGATCATTTATTAGTGTCTTAAAAATATATATTTGTTTTTCCAATTTTAATACTTAGAATATACTTGTCCTTCTTTAGATCATAAATACAGAAAAAGGAAGTAAATCCATCCCATAGACTATCTATTCTTAAATCACTAAATTCAAACTAAATAACTATGTAAATATATTGTGGAAAATATTTAAAAAAAAAAAAACACCTTCATTTTCTGTGAATCTTTTCTTCTGGTTTTTTAATCCTTTATAAATACTTGTGAATAAGTTATTTTAGTTGGCTGCATTCCTTTTATTCTTTTTATTTCTATCAACAATCTGAAAATTAATGGGGTTCTGGGGTGGGAGCAGGAGTTTATTGGTAACTTCAATTTCCCCAGGCAACACTAAAATGAGTCCCACTCGTAAGAAAAATTATCAAATAAAATTCTAAAATTGCTATTTTATAGATAAAAAATAATTTGAAAATAAACATTTCAACTGTCATATTTCATTTTGTTATTAAGGATGTTTTCAATAATATTTGCTTTCCTGCTTCAACAAATTTGAGAAAAAACATCCTAACAAATAGGATTTTGGTAGAAAAAAAATATCCTTACACGAGGACTTTTTTCTTCTTTGCTAAAATAAGCAATTTTTTTAAAAAAGTTTTTTCTTTATAGTTTGTAAAATAACTTAGTCATTTGGAAATATTTTTAGAGCATTAAAAATTAAGAATATGGTTTTAAAAATTATAAAACAGATAAAAGAATCCAAAAGACATTAAAAAAATGTAAAATGTCTGCTGCTGATGACACAAATTATTTGATAAGAAAACAGTACATGTGCAAAGGAATTCAGATTCAATTGTAATGTGGTCATCTCGTTAACCCTAAACTGGATCAAACAGTAAACCTGCTTAGTTTTTCTTATTTATAATTGTTATCAAAGGTTATGCACATATTGGAATAACACTCAACCAGATATAAAAAACAATAAAGTAATTTTATATCAAATGTGGCTAAATCATACAATATCTTAGTTAAAAAAATGTAAAATAAATTTCCGAATATTAAATTTGGAAGTAAATGGACAAATATATGTTGAATAAAATTATTTTGTTCTAAAGTTTATGAAACATTTTCACATTTTTTTTTAGTGCATGCTTTGCATTAAATGATTAAGGTTTTTCTGTTTTTGTCTTATGAACCAAACTAATTGAGAAATGAGAATAAAATATGTGATCAAAATTTTTATTCTGTCTATAATAACATGTGATATTTTATAGCTTTTTACTTAACCAAGAAGTTCTGTGAATGAGAAGAAATCCTAAAACAAGGGGAAGTTACTCTATTACTTATTGAACTAATATTTCAAAGCGTTAATATTTCTTTTGAACAATTTATGCAAAGCATAATAAGATGAAATGCAATCAAAGATGGGATTTTGTTTTTCAAACAAAATATGACTGATACCTCAATTTATTTAATTTGTATTTATAACTTTGTAGTGCGAACATTCAATAATTGAAAGAACACATCTCATAGATGCTTTGAGTAAATTCACCATTGGCATGTTAAATTTGTAATCTTCATACCTGATCAATCAGTGACCCAGCATTGTTTTAATCAGAAAATAAAAAAGCTCAGCACTTCAATATCTACACTACTAAATGACGCATTACTAAGTGACATTTTTTAATTTTAACATCTAAGACTGAAGAAAATGAGCATTGCAAGGTGATTCCTGAACTTAGCACTTCTATTTTATCAGGGCTTACACCTATAAATTGCTTCTGATTTCTAAATACTTGATATATGGCTGGTGGATTTTGCATAGTATCTTGTAGGAGTAGATTATGCTAATTGCAATATCTTGTAGATTAAATTTCTGTCTGGAAATTGGAGCTCCACTTTAAGAATTTTAGAGATCTTAAAAATTTCATTAGATTAACTCTGAATGTTTTCTTTTAACATCATTTCTGAATTTATCAAGTTTTATCTTAACATTTTTTTATTTTTATTAGGTTTGGCCATTTCCTATTACAAAAATTTACTCATGCGATAACATCTTTCTAGTCAATAACTTTGGAGAGTAAAGGGAGATATTTAAACAGTTTTAATTATAATAATTTATGATTAGAAATGTTCATATTTCGAAATAGAAATAGTTTTGCAATACTATTCTCAAATTGATTATTAAACATTTGGTTTAAGGTTGCAAAAATAGATAAAATTTCAAATAATAATCATTAAATAAAACACTACATAAAATCTATTTTTTTTAATTGCCTTAAGATATTTGTGTGTGCAGGTTATAAATTTTTAAAGAAAAAGTAGAAAAACAAAAAGAAAAAAATTTAAAGAACATTTTACTTACCAATAGAAAGTTGGAGAAAGCTAGCAACTGTAAATTAGTATTGAATACCTGGAAAAAAAATTATTTCAACTAGTTTATCTCTATATATAATAAAACAAAAATTATTCTTGTCTCGGAAAAAACAAAAAACAAAAAAAAACAATTTTGAAAACAGACGTCACATATAAATTCAATATGATCAGACTACTAACCAATATCTGATATAGGTTTTTGTACATATCATTCATTTTCATTTGTTATTAGAAATTCTTATAATTTCTAGAAGATTCACATTCCAAAACAAGTCATTGAACAGTGATAGCATGATATTTATTCATTATTTTCTCCCACCTCTCTCTCTCTTCCCAACGAAACTGAGCGTTTCTAGATTTGTCACTTAACGCCTCTCACAAACTGAACAAAATGGTGTCGTACAACAAGCAATCGGATAATTTGAACCTAACCAGATCAACAAAACATGAACCTAACCAGATCTACTTCACAAACGGATACTTATGCAGAATATGGACAGTGCTAAAATAACAGTTTTTTTGTAACTATTATCGACTTTTAACTGACATTTCATACACAAACAATACTGTATAAACTTACATTTAAATCGATCATGGTTAAAAAATTGCACCGTCCGTATTTAGCATAAGTACAAAAATATATCTACACCAACACAGCAAATTAGAAATGTGTAAAACAAAAAATAGGGTACTCCTTGTTTTCCTCAGGCTTGGAACAAAACATGACATAGATCATGATCACCTTTGAGTGATGGTTATGACCAGTGAATGACAGTTGTTAGGCAGTCAGTGGCCACAAGTAAACACCAATAACTGCAAGTAACCACCTCAAAACTTGAGTTACTGCCTAAAAACAGCATGAATAGACTTTAAACTGCGGTTCCTGCCAGTGCATGAGGTGACAGTAGCTAACTTAAAAAAGCAATGACCATGATGGATGACAGTGCCAGACAATTGAAGACAGGTAATTTACCTGCAAGTTCACACCTGTCAAGAAGTGACAATAGTGACCTGAAAATCACTGTCCATCACAACTGCCAATAACCAACATGCCTACCACTGGATGACAGTGCATGAATATTGAAGACAGGCCATTTCATTTCAGAGCAGTTCAATGGGGTTCAATACTGAAATACAGAAAATTTAATTTCAGTGCAGTCCAATAAAGGCCGATACTGGTCATGGCTGACAGACAATGGCAGTGCCCACCAGTAAATTACAAATAACTGCTTCAGAACATTACTACCATCAGCGCCCGCCATAGGCAGTACCCACAAGTAATTGCCCCAAACCAATACTAATTGTCAGGAACCCACAGTGCTAACCATGACAGCTAGTGATTTCCGCCAGCTGCCACTGCCAGACAGTGGAAACCAGACTATTTAATTTTGGCCACAACTGCCAGTGCCTGCTATTTTCCAGGGCTGAAAACCATAGTTGAATTGTTTTTGTGGGGTCTTCACCGAATATGTTCTGGCTTTGTGCCACACTTCCAAACAATGCTGGTGTACAGGTCATATATATATATATATATATATATATATATATATATATATATATAGAGAGAGAGAGAGAGAGAGAGAGAGGGAGAGAGAGAGAGGGAGAGAGAGATAGAACATATGCTGTAGAACGGAGAAAAAAAGACCAAAGACCCTAGTGTTTTGATGTGATGTTTTGAATATAATAAACTAGTTATGACCAAAGTTTCATTTCATTCGGACAAAACTCTAATTAGAGTTGGGGCCCGTTTTTTTTTGTCACCCTGTATATATATCGTTTATATGGTAATAAATAAAATTCCATTATTTTCAATTTCATGCAAACATTTTCTCTTTAAAATGGTTATCAAATTTGTATAAAAAATGCAAAAATAAAGATGTGTAGAATTACACCATGAATTTTGTGTTAAATGATGAAGATAGATGAATTTTTCAGTTTTTAAATTATTAAAACTTTAACTGCATAAAAGTCATACATGCAACTATACAAATCGAAATTTCTGTATGTCTTAAGAAAATGGAAACCAAGCTTCAAAATGAACATTTTTGCATTTCAACTTGCTGACTTCTGTACACTGTTCATCCACCCAAACAAAGATTTTACTCGTTATAAAAGCATCCTTGGTGTATGATTATTATTCCCTGTTAATTTCAGTGTTATGTGATCAGTAGTATCAGAGTTTATTGGTTAAACATTTTCACACAGACACACGTTTTATTTATATAGAAGACTAGCAGGAAGATCCACATGCAACTTAGCACTTAACACCATACTATCTTTTCTTATTTTTATATTTATCTTAAAGTTTTAGGATGCAACCGAAGAATATACTCAGTAGTGACTCGATAAATGGGAATGAAGTAAAGTGATACATACTGAAATAAGTTTAGATAAATTTATAAATTAACTGCCTTTTCCTGGTAATACTTTAGAATTCCTGTGTAGTCCTGAATTCCTACAATTTCTATTTTTTAATTTCTACGATTTGCCATCGTTTCAGTCCTTATAATATAATCTGTAACCATCTCAGCTTCCGTATGTTTTAGAGACATCAGTTCCATACATAAAGAAATAATTTGGGGTTTTCCTTTCAATAAATAATGTTCTCTTAATATGTTCAATACTTTGCATCCATCAGCCAAGGCTTCTTGCATTATCAAAGATAAACTCCTTTCATCCAAGCACTGTATTAATTCCGCAAAAAACTATTGCATTCTTTTCAATAAATTCAGGGTCATTCTGATTTTCAAGTTGTACTTGAGTGACCTTGTGTAGCTTTTCAATTTGTAAATAACCCTCAAAATTTCATCTACGATAATTCAAATTTTGATTCCGATCCAGCAATGTAAAGTCTTCTATTGAACCCATGACCTTTTGAATTAAAAGCCATGTTTAATTTCATAATTTCAAAAGAGTTTCTGATGGGTAGTTCATCTGTAAGAGTCTTGGAGATGAAAAAGAGTTTTTGGTGGGTAGCTGATCTGTACAAGTCCTAGACTTTAAAATTTTGCAGGCAAAAGATCTTTTTTGTGTGGACACAAAAAAATTGTGTGGGAATTCTAAAATATCCAAATTTTTTATGGAACAGTTCCAGTTTCTGATTGCGAGCAGAACGTTGATCCATTTGATTGGTCAGTTCTATCACCAGTGCCTTTAAGTAGAACCTTCCAATTTTCTATAATCATATTTTCATTAAATAAAATGTATTGCAACAAGATGCATCTAGCATTTCCAGAAGTGCTTTAGAGAGTCTGTGTTCCTAAATTTCTATTTTTTTAATTTCTACAACTTTCAAGTTATAAAATTAGACAAGTTATATTTCTGTTTTATGAATGTTTAGCGTGAATTGTTTTTCTTTCGATAACAATGAAATAATTATTCAAATACTGTGTAATGTACTTCATGAATGTTATGGGGTCGTCTATCTTCAAAACCATCAAAGGACAAACAAAAATTACAACTTATTTATTTTCATAAAGCTAGGTATACTCAAATTTGTATATACTGGATTTTCTCTTCAATTAAATAACCTATCATTATGAATTGTTTTTGGCATAAGGTCCAAATGTGAACTATATTTAGTTTTAGTTTATGCAAAAATGTTAAACAGTGGAAATACCTTGTGAGAATTCAGATACCTTCAATGAATATTTCCTAAATTTTAGTTTCTTTAGAGTGTTCGAAAGGATTTTAGGTAGCATAACTTCAATTTAAAATTTCAAGCAATTCAGAATTGCATTAAATTTGATCCATAATCATTAGATATTCATTAAACATGATTATTGAGATTTCTTCTTAAGATCCCCAAAGCTTAAGCTTTAATGTTTACACATTTTTCAGAATAAAAATGCAACAGATTTTGAACAAAATTCGAATAAAGATGATTGACATAAGGTTTTAGTATCATATCTCCATTTTAAGTTTGAATCTCCCAACTGGCTGTAATCGTAACTCTCTGTATTGATGATTCCCAAAAGGATAAAACACTAGTTTCTGTCTGTATATATAAAAAAAATAATTATAGTAAATAATTAAAAAAAAAACCCTTTAAGAACTCGGTTCTTACTGAACACTCTGAGTTGAAATTAAAGCTGATCACTTAAGCTCACATGTGTAGATTATGATGTTGTAATCATAAAATCACTTTGGACGTCGATGATATTTATACTTAATGTAAATGTTAATGTCAACTGTATTTCTTGCGGTTAACGTTGACCGTATGGTTTGTTCCTTGTTAATAGAATCAGAGATAGCTTCGTGGCCGGGTTCGAATCTCTTGACCGGCTACTATCGTAACTCTCAGCACTGATGATTCCCAAAAAGATGAAACACTAGTGTCTAAGTATTAAAAAAATAATTTTATATATTAGCTGTACCTAACTGGCACACCTTGGATTCAGTTAACGTTATTTTAGTTTGTTTTTTAATAAAATAAAAAAATAAAAATAAAATAATGTGCAAGTCACAAAGAGATGAAAAAGAAAAGAGCTCAAATATAAGGGAGATAACCAATAATTTTATCTTGAAGTTGAAATAGGAATTATCTCCTTTACAACACCGTTTAAATTACTGAAAATTCTCTCTATTGTAATAATCTTACTTGCTGGAATAATTATTTTGGATAAAAAAGCATAAGTTACACTCTACTGCAAGAATAAAAATGGATAAATCGCTAGTCAAAATTAAATAGCAATTTGTCAGATCTCTTGCTATTTAAGTCTAACATAATAAACCCAACAAGACTAGAAATAATAGTAGTACAACTTCTAATCCGTTTTTGTACCAAAATATTGGTTGACATAGAATTAAACTAATTGACATAGCACGAGAGATGCGACCATAAAAAAGAAAAAAACTAAAAATTGTTGATATTGATGAAAAACGGGATTAAATGGTTAAACTGAACAATATCCTCTATTTGAATACAGCGCAGAAACAAATGGTGAGAAACTTGTGATAAACATAGCAACATAGAATAGTGAAGGAAAAGAAAGTCACAAAATCAAGGGGGATTTATTTGCCATTTCATATTTAACATTGTGTAGTTTTAGTCATCCAATCAAACTCTCAAGCTCCTTGGCCTAACGTTCACAGGAAACATGAGCTGGAACAATTACATCGAGAGCATTGCCAGGGCCGCTGCGAGGAAGGTGGGCTCTCTCTACCGTGCTAGAAAACTTCTAACACCCGAAAGTATCCTGTACCTCTACAAGGCCACTATTCGCCCATGTATGGAGTATTGCTGTCATATTTGGGCTGGTGCATTGGCTACTAGTCTCTCGCTCCTTGACAGGGTTCAAAAGAGAGTGGCAAATCTGATAGGCCCTAAACTGGCATCTAAGCTTCAGCCTCTGTCCCATCGTCGAAACGTTGCATCCCTCTGCCTGTTCTACAAGTATTATAATGGTGAATGCTCTGATGAACTGCAAGCACTTGTGCCCCCACGACGTAAACACCCTCGACAGACCCGACAAGCTGCAAAATCCCACTCCCACACTGTAGAGATCCCTAGATGTAAAAGATCTTTCTACTCCAGTAGTTTCTTCCCCAGAACCGCTAGACTTTGGAATTCCATTCCAGGTCACTGCTTCCCCAACTGTACTGACATGCATAAGTTCAAGTGCAACGTGAACCAACATCTCGCTGCCCAAATCCCTACATAGTACCCCAGTAGATGTTTCCCCTGATAGTAGCCCCCTACACCAAAGTGGCAATGTGCCTTGTTTGGGGTGAAAATGTAATAATAAAAAAAACAAAAAACAAAAAAAACATACTTTTGACCATTTCCCAAGTCTCAAGTATGAATGCAGTATTCTTTACATAAATTTCTTTTTTTTGTTATGAGAGAGAGCAACATATTTGGGAGTATTTGTATAAAAATATCTATTACTATTTTAAAAATTAGATTTTTATTTTAGAAGCCATTTCAAATAAAACAAGCCAAGCATGCAGGGTCCTCCTCCACGGGTGAAAAATTTACTTTCCCCATGACTAATGTTTGTGCAAAATAAAAAAAAAAAAAAAAAAAATTCAAGTAGTGGTTATTGAGAAAAGTGCAAACGAATGGACCAACAATTTTGGGACAATTTTACCTCTATAATGCCCTCAGATATTGGGTGGGGGTGCAACCAGAGAAAATCCATTCCGGCAAAAATTTACTTTCACCATGACTAATGCTTGTGCAAAATTAAAAAAAAAAATCCAAAGCATGATTATTGAGAAAAGTGCAAACAAATGAATAAACAAACGGGAGTGAATTAATAGGTTCAATCCCTCCTTTGTCAGGGAACCAAAATATTTAGTATTAGTTGTATTATTTCGGATCTTTACAGATTTGATATATTTGTGAAATTTTGAGATAAGAATTGCTAATTTGTATTATTTGGATTGAGAATAGTAGTCTGAACATTGCAAATTTTATGCTTCTCAAAATTTTCAAAATATTAAAGAAAATGACTGCACATTGCCATAGACAATTATCAAATGTAACCTTTATCAAATAACAGACATGATTAATGGGACAGCTACAATAGCATTTATTACAGCAGAAATTTTACCTCAACTTTTTTTATTAAAAAAAAAAAAAAAATTTACAGAAATTTTAAAGTTAAATTTAATTATTAGAGGATCTTTTGGTTATCGAATTGTTAATTTAACCAGACTGTTACAAAAGTTTATGTAAATGGTTTAATTTATATCCATAAAATTATTGAATCTTTCAATCTTTAAGAATTTTAAATGGCAGTTTAAAATTTAATTTTTTTTTCTTTTTTATGTAAAAGGAACTTGTGTGTGTGTGTGTGTGTGTGTTCCTGATCGATTTTAAAATGGTGGAGCCAATTTTAATGAGATTTCACACAAAATGTGTTTGGCAGTGTTCTTAAATAGGTTTTCCATTGGAATGTCTTTGATAAGTATTGATAATCGAAATAATCTGAGGAATGAAGGAACTGCTAATTTTGACAAACGGTAACACTTATTATTATACAGTTTAACAACACAAATGCATTTCAGAAGTTTTATCATCACACAAGCAGAAAGGCCTTACACATAAAAGCAACAGTAGGTTCTTTTCGTTTGAATGCACCATAGTACTTTACTTTTTCATTTTAAACTTGAATTCAAGCCATTACCACTGCACAAGCATTAAGGCCAAGCATATAAAATCAACAGTAGGCTCTTTGATATGACAGGGGCGCGTTCAAAATGAATGTTCTTTTTAAAGCATAATTGAAGCATGATACTTGATTTTTGCATTTTAAACTTTTAATGCAAGCCATTATATATAAGAATAATGTTATAAAATCAACAGTAGGTTCTCTACAGTGCAATGTAGATTAAAATGTTTTGTGGACTAAGCCACTGTGAAGAGGCATGTGAAACTTCCCTCCCAGTGCACAGTGGTCGGTCCCCAACTAGCAATCATTTGGTTTGATCGAAAAATAGGCAATTTCACTGATTTTGGTGACCATACAAATATGGAAGTATGAAACATTCGTTGATTGTTCAACCCTGGCAACATTGGATCTCCCTGCTAGTTCAACTATTTTTTTTTTTTAAATTTTATTTTACATTTCAATAAAAGTACCATGGATAGCAAATAAGAAAATGTGTAAATCCTGTAGATGCAAGAAACGTGTATCGATTACATGATTTGTTCATAAGTAAATTATATTTTAATATGATTTACTAATGAACAAGGATGAAAACCTAAAATCTTTGCAAAGGAACAATCAATGAGTGCAATATTAAAACTTAATGTTCAACATATAGCTTTTATAGAGAACATATAATTCCATTTAAAAATACTTTTAATAATGAATTTTGGCAATATTAATGAGATGAATAAGAAACGGAGAAACATTGTATCCAACCAACAATAAAATTGGAAAAAAAATTTTCATTAAAAAATGTAAACAATTATGCAATGATAAACTGATGGCTTAAGATGACAATGTATATAATGATCAAATTCCATTGCTTTTTCAGTCTTCACAGTACTAGTTGCGAACCTTTTGGATTTTTGATCTTTCATTATTTTTTTTATTTACCAACTATTTTTCACTTCTCTTGTATAATTCCATATCTGACTAATAACTTTTGCTTCTCACAAGCAAATTGGGGGGGGGGGGCATCAGATTTTTATCTATTTGTCAACTGTTTCACGATTGTGCATGCAGTTGTAAAATATGAAAGCTTCCTTATGTTATTCAGAATAAGTTATAAAACACTTTTTTAAGATCGTGTCAAGCTGGTCTAATGGTTATCATACTTAACTCACTGTTTTTAGGTTTTGGTTTTGATATCAGTTTAAGATTTTTTTTTTTTTTTTTTTTTTTTTTTTTTTTTTACTTACAAGAAAAAACATAATACTCGCATGCACATGTCTCAGTTTCTTTCCATTTTTTTTTTTACTTCATTTTTGTTACAGTAATTTTACGTTTAATATCTATGGTAATTCCGCTTATAATAAATAAGAAATCTGCATTAAAGTATATTTTTTCGTATTTTACGACTGGGCAACACCAGGCGACCTACTAGCTATCTATAATTTTGATTTATCATTTCAAAGATGATCACGTTAGAATTATTGTTTTGATTTATTTTATTTTGAACTCTTATTTTGCTTTTCCACGCTCTTTATTATTACATTGCATTTCTATTTCTATGAACCGTGTCTGCTGCCTGTACAGAAAAAGTTAACAAAAATGACAACTATGTTAAAAGCCTACCTGTAATCGACAGAAAATGATATAAGTATGAGGAACAGCACAGATGACACGAAACAAGTCTACCAGTTTCTGAAGAAAAAAAAGAAAGAGTCTATAAAATAATCACTAGGTTTGTTTTGTGTATGTAGAAGAGGGAAAGAAAAAGATGGGATTCTTGACTGTATTTGTCCCCATTTCCGTTTTTATTGACAATATTAATTTAGAAACAAAAAAGAAACAATGAATAGAAAAAAATCCCTGTAACTTTTGTTTGCTAACATTTGAAAAAAAAAAAATCTGGACTATTAGTTTGCACTATCAGTATTGTAATTAATACACCAGGAAAATAGTATTGAATAATAATTTTACTTCATGCTGACAAGAATGATGTAGTTTAAAAGTGTAGAAAAATTCTTTAAATACATCAATAAAATCAACACAAATATATAAAATAACTTCCATCTTTCAATTTTAACGTTATTTTCCAAGCAATGAAAAGTCACCTTTAAGATATATTAAACCATCTGTGACCCACCAAGGTATTATTTTTCATATATATTATTAGATATATATAGTTTCTTAATTTTGATATTGTTTGTAAGATTGATATTTACTTGAAAATGTCATAAACGCTGAATAGTAGTTTAGCTAACATAAAAAAAATAAAGCTCATTTCAAGTAGATATACTTTTGGTGTTTCTATATTAATCGAATGAATCGAATATTGAATTTCAAGTAAAACAAATGATACCTACATAATTGTCATGCTGCAAATAGTAACATATCCAAAACTGATGAAAAACGATAAGGTAGATAATTATGAATGAAAAAAAGAAATTTGTTAAATGCAGCAAACTCACTACATCATGCTTTACTAAATAAAACGAGGACAGTTGACAGGAGATAATTATGTTCTGTTGTTTACGTTATCCAAGAGGTCATACACATTTCATTCCCTATTTAAGTGTTTTTTCATTAATAATTATTTTTCTATTTCATTGTTTCCTATAATTTTTTAATATATTACTATTTGCAACTTGACAATTATATAGGTACTATTTATTTTATTTGAAATTCAATATTTCAAATTTTGTTCGTTCAATAATGGAGCAGCATTTTTTTTTTCTTGATAATGCTCATTCGTTTTATATCAACTCTTGCCCCCTCTCTTAATTACGCCATTCGCCTATTACTCCCACTACTTCTCTTATCATTTACCCTTCCTATCATCTAACACATTCATATAAAAATGACAAGCAAAAGAGATAAGAGAAACATAAGTTTTAATAGCATAAATGTTTAAATAAAACTCATCTGAAGTGTTATAAAAAATGTGTAAAAAACTTTTAAATGGTTGTAAATGGCAACAATTTGAAAACATCTGAATGGCAATGTTATTTTAGCTGATGAAACGCCTCTCATTGCTCATATTTCAAGCAACAAGTATCGCATAGGAAGAAGGAGTTGTGCATTAGACAGAGAATGGGTCAGTGTGTGTCCACCTGTGTACCGTGGATAAAGACATGTTTTACTGTGCTCATATAAAGAAAGGCAAACTAGTCGACTAACAAAGAATGAATGACCTTATTTAGTGTTTATTCAGGTGCAAAGTACAACAATGCTGTTAACAACAGCAACCCTATGAAACAGTAAAACTGTGGAGGAAAATTAAGCGTCTACATTTGAAGCAGACATGCACCACAGACGTGCGGAGAGGGTGGGAACAGACATAAAACATTTCATAAAACAATACCAAATAGTAAAAATAATCTAAGAAAGAAATAGTTAGGAAATTTTTTCAGTTAAACCTAGATATTATTTATACCCCTTTTAGTCACACAACAAAGAAAATATCTTCAAACACTGACAAAATAGATGCTGTTCATTTCAAAAGTTAATTATAAGAAACTAAAATTTGAATATGATCAAGCAGCAATAAATTTTAAGAAAAATACAATTTCCATTGATCAAATTATAGGATAAAAAAATCTATTTTAAGCTTAAAAAATAAATAAAATAAATAAATATCAATATTTAAAAATTATATTTATATATATCTCTTCTATTATATAAAAGGAACTCTGTGTGTGTGTGCGTGAGTTCATTCCCTAGTGCTCCTAAAAATATGGACCGATTTTTATGAAATTTCGCATGAAGGTACTTTATGTGCCGGCTGTGTTCTTAGATTTTGTATCGGAATGTTTTCGATAATCCAAAAATCTGATTAAAGAAGGAACAGGCGATTTTGACTAAAGTTCACACCTTATACAGCTTAACATCACAAGTGCATTTGAGAAGTTTTATTACTACACAAGCAGAAAGGACTGACATAAAATCAGCAGTAGTTATTTTTTTTTTTTATATGACAGGGATGCATTTAAGATGAATGTTTTCCGACTGAGAACTCCTGAAATCTGATTGGAAAACATGTTTAAATATCAAGATAAATGAATCAAAATTGATGAAATGAAATCGGCAATACAAAGTTATATATTAGAAAATTTATATGCAAATACTTTGTTACAGTTTTATTAGAAATAAATCTATATAATTATAAAACTCAATTGATCTTGTAACGATGTATGTAAACCACTTTCCAGTTTACGATATCCGGTTGCGCATGCGCACATGACCTGCGCCCTGAAATATTAACGTTATTATTTCGAAATTATTATTTAACTTGGGAAGAGTGGGGTTTAAGATAACTTAAACGTAATGCAGAAATGAACGATGTAAAAAAAAAAAATATATCAAAATTTGAATTTAACTATAATAAGTATTATGGATTATGGTATCTGTTCAGTGCACATTTGCCTAAAAGTATGGCCAACCACTGTTTGCAGCCAAATCAGATCTAAACTTGAACTCCAATGCAATTAACATTCCCTATACTTTATTTAAACATAAAATCAACCAAGTATTTTATGTAAGATGCCAGCAACAATAGAATAACAACACAAATAACAAACTATATCAAATCAAACCGATACTGGAAGAATACAGATCAATCCTAGAAAATCAATAAAGGAACAAGTGGTTACATCTAGAATACATATTGGTCATAGAAAACTCATGCACTCCTTCATACTTAAACAAGAACAGCAACCACAATGCCCATTCTGTCTGAAAATTTGCACTATCAAACATTGTTTCCTAGAATGTAGTCCTTGATACCGCTAGAAAACAATATCTAAAATCTAACAATATGAAGAATATCTTCGAAAACAACTGCTTGGACGAAATTCTCTTTTTTGAGAATAACAAGACTATTCTCAAAAATATAAAAAAGAGAAAAGCTTTTATTTATTTTTTTTATTTTTTTCCAGCATTAAATTAATGAGGGTGATATTCTGGTTAAACATCTCATCAAGCAAGCTAATAAACAAAACAAAAATAACTTCTATCTACAAAACCACTCAACTAATCCTTATGAATAAATATTTGAAGATATAAGTACTTTGAAGCCCCAATTTTATGGTTTAATTCAATATAACATAGCCCAAAAAGATGGGAAAAAAACAAAAAACAAAAACAAAAAACATGAATAGCCACTTGAAGATATAAAAAAAAATCTAAAACAAATTTTTTTTTTCAAAATCACTGGATTTGGCATTAAATAACTGAAAATGGACTATTGATTTTTTTTTTTTTTCATATGCCATAAAACAAAAATCCAACTAACAAACGAAAATAAAACTACTTTTGCATTATTTATTTATTTTTTTTAGTCTTTTTTTTTCTATTTTGTGAATAATGAATTAGATAATGATTTGCCATATATAATAATTTCTTTTATAAGCTTTCATGCCTGTGCGGTGTCTAAGATTAGATTATCATACTAGACTACCCATGACCCGTTGAGTCAGTATGTTATATTAGCTATAGAATTCATGTATGAGCGTGACACTTGTGACGTAAAGAAAATAGTTTTTTTTGACATAACAAACATTTCTACAAAGTATATTAAAATGAAAAAAGAATATAGATTTCTGAGTCGTTCTGTTTATTATAATTGATTATTTTTGAAAAACATTTTTTACAGTTACTTAAAAATTCACCAAAAATCAGGAAATTAACCAATTTTAATGAAATTTTCAGTATTTATCAAATAATGATCACGGAATATAATGAACTAATTATTTTTATTTAAATCTTAGTGAAAATGTATTATTTTGTTTAAACAAAAAATACCTTTACTAAAGTTATGGTTTTCAGTAGTCAATAAAAAACAAGAATTTATTTTTGCTTTTTTTTATGTAAATAAAGCATTGTAATTTGTAACAATAAAATAAAAATAAAATAATTTTTACAGGAACATTATGAAAAAAGCCCCTGAAATCCATATTAATGAATTCAATATAACTCGAAGAAAAATTAATTTCTCAAACTACCAATATTGTGATTGAATTAAGCATTGTTTATTTAATATTTTCACACAAAAAAATTATAATTGCAAAAATTATTTCTACTTTTTTTTACGCTTACATTTTTAACATAATCTTTACATGTAAGATTCTAGTATTTCCATTGCACACAAGAATGTATAATTATCAACATAAAATAATGTTCATATAATCTTGGATAATAAAGTAAAAAAAATGAAATTGAAAAACAGGAACATAGAAAATTAATTTGATTAAAAAATGGCAAAAATTATACGAACGTTCCATGTCGGTAAGTACGGAGTTGAAAAGAAAACTAGTCTGTTTTGCCCACCCTCCTCCTCTTTTCAACAACATGCCTGCTTGTGTTCATCAACTTTAAATTTAATGTAAACATTGATAAATTTTAACGTAAGTCTGTATTTTTTTAGCGTGTAATTTTTTCAATAATTATAAATTGTTTTCTTAACTAATTGTAATTCTGTATTAATATTAATAAATAATGGTGCTAACGTTTTTTTTTCAAACAATTGTCAGTAGTATAATTAATGAATTTAATTAACTTTTATACATTTTTAAATGAAAAAGGAGTCTTCGACTTGAAAAAAAAGAAAAGAAAAAAGCCACTCGGTATGCCAGAATAATGTTAAATAAAGACATAAATTATGTCTAATTTGTCCTTCCATACATATTTGAATTTTGCCGCTAGAGTTTTTTTTTGATACAATGAACAAGTCTCGTTCCCATCAGTGATACATTTTGGGATAATTATTACTCTTTTTTTGCAAAAGTTAAATACATTTATTGTATTAATTCATTATCTTAAGACTTTAATTTAATACTTAACTTGGAAATAATGCCAGAAAAATGTAAATGCGATTTTTGTCATAATGAATTTTTACGTGAAATCTAGAGTTTTTCAGATTTGAAATAAAATTATTCCATGTATTTTTTTTTTATTTCACACACTTTTTTTCTTTGAGAAATTAATTTTAAACTATAATCTTTCAAATACAATAAAAAAAGTACTTGAAAATTTAAAAAATTATTATGATTAACTGACGTTAAAAACCATACCCCCCTACCGAAGCAGCCATTAATTGCCCGTACCTAGTTAACAATGAATAGCGTCATGGATAATACGGTTTCTTGAGAGACTTCCTTCTCCTGGCTCATGGTGTTAGAGAAAGTGGATCCAATGTGAACCCTCGTAGGTTGGAGATCAGGTGGTTGGATTCAATATACCAAACCAATCTGTCATGCATTATTCTCCCCATTATTTTATACAAACAGCTGATTAATGAAATTGATGTATAATTTTGCAGGTTCGCATTTTGATTTGTGAGAATATAAATTTTGGTCAGTAATCAGCTTTTACAAGCACCATCAAAAAGAAGCATTAGAAATTATATAATCTAACGTTATATCGCAATCACTATCATTATGTATTCTAATTTCATTTGAATAGTAAATTCTTCTTGCATAATTAGAGCATTACGTTACAAGTGAAACAGTCGCATTTGCGAGTGACTTTTTAATGTGGTGACTAGAAATAATAAAATGCTCATCTAGCAATTGTTTTTTTTTTCACTGACAATCTTCTAAAGCTCATGAGCAAGTTAAAAATGTCCTTTCAAGCATTATTTTTTTTTTTTTTAAATAAAACGAACAAAGTTAAATTATTTTTATATTCATGCTTTTTAACGAAGTCTATTAAAAAAACATCCAAAGAAATTCAAATTTTTATACTTTAAAATCGCAACATAAAATTCTGTGCATATTTAGAATTACACTTAAAAAAAAAAATTTTTTTTCAGATACATACTTGTCATGGAACAAAGATGTCATATTCCAAAAATCATATGGATTTGGCTAGTAAACGAAAATATTTAGTTGTCAGAGATCAATTAAAGATAAATTTGTCTATTGAGCACTGATAATTAAAAATAAGTCTCTTTACTTCTATATTATCTGCATCATTAAAGAAAATATCAAGTATTATAAAAAACTAGTGGTTGGAAGGGATTGTCCAAATGCAAAATACGCTTAAATATATTTTAATTTGTCCAAATTTTGTATATATCATTATAAAGCCGTGATTTCAAAAGTAAAAAAAAATAAAGTGTTTGGGTGCCATCAGCTAGAATTGAAACTGAAAGCAAAACTGTAGCATTCAGAGCTGGTGACGTTTCTACTGTACCAACGTGACACGCATATGTACAGATTAAAAAATTAAAAATAAACTAAGATGAATGTAAAAAATGTCTAATGATTTTTCAATTTTGACCCATTTTTGACTCCTTAAAAACTATTTTAATTGGCTAAAGGCCCATAAAAGAACGGTCCGTAAAAAATCTAATCATTTGAGTCCGTTAACACCGCTCTGCGACTTTTAGTTTTGGAGGAAATAGAGTTTGAAAATATGAAGACAGACAGCCTTTTATATATTATATTATTTTATTATCTACTTTACATAAGTTTGTAATGTGTACAGATACATGTATGTAAATTAAATGGTAATTTTGATTTAAAAAAAAAAAAAAAAGAAAGAAAGAGAGTCACTATCTCTAAATGCTCTCAGAAACATTAAGTACCAGTGAGAGAAGAATGAACAGAGAGAGAGGGAGGAGAAAATACATAGATAAGAGAGATGTGCAATTTGTTCAGTTAATTAGAAATTTTAAAACAGTATTTTATTTCAATAATAACTCAATCCCAGAACTAAACTACATTTGAGTATTTTGCGTTATTAAAGTATATAGCAAATAAGTCTTAGAGAAACAAGTGTTAATTTACATTTAGTAAAATGATGCATCACAATGCTTAAATAGAAATTTAATATTTTGATTGATAAAAGCAAATAAATTTTTTTTCAAATCTTAAATTTATAATAGTAAAACTACAATATACTCTGAAAAGATAGATCTAAAGAAATACAGCTAAAGTAAATACATTCACAAATTTTCAAAAAAACATTTTTTTGGGGAAATTAAAATTTGGTTAACTTACCATTAGAAGAGTAAAACAAATGTTGTTCAAACATCAAATTTAGTTGGATTACTTGTCCTTTCTCAATAATTGGTCACCAAAATTCAATTTCATATGTAACACGAAAGGCAAATATTAGTAGACAATTTCTGGGATATTTTCTAATTTTACAATCCAAAATTATGTCACTCTTGCAAGTCACTTGATAATGGTAATTTTTTTTTTTTTTTTTTTTTTTTAAATTTTCCTTTTTATTTTTCAATCTCTGATTTTGTCTTTTGGTGAGCAAGTTTTTCCTTTTGATGTATTTCTTAAAGTGCTATTCCTCATACAGCCTCATAGTTGATTTTAGACAACGTCTGCAAATATTCTCCATACATTAAATTCTGGTCATCTAAACCAATACTTGTCCATTACCTGAAAACTGAACGAAAAAGGATGCTTATTAAAGGGTTGTCAAACAATCTGTTTTAATTGCTTTCTTTTCTAAAAGTTTATTAACTTATAAAAATAATCATTTTCGGATGAATCCAAGCATCTCTACAAGAGGTTTTGTTCATCAATCGATTTGTCACACTCGAAATAGGACTTTTCGATGTAGACGCACATTTTTAGCAGAGGCTTTTGTTACTCGATCACACAAATTAGAAATAGCATTTTCATTTTTAAATACATGGATTGGATAGATGTTAAGATCCATTGTTTTTTTTCTACATTGTGATAATAACTACTAAAAAATCCTGGTTAAATGGAGCAAGACTTGCCCAATAACTAGCAATAACTTATTTCATCACATAATTAGTTTCATCACAATTTCAAATAGAATTCCATGAATCACACAGGTTCATTTCATTCTTTAACAATTAATATTCTAATTTTTTAAATCTAACAATCATTGTACATCTTGACTTGAAGCAATTAGACAAAATCATTCTTAACTAATGATCAGTGCATCAGTGAAACACATCATTTGTGCTAATTGTCTGTTTAAACAATTAGTTGTCTGCTAAAGTTGATAAATTACATTCAGTCGGAATTCGGGGTAGGTTTTAAAAGAAATGTTTAAAGTAGAAGGAAGTAGTGTTCTGAAACAAGTATATTTTATTTTGATCAAAGCAGGTATGTTATCATGGATATTTGTGTTTCCCATCCATAAAAAGGAAAGGTGTTTTATTTTAACTCAAAAATTCTAGAAATTAAAAAAAAAAAAAAAAAATTCCAATTAATGTTATTTTCACGCTACTCATGCAATCGAGGCTAAGAACATCTTTGATTCCCAACGTATGAATGGATTATAATAAAATATATTTGGAAAAAAATATGAGCAGAACTCAAAACATACAGGTTTTCCTGCTAGTAGAAATTTGTGTTTACTGTAATATATTGTTATTGTTTTACAGTCTTTCATTTTGTGTATCTAGATAATTTGTTTAGCCATTCAAGGTTCTATTTTATACATATTTTTTAAATTAATAATTGAAGAAATTGAGTGGAAGAATACCTTATAGATTATGCCTTAATACCTTTAAAGTGGTCATACTTTTCCTATTGATTCGAAATCTATTATATAAAAGTCAGCTGTTTCAGTGTCCAGCTAAAAACCAAAAACTACACAAGACACATCCATAAAGTTGATTTTCAGCATGGCTCTGGACATAATAATAGAGGCACATTTTTTGGTATATTTATTCTATCGGGGTGGGGGGCACTAAGAACAAAATTAATCGCATGTCATCGATATTTACAATGATTTGTTCCTATCAACCTTTGATGTGACACTTAAACTAAAAATATACTTTCTTGACCTTCAGACTGAGATCAAAATGCATTATCTGTTGTTCTTAGAGAAGGTGAGATCTTTGACTGGCGTGGTGGGATCTGAGAGATAGAGAAAGGTTATAAAGTTAGACTTAACTATGATTCTTTTTATGGCAACTATGGTAGCATAAAAAAATTATTTTCCTAAATCATTACTTTCAACGTAAATTAGTAATAACATCCCCATGTATATATTTGTTATATTTTTATTCTGTATTTTGCACCTTTATTGAACTTAGTTTCATACAAACCTACCATTAAGGCTAGCTACTTAAATAACGTCATGGAATCCCACGCGAAAATCTGTCTTTTCGAATCCTGCTGCCAAGGAGAGTGGATACATGCTTCATAGCCTGCCATGGACGAGGATTCCTGAGCCTTTCCTTCTGGAAGAACAACCCGTAAAAAGAAAAGACCAGTCTTGATGAGGGGAACACTTCCTTAAACTTTTATATATGCGGCAACGGTATGCGTGTATTTTGAGGGGAAGAAATTTGGAGTAATTTTAAAGCCTTTAAATTGACAGATAAAAAAAAAAGGCAAATAACTGTACAGTCTATCTTCAACATTGTTAGTACGCTCCTTAAAACTTATTGAATTTATTGTGTGCATTTTTTTTGGAAGTACTCGTTCTTAATTTCATTTTAATGGTAGTCGTTTGTAATAGCGACGTTTACAACTTATGAATCAGTTTGTTTTTTGTGCTATTTTTTGTTACTTGGTGTTTTTTGTTCTTGAATGTCTGCAAAGGAAATAATTTGCAACCTATTTTGTAAATAAAATTTTTTCATTTTAAACATGACCTCTTTCTACTTTATCTCCCCCCTCCCCCTATTTTATCCTTTTATTTTTTGTGTAGGCTATTCATGTTGAATTTATCTGAAAACGGATAAATTTTCGACAAATTAAAACAATAATGACAATTAAATGTTCTGTTTATCTGCTTCCCCATAAAGACAGAGTTAGACACAAGGTCTGTTTT
The DNA here is from genome assembly GCF_053919585.1 of Euprymna scolopes. NCBI lineage: Eukaryota > Metazoa > Mollusca > Cephalopoda > Sepiida > Sepiolidae > Euprymna > Euprymna scolopes. Next base: position 156,186,253 of record NC_136487.1, on the reverse strand, counting down.
CATATGGGGAAAATTCAGCCCCCCCCCCAAAAAAAAAGGCGGCACTCTGGATTAGAACAAAAATCAAAATTGTTTCAATCTTCAAAGATTTCATATTGATATATCATATTGATAAAAAAAAGGGCATCTACGAAGCTGATCTCATCTGAAGCAATGGGAGTGAATTCGCTGAAAAATGAGTGTGCGTGTTTGAAGGACGAGTACAAACATGAAAAATGCTGCACACAATTGATGAAATGAAAGTAAAATGAAAACGGAAAGCAAGTGCAGACATGTTGCTATATAAAGAATAGAAATAATAAAAGGCATTAAAGATAATCAAGAAAAGCACAAAATAAAATTCAGCAAAATATAAAATATTAAAAACTAGTTGTACCTAAACTTCTTACTTTCATTTTTATTTATTTACTAGCAGATTGCCTGACATTGTTTAGTCATATAATATGCTTAAATATTAATTTTAATTTATGCAGATTTTGTATTTATTATTATAGAGCTAATTCTCTATTGATTATTATATTGTACCCAATATATAGCAATGATTTCGAAAAGTAACAAAAAAGAAAAAAGTCTTGTGCGCAATAAACTATAATCGAAACCAAAACATAGATCTCCAGCCTTATCCGTTAGTGTATAACCTAAATCCATCTATATATATATATATATATATATATATATATATAAAAGCGAAAATGTATGTTTGTGTGTCTGCTAAAAAGCTTTTGATCAACGGAACAAAAATTCACAAACTTGGTATCATATTAAAGCCCCACCCTCCGGACGACAAATATCGAAAAATTAGCCCAAAAGGACCATCAGAAGTGCGTCAACTGATCGATTTTCTGCAGGGGGACACACACACACACACACAAAAAAAAAGTGACATTTTAATGTTAAACATTACATATTTTTAAATCGATTTATAACTGCCCCAAAAAATATGGGCGCCAACTCTTCTACATAAAGTCAACTTGTATTTAAAACCCGCTGAGTCATGTCACGTGATCTTGACGTCAGCAAGCTTTAATGGCAGTCTGAATTTAAAAAAACATTGTTGTTATCGGTAAAAAATTTTTTAACCCTCACACAAGCTAAACTATGAACTTCTACGCTATGACAACGTTACCAAAGTTATTAGCACATTAAAAATAGTTAGATACGATAGTTAAACGAAAAATAACAAGCCAAAAATGTGAAGAAAAAAAAAAAAAAAACGCTTACAAAAAATATTAACTATCGAAGTTTTTACACAAAAAAAAAAAAAAAAAAAAAAAAAAAAAACAGCCAGACGCCATTTTCGTTTTTAGTAACAGTCTTTAGAGTAAGGAAGACGAAGTGAGAGAGAGAGACACATACACAAACGCAAACAGAGAGAGAGAGACAGATAAAGATGTCGAGACAGGAAACGAAATACGTAATTTAATAAACGCTAATGTGAAGTAAAACAAAAAAAATAAAATACTGCTACGTCATCTCGTAACGCTCCCGCGATGACCTCATTTAGTGGCTATCTGTCAATCAAACCTCTTTCACTCGCTTTATAAGCCTTATTTTAACACTATAATCAGTTCCTCTTACTCTTGGCCTAGACAGTTAAGTGGTTGGAGTTTGTTTCACCTCCGCGTCAAGGCTCCCGGGTTCAATCCAGCCTCACGACCAAAACTTTTTTCTTTTACATCTTTAGACACGTGGGCAACGTTTCTTTATTTTTTTTACTTCGCTTATTCTTTAGTTTACTCCCCCCCCATACACACAGCGTTTTTTTCCCGCTTTTTTTTTTTTTGGCTTTTCCGATTTTTTTAACATCGTTTCAGGGTTATTACTTATCCCCCCCCCATACACCCTCCTACAAATACCCACTAGTATGTATATAAAAACTGAAAAAATAATGTTTAACCTATAACTTTTTATTAGCACATTTGCAGAAAAACAAAAAAACGGGGATAGTCGACTAATGCCAGGCCAATGATTTTTTTTTATTTTTTATTTTGATCCATTAGCAACTATTTCAACGGCTAAAAACCAAATCAAAGTGTGCTTCTAGCCCAAATACGCTATATATCAATCAAATTTCAACTCTGTAGGCTAAATATTCAAAGAGGAGTTTCGCAGAGACTTTTCACACATACACACACTGACAAGGTCACATATATATATAAATAAATATTTCCATGTGCTAGAATGTTTTCATCTAAAATTTTATGAAATGCAGAATGTAGAAACTATGCATAAATAGAATTCAGTATAAAAGTGAAATGAAACGAATCTAATAAGAAACCATAAAAAATATAAATAAGTAATTAACGCTCGTTTTTCAAAATAAGCAAATTAGTTAACTTTCGTGTAGTCACTTGCATATCCATGACTGAGTATATTAAGTGTGTTTTAATAATTTTTAAATAGAAAAAATAGGCATTTTCGGAAAAATAGAATTTAAAATCATCTAAATCTTTAAAAAATTTTCCAGAATGTTCTTTTATTTATAATTCAATAGGGGTGGGGGCTTTGCGCCGTCATAAAATATGACGAAACATTTTAATTTGTCCAGATTTCGTATATATTATTATAGAGAGACGTGATTTCATAAATAAAACAAAAAATATTTAGGTGCGATCAGTTCAAAAGAAAAACTGTAGCATTCAAAGCTGGTGATGTTGGTGTACCAACGTGACACGATATGAACTGATTAAAAATAAACTAAGATGAATGTAACAAAATGTATTACCAATTTTAATCTTTTGAAAACAATTTTAACCAGATAAAGACCCATAAAAGAATGGTCCATAAAAAATCTAATCATTTGAGGCCCCTAGCACTGCTCTGCAACTTTTATCTTCGGAAGAGATAGAGTTTGAAAATATAGAGACAGACAGACATAGTGCCTTTTATATATTAGATATAGAAATGTATTTTTTTTTCAAAGCAATAATACTGAATTCATGATAAAGATATATGAGTTCAGCATATATAATGTTAAAATTCTGAGGGAGTGTAACATATTTTGTTCAGATTTCATTAAATTAAATGCCATCATGTACAAAAAATAATTTTCTAAATTCTCCTACCCACACACACAATATAAACATGAAATGTTAATGAAGCAATATTGGAAAATGTTGAAACCAATGTTTTTTGTTTTCCATGAAGGACATTGTACCTATGAAAATATGATATATGTACCCTCCCACCTCCTCCATCTCAAGTTCCCAGACACAATTATATAAATAGATTCTTCCTTAGTCTTTTTCTAGAAACAAAAAGTAGTATCTGTTAGTCTATGGTGTCCAATGTGAATGAGGTAGAAATTCTTTTAGACTTGAGCAATATTTTTATTTATGTTCCAATCCAGAAATCTCCCTTTTTTGGGGGAACTGAATGTTTCCACATTAAGAACTGATCTGGTATCATAAAAAATGAAACTATGCTAACTCCCCATTCAAAATCTACTTTTTGGGTCAATTACATTCCAACAGTCTTAAATATGAGCAAAGAAAGAATTCCCTCATTCATTCATGCTAAAATAACTTTGATTTAGAAAGCCATTCTTAAAATAATAAGGCAGTTGTTTGCCTATGAATTTGCAATTTTAGCCAACAATTTACAAAAAGAGGCCAAATAAATGTAAAAATAAAAAAAAATAAATGTAAAAAAAAAAAAAAAAAAAATCAATAAATGTTACTAAAGGCAACCTGGATAACTATTTTAAGTTTTAACGTATTTTAAAGCATTTTTTTCTGTAAAAAAGATTTTGTGTACCCGTAACACATGCTGAAACGTCTTCCCTATAAGACTTCTTATTGTGTTTTTCTGTTCCTAACAATATAATAAACACAAATACCATAAAAATTAATTCAAAATAAAAATCCTATAAGAAAGTAACACTTTCCATTATCTGTAAAAACAATCTGTACTTTCATATAACAATGTAAAAAAAAAAAAAAAAAATAGAAATACCGTAAGAAAGTAATTAAAGTGAAAAGATCATTTAACTAGCAACATTTTTTTTTTAAATTTTGTACTTTTTTAGCATTCAATTCATTGATTTTGATTTTAAAGTAAACTTTAAATTTGCAAGCAAGCAAAAATATGCAATTGGAGAGGGTATAGATGTGCTAGTGCATATACATGTTTAAAAGTAAATTACATGTTATTTATAGAAGTTTATAAAAAGATGGTAGTCACTAAACTATTGTGAGATGTGAAATTTCCTTACATCTACAAGAGCTAAAAGCGACAAAATGTAAAAATTTAAAGAATTATGTTCTCGTCAACTTTATAAAAAGTTTTTACCAAAGTAGATTCTGTAATGAATTCTAAAATGGCTAATTTTATGGCATATTCACATTCTTTGAATTATTTCAATGCGAAACAATACTTTCTTGCCCACGATTCATTTAACAAATTATTTTTACCTAGCATAGGAGAGTTTCCTGCAATGATATTATAGTGCCAACCAAAATCAAATTTTAATGCCGTTTAACAATTCCAATATTGCCATTATTAATCACTTCTGATTTTAATCAAAAATGGATGTGTGGAGGACAAATATGCGTGTTCTCTACTCTGACATCAAAATGAGATAACAAAGGACCAATGTACATATATATATAAACTATATATTTATGATGAACAATGGAAAAAAAAACATAAGAGTGTGTGTACACACATGTGTGTACACATGTGTGTATGTGTATGAACACATGTGTGTATGTGTGTGTACACGTGTGTGATCAAGCATAGTTTTGAACTGTTCATTGTGTGTGTAGATGCTAACTAAATTTCTATAAAGATTTAACAAAACTATTTCAACTCAAACACGCTATGCTCGTCAATTAAATAACGTATTGTTAATTAGAACACACTGTTCTTCATTTAATTATATAGCATATTGTCTCAGTCACAAGCCAATGTAAAACAGCTTTAGAAAATCCAGCTGTAAACCAGCTTTGAGTTGCGTATGTCTTCATTGAAAAACTAGTTTTGGATTGTCATATTTAAAAAAAAATTTTTATTACATTTTCACTCCAAACAAGGCACGTTGCCACTTTGATGTAGGGGCTACTATCAGGGACCTAAGTTCCAGGGGTACTATGTAGGGAGTTTAGTAGCACGATGTCTGTTCATATTACACTTGAACTTCTGCATGTCAGTACAGTTGGGAAAGCAGGAAACCGGGAGAGAATTCCAAAGTCCTGCCGTTCTAGGGAAGAAGCTATCAGAGTAAAAGGCTTTCTTACATCTAGGGATCTCAACTATGTAGGGATGCTGTTTGTCAGGGGTATTTTTGTTGAAGGGGTACAAGTGCTTGTAGTTCGTCAGAGCATCCACCATTACAATACTTGTAAAACAGGCAGAGGGATGGAACATTTCGTTGGTGGGACAGGGGCTGAAGTTTAAATGACAATTCAGGACCTATTAGGTTCGTGACTCTCTTTTGGACCCTGTCCAGGAGCGAGAAACTAGTAGCAGATGCATCAGCCTAAATGTGACAGCAGTACTCCATACATGGGCGAATGGTGGCTTTGTAGAGGTATAGGATACTTTCAGGCGTAAGTAACTTCCTAGCACGATAGAGAGATCCCACCTTCGCAGCCTTAGCAATGATCTCAATGTATCTATTCCAACTCATGTTTCCTGTGAACGTTAAGCCAAGGAGCTTGAACAAAGTGCTCTTAGGTAAAATATCTCTAGTCATAGCTGTTGGTGGTTGGTAAAGTTTCATGTAATTATTAAAGGAAACTAGCTTTGTCTTGGCAGCGTTGAACGTTAACATCTATTTATGACCCCATTCCACTACAGACTGAAGATCTTCCTCTAGGGTTTCGGCCATTACCTTAGATGTGTGCTCATTAGTTTTCCCTACGTGCCTGCTATAGAACGTGGTGTCGTCAACAAATATACCCATCTCAGAGACAATTTTATCAGGCAAGTCATTTATGAATATAAGAAATAAGGATCGATCCCTGAGGTACATCCACATTTATATCAAATTTTTTGGACGCATGCCCACCGAGGACAACCTGGATTCTTCTCTCATTCAAGAAGGATCTAATTATGCTAAGCATTCGTCCAGCAATACCATAGGATTTTATTTTCATAAGACCATCGTGCCATACCCTGTCAAAAGCCTTAGATATATCTAGGGCTACTGCCCTCCCCTGCCTTATCCAGTGCTTGATATAAACGTTCAGAGATTACAGTTAGAATATCTGCAGTAGAACGGGCTTGCCTAAATCTTTATTGGTGGTCTGAAAGAAGTTTAGCAGCTTAATTAAGGACTCAAATATTTTGGTGAAAAGAGGGAGGAGGCTAATTGGGGTATAATTTACTGGGTCAGTTCTTTCACCAGTTTTTGTAAACTGGTATCACAGAAGCAGTTTTCCAGCAGCCAGGAAAGTAAGATTCATTAGGGCATTTGTTAAAGAGTTTAGAGAGAACAGGAGCGACTTCAGCAGAGCATTTTTTTTTAATTGCACAGCTGGGATGAGGTCAGGTCCACATGCTTTTGAGGTGTCTAGGTTTTTTATAATATCATGTACTTGGGAGGGTGTGATCTTTAGATCATCTAGCGTGGTTTCTGTCCGCAGAGGAAAATCAGGGAGGGAATGGCTTGCTGGGTCCAAGGTAGAGTTTGAGGCAAACTGAATGGAGAAGCATGCATGTTAGCTTTTTCAGTTGCTGTGCAAACAACCTCGTGATTGTTTGATAGTGGGTGTATTGTCAATTGTCCATTATTTACTACACTGTTGTAGATTTTCCAGAAATCACGAGTTCCTAATTGTTGCGCTTCAATGCGTTTCCTGGTGGTTTCAGTGTATTTACTCTTAACTGTTGCTACTTCTTTCTTGCAATTATTTCTAGCTTCTATAAATTTTTATCTGTTTGTACAGGACTTATGCCAGATAAATCTATGGTATGCATGTTGCCTCTGAGCAATGGCAGCTGCGCATGTAGAAGTAAAACATTGGGGAGAGTGGGGTAGACTACTAATGTGACGTCTACACTCACACGTCACAAATGCTACTAATTAATCCTGATATATCGTTTCTATCATCTGCTTTTAATTGCACTACTTAAACTGTCAGTGTTTGTATTAGTAAATGTGTGAAATTACAAGACAGAATGTTTTCAGTCTGTTCATGCGTAAACATTATGCTGATGACAAAGAACCAGTAACTTGTCATCCAACATCTTCACTCTCTTACATTGTATATTTAAATGTTATTAACACACACAAAAGATAAATTCAAATTTATTTTATCTAATTTTTAATTGGCCGAGTGTAATTTAAACTAAAAGAGGAAGAAAGAAAAATATTGCTTCATCATCAAACAATATTGTTTTATTATCAACAAAGGATTTTGTTCTCAAACAATTTGTTCAAAAGCAAAACAATGTTAAGGAGAAAATGCACAGCTTAAAGACAATAGATGAGCCGATGCAAAATCCTTTACAATTAAAAAATAAAAAAATACTCAAAATTATGGTTAAAATAATACGGTACTTTAAATAAAACATTTCAAACTAATCTTTATCAACCAACGGAAACATAAAATAATTAAAATCCAAATAATATGCCAAGCAACAGTAAAATCTAAATGATAACCATACTAATGGAAATGCTCTATCGTAGAATTATGATAAAAATCAATCAGACAATGGTTCTCTTGCTGTTGGCCTAAGGTATGTTCTGTTCAATTCTAGTAGGTCCATCCTCCCAGGCTTTAGCTTCTGAAAAGAGGTTAGTTTATTGCTAATTGCCTGAGACGTCCCTACCCGGAAAGGCCATTGGAGCTACTCATGCATTTTTTCTAAACCAGAAAATTTTGTTCACTGATTAAAGGAAGAACCATCGATAATGAATATCCTGCAGCATTATTGGTGCATTTGAAGGATAAAAATCATTAAAAACAGCCACAAATGGGGGAAAGAATGTGCTTTCACCAAGACAATGCACAGTGTCATAAGTCGTTTACAACAATGATAAAACATGAATTATACTTCAAAATGCATTCTATTCTCCAGATATGGCTTCCAGCAACTTCTGGCTATTTGCAGACCTCAAAAAATACCCCAGAAAAAGAAATTGGTTTCGAACGAAGAATTGATAGCTGAACTTGAGGCATATTTTTTAGGCTTAAACAAATTGTTCTGCAAAAGTATTAGAATTATTAGATAAGCATTTAAATAAAATGAGACTATGTTGATGAAGTCGAATTCTTTTTAGTAAAAAATCGTTTTATTTATCAAGTCAGGAATTATCGAATGATGTGTTAACATTCTATCCGTGACTATCATTTCAGCATAAGCGCACATTTTTACTTTTATAATTAAACTGATTTTTTCTAAAACAACATGCCTTCTTAGCTGTAGAATATGCGCACTGAACTTTAAGAGAAGAGTAAAACTCTCTCCAATGGGGCTATTTTAACCATGAGTCGCAAGCTGTGATGTTTATGGATAAGATCCTGGTAGCTGAGCAATCTGTTTTCTAGTTGCCTATTTTCAGTACAAGAACCCACGTTTGCCCAGCTGGGTAAACTTGAGTCCTTGTACCGGAAAAATATCCAGTAAATAAAACGTTGTTTAGTAAATCGTTACTTTTACATTTTTTTTACATTTCCATACACCAAACATGGATATAAATATCACTAAAACATCCGCTGGGTCATAAGCTTCATTTCAGTACTTTACTTGCCTGGGTGGGTTGACTGTAGGCTGAAATAAACCATGTCATACACCCACAGACAGACAGACATTAGGAAAATTTATAACAAGATTTTCATTTACTAGACGGAACGTTGCAGAAGCCCGATCGAACTAAGTGGCTAGTCATAAAAAAACTCACTAATCTTGTCAGTACTATTAAACCTGATCTTTTAGACACCTATCCCCTGTAATACGCAGACACTAGAAGGCAGTGGATGAGGGTCAATTATACTAAGAAAACAAAACTTGATCACCGTTTCATGTTACTAAATATCAGTTTGGCATACTAATTATGAAGCTAATAGCGATTTAAAACTGTACTTAGTACAAGTATGCTGGTTACATATCCCCGTCTCAACGAAGGCATTTGGAATTTGTTCTTGGTATATTCACAAAAGAAGTTCTTTGAACACAGAACTAGTGAATAATGCTAATTATTTTTATGAAAAAAAAAAAGGGGGGGGGTAGCCTTAGTAGAGAATAGCAGAGATGATGTCTTGATAAAAACACTGGTTCTCATCACTGCATTGTGTTGGCATCAGGAACGGCATCCGACCTATAAAAATCTCACCTCAAATAAAGAAATAACTTCCAAGAAAATTTGGTTGTAGGCAGGCTATGTAGTTTAAAATTTAAACACTGAAACCTTCACTGGAAGTTCTGGTGAGATTGTTGAGTTTCTTGAGAGAATTTATTATGTTGTGTACAAGAAACTTGTTATTGGCTGTAAATCTGCTAGAATGATGATGTGAAAGCATACCAAATTTATGATGAATAGGAAATAAAAAGGGAGCAGGTGACGAGTTAGTATTTTTATTGCAGAAAGATGGGTAAATAAAGTGACTGAAGTTAATTGTGTAAGTGAAACCAAATTGCTTTTTAATGAGGAAATTTTCATGGCTATATCTGTTTATGCACCACAACATGGCTTGAATGATGATAGAAAAGATTTTTATGGATTTAAATGGTCATGTGAGATCTTGATTTTGAGGATATGCAGGGAGGAAATGGATATGATGATAGGAATACAGGAGTGAGAATTATAGAATTTGATCTTGCAATGGACATGTGGGTTGCAAACACTTTTTAGGAAAACAGAAAAGTTATCTTATGTTTGAATCTGGTAAAGCAAAGACTCAAGTAAATTATCTGCTGATACGAAAAAGCATAGAAACGCTTATGAGAGGTGAAAGCAATTGACCTAGTGAAGAAATTGTGACACAGCATAAACCAGTTATTTGCTCATGAGGTAGAAAGAAAGTTTATCTGCAGGAGAAAGTTATGGAGATTAAACTAAGCGCATGTAAATTACTAGTTTAAAGACCAAGTGAGGACATGTTTGAAGATCAACTACAGGAAGTGTGAAATTGAAAATGCTATACTATTTTAAGAAATTGTGGAATACTGAATGTCCATTGAACCATGGAAATCTATAAGTTGCAGAAGTAATATCCGTCCAACTATAAAAATAAATGATAGAAACTGAGTAAAATGAAGGTTGTTGCAGAACTGTTGAAGACTGCAGCTAAAACTGTCATTGAAATGATCAGAGATTTGACAAAACAAATGATTATTATGAAGGACTGAGAACATGGTAAATTATTAATTTTAATAAAGGTAAAGAAATCAATAGAAGGAAATTATTGAAGCTGAAAGTTGATAAATCAAATCCTGAAAGTGACTGAAAGAATAATTGACCAGCAAATAACTTAGATAAGCATATATGAAATGCATTTTGGTTTCATGTCTTGGTAAAGTATCACTGATGCTATATTTATAGTGAGACAAATTCAAGAAAACTAGCTTCATAAGAAGAACCTGCATTTTACATTTATGGATGTAGAGAAAGTTTTTCGACCAAGAAAGGTTGTCTGGTGAGGGTTGCTCAAGCAATGAAGAGAAATGCTTACGTTGTGTTAGAATTAACAGCACATTTAAGTGAGAATAGCAGAGTGCATCAACATTCTCTAGAGAATCCACTGTTTTTTATTTGTGTCTTAGAAGCATTGTTCAAAAGAAATGCTGTAGATTTTTTTAGCATGTCAAACAATGAAAGACTTGTTAAGTTAAAGACTTGGAGAAATGCTATGAAAAGTAAAGGTCTGGGATTGTTACAAATACCAAAGTGATAATCTGTGGTTGTAGGGTTGGGAAGCTCTCCTGCTCAGTTTGTGGAAAGTAGAGAGTCAAAATTTAATCTTTTGTTGTGTTTGTAAGCATTGGGTACACAACAAGTGCAGTGGAATTATTGGTAGATTAAGAGAAAATAACCAATGTATATGCAAGAATTTTAAGACAATGGAGATGGATAAAAACAAAAGAGATGCCGATAAAATATATTTAAAAGATGAAGATTGGCGATACTATTGGAACCCAGGATAGAGAAGATGCTTGTGTGATTACAAAATTTATGAGTGGATAGAGTAAGTTCAGAAAATGTATTATTACAAACCAACAGAGTATTACTAATGTTAACCAGAGGAAGACTATAAGGTATAAGTATGCAGTGTGACGATGTATGAAAATGAAGCCCGAGAGTTGAGGACATGTGTTACATGAAATATATAAGAATGATATAATGGATGCGTAATGTAGGTCTGAAAGACGAGCTTAGATCTGATGACCGCAAAGATTAAATCTGGACAGTATAAGGAGATATGCTCAAATTGAAAGCATTAATGAGAGTTCCTGGGTGAGTAGATGTAGAACAGTTAAGGCAACAAGTCCAGTTCATGGCCAAGGAAACTTTGGGATGAAGTGATAAGAATGGACTAGGGAGAAAAAAGGATGAATAAAAACCTGGCCAGAGACTGATTTGTTTGGAATCAATTTCTTAAAACCATGCCAGCATGTCAAAAAATGTCATAGTTGTGAGGTTTCCTCTAGTGTGTTGGCTTTTCAAAATCACACCTAACCTTGTGTTTAACGTTCTGAAAATAAAGTAACTAAACTACAAATGAAATCACACCTAACCTTGTGTTTAACGTTCTGAAAATAAAGTAATTAAACTACAAATGAAATTTATTCAAATGTGCAACCAAACAAACATCCTCTATCAGACATGTCATATTTTGAACACTTCATTTACTTGGGATTAGATTAATTGAAACTCTGACATCTAGAAAGTGACTTGGTATACATTCACAAAAGTATTAACCATCTCGACAACAACATGAACATCTTGATCTGCATTTGTCTTTAGACAGGCGGACAAAAATCAGACAACACAGTTTTCATGACTTACAAAAACATATCTCATGCTCCTGAATCATCTGATTGTATTGATTGTTGATGTCAGAGAAACAGTATCCTTTAAAACCCTTGTGTTTCCTGAAATGCACCAAAATTACACCTAAAGTGAAGTAAGTTTATTAGTAGATTTAGAATATAGATTAAACAGTTACTAAGACTATACTTTAAGAGTTGTGTAGACTTATAACAAAGTACACCATTTTTTCTAAAATTTATTATGATTTTGCTCAAGTCCTGTGACATATCAAGTAAATAGTGATAGTGCAGGATAATGGAAAGAAAAAGTACAGAAATATTTTCTCTCCTCTGTGCAAGTCACAATAAGTCAGACATTAACCAGCAATTAAAAGTTAAATGACCATCCACAAATTTGCAGTTAAAATGAAGGTCTGAAAAATCAACAGCATTTAAGTTGTCAACCAATCTACTGTTAGAAAAGTGTTTGAAAATCATCCAGTGCTCAACATGATTGAGTTAAAAAAAATTTTTTTTAAAATGTGGCCAGTCTTAAAGGTCATCAAGAATGAAGAAGGAAAGAAAATACATGAGAATACTTGTACAACCTGTTTGCATGCAAGAAAGTTTTTTGGAAATGCAAATGTAATACTTGTTGAAGAAAAAGCAATGTTGAGAAGATCGTCATCATCTTAAACATTTGAAAAATCATGGGAATCGCATTATCATTTTCTTTCATCGTGGATTCAGTTGTGAACAAGCTGAATGATCACATTGTTAATTTCAATCTGAATCTTTCTACGGTTGCTACATGTCTACAACCAGTCTCTTTGGTGATGTTCAGCTTTGTGGTCTCAAATGTGGCAGAGATGGCATCTGTATAGTTACAGGTTAACTACTGCTGACTACAAACATATCTTGGGCATGACAGACTTGCTTTGAGAAAAATAACCAAGAATGCAAACTACAGCTTTCGGTAGACAAATTTGTGCAAAAGTGGATTGGAGGCAAACAAATTCTGGTCATAATTGTCAGCTGACATGAAGATTTTGGGGATTAGAGTATGTTGGTACATATTGAGAACAAAGTTGTCAATAAGCTGAAATCCTCCATTAATCACATGTGGGTCAGGATTCCGAAAGACGGTAAAATTTAAGAGACTTTCAATCACACCTGAACCTTGTCCTCAATGTTGAAGGTGGATACATTAAAAGTATTGTGTAAGCATATAAAATATTCAAATAACAATGTCTAATTACATACAGATGATAATGAGCATCATTTCAGGAGTTGAAAGCAAAATGCTAACAAGATTCACAACTCATCTATCTACAACCACTGTCAATTTCCCTTTCCCTCTCTATATAAAACTAAACAAAACTTCAATAAGCAATGTTTCTTTTCTAGAACTTTGCATTTATGAAACAATACCATGGGACCGTTTCCCAGCTGACTACAACATGGTCATTTTCAAGTCCAATGTAAAATTCTTGTTAAACCACTCTCTTAAATAAATTGTACCCAAATCATTTAAAACCCTTATCCTCAAGTGGCCTTTCGGCTTTGATGAGTGGTAATTTCATAAAAAAAGAAAAAAAAAAAAACAATAAATAAAGAAAAGAGGTAGAAATAAAAAAAAAAACATCTATATACCATTCTGAAGCCACAGATAGCCAACCTTTATATTAGGGTAGATGCCTTTCCGTATAATTTTGAAATCTTATTACTAATCTTTTTATCACTTAATCACATTTTTTTTATTGAAAAAGTTTTCATTATGCAATTCTTTGTCAGCCATATACTTTATTTTGAAATATTTTCATCATTAAACAAGCAGTGAATTTTAGATGTGACATTCTAGCCATCAGTCAGTATGTTACATTTAAGTTTGAAACATTGTTAAACACACAATTAAAATCAACATATCATAAGGTTATCAGTTCTTGATTAGTTGCGTTCGGCTGCTTAAGGCAGTGGTTCACAACCACTGTGCCATGGCACATTATTGTGCCACAGAATGATTACTGGTATGCCATGATAATAGTTAGAAACCATTTAATTTCATTTTACTTAATAAAAACATTTATTTTCTTAATCATGATGACACCATTCAATTTAAAATAAGTAAAAATGTAATTAAAATCTTACTGCAATTCTCAAGTTTGTACCTATGTGAACTGGGAATGTCTTACCTAAGCATTAATAAAAAAAAAATTGTGAAAGATTTCAAATATTGAAGATGTCTCTCTCTCTCTCATATTCACTCACATATTGCAGCAGTAGTTAAGAAACACCAGGCATAACAGTCTCACTGATATTCACAATTTTATACCAGATATTCAATACAGGGTATGTTGATTTATGTGAATAAAAATTCTCCTAATCTTTTTTATTTTATTGCAAAAAGGCTACTAATTTTTTATGATAGGTGTGCCACCATAATTTAAATAAACTCAAGAGTGTGCTGCCATAAAAAAAGGTTGGGAACCACTGGCTTAAGGAAAGCATTCAAGTTTAAGATACTTCTTTCAAAATCAACCAAAAGATTAAAAAATTTCGGTTGATTTTGAAGGTAAAAATAAACAGAATTAATGTTGAATAATCGTTTTGTTTTTTTTTTGTTTTTTTTTTTTAAAAGTATTTTTCGTTACTACTAATTATGAATTTAATACCTTATTTTTACTTTTGAACTAAATCTAATATTGGGTCAAATTTTAGAATGTAGTCCGAAATTGTATTGCATTTGGAACATTGAAATTTGATTCTCCCTAAATTAATTTATTTTCTTTCCATCATTTTTTTTTCAAACAATATCAAAATACCCCTGGTGTCAATTTTTAGTCGCATGCAAGCTACTCTGTAAGTCCCTCCATCGGTCTGCTTGTAACACTTTTGTGCTTGGTCTTTTTGGTTAAGATCAAAGGTCTGTTGTTCTGGAGTGACAAGGATGACCAATGATCCCCACAATTCTCCCTTTTGAGTTGGCCATGTGCCTAATTTTTTTGTTCATTGTTGATTTTCAATGTATTTTTAACATGAATAAAGGATTTAATATCTCAAAGTGTAGTATGTGTTCCGGCAGATACTGCAAGCAAAGACCATATGTGGGGGAAACCCCACATATAAGACCTTGGTCAATGTAGGGGCAACCCTTCATACCAATTGTCACTATCCAGCTCCCCTACTCCCCAGGGAGTTGGTCCCCATTTCCCCTTCACTCCTCACATTAAAAATCGGCCTTGTGCCTAATTTGCTCGGTGGGGGAGCAAATACCCTTTTCTTGGCCTTTTGGCCAAGATCAAAGTGTAGTATCTGTTCTTACTACATGTTGTACTTATGTTTGTAACTTTGTAATATAAAGTAGGGGATCACTTTTCTGTATTAATTTAAATGTAAAATGATCACCCACTTTACAACCAGTCAGTCTCAAAGCCATTCAAGTAATTCTCCAGATCATTCAAGTTGTTTTTGAAGGATTCCAGTTATTTTTTAAGCATTCAAGTCATTCTTAAGGTCATTTAATTCATCAAGTTCATTAAAGTCATTCTAAGTCATTTACTTTTTATTTATTTAAGTCATTTCAGCCCATTTTTTGGTCATTTTAGTTTATCTTTAAGAATTTCATGTCAATCCTACATTCACGCATGCATTCATTCATTACACGAGAGCACGCGACTAATGGCTATCGGCCTTGTTTTTTGTTATTTTTAAATAAAATTCAGTTTATAAATTGTTACAATGGCAACAAATATAAATAACTCAATTATTGTAAGGGAGATAAATCTTTGCAACTTAAAGTATAAGTTATCTTCAGAGTTATTAAACATTTTCTTTTTCATCTTTTTGTCTTCAATATAAAATATTTTGTGATCACTTCATGTGTCTTTCACTACTATATGACTTCCACATTGTTTTAAAAAATTTATTGTATTTCTAAGCTGGTTTTTTTCCTTTTAATTCAAATGTTCTTATGATAATCATTGAAATAAATGAAACAAAAATTAAAACGGCTCTTTTCCTTTATAATTTTAAAATTGTGCAGCCAACGAATGAATCCCAGGCAACATCAGGTAGATATTGATATTAACAGGAGGCCTTGCTCAGAATTCCCCTTATATGAAAAAACAAAAATAAAGAAAAATCTGTATAATGTACGTACTTGTGACAAAATTAAAATACCTTATTCCAAAATAAGATAAATTGATCGTTTTATTTGTAAATAAGAAAATATCATTTTATGAGTGCTTAAGTTACTATCTCATCCACTATAATAATAAAAAAAAAAAAATCAAAAAAATATCAAAACAAGGGAGATACATCATCATCATCATAGGCCCTTAACGTCGAGGACGACGATTGGCAAGGCGCTTCAGTCTTCTACAGTTCAGGAAGTCTGTGTATTGCTGGCAGGATCTTTTGGCACCAGATCTTATAGCAGCTTGCCAAGAATTTATTCTTGACATATCCATAGTAGTTGCCTGAAACGTCAAGCGCCGGGGCAGGGAAGTAGTGGATGAGTGCATGCCCAGAACAGAACATCCACCTCTGGACCCAACATTGCGGAGATAACAATCATTCATACTTACTAGATTTATGTAGTAATATAATCATTTAAAAATGATTTTCTTTGTAAAAATAAACCTACTTGGTCAATTTACGTGATTTTGGAATATGATTTTCGTTTAAGCACAGGTACGTACACCATACAGAATTTTTTTTTTCTTTTTTTTTAAATATAGGGGTGATTCTGGAAAAGAGCTCAACAAGTGTTAGTGATCTAATAAAAGGTTCACCTCTCTTAAATGGAGTATAACATTATTTAGATGAAAAGGAAGTGGTGGTTATCTTTTGTAGAATGAATTCATGATTATAAATAGAAAAGCAATGCAAAATTATTAAGTGATTATATTTATTAGGTGTTGTGTAATGTCTATGTTAGACAATTCTGTGTATATATTTACTGGAAAAAAGTTTTAACTTAATTTATAATAAATCATTCTTTGATTGTATTAAAATGGCTGCAAGTTGTAGCTTTTATTTGAAAAATTGTAATTTTATAAAATTACAATTTTTTTTTATATAAAATGTGTACTTTAAAATTTCAATAATTAATTATATATATGTGAATCTTTATGATAAACTTGTAGTTGGTGTTTTTTAGTTTGTTCACAAATTACTTGTAGGGTTTTGAAGATAAAGTATATACAGTTATGATAATCTGAATCTGTTAGGTTGAGAACTTGTGGAATTTTTAATTTCAAATAAGTTTTTGTAATATCTTCACTTTATATATCATTTCAAAGAGTGTTTTTCATTCTATCTAATCATTTCAATTACAATTGTTTTAAAACAATGATGTCTTCTTTTCACAATGTTGAATACAAGACAAAAAATAAAGGCAAATTCGCATAACTTTCTTATTTCAATAGAAGCTAGACCGAAAAGCTGCTGAAACAGCTTGCGATACCAACAAAGTGTTTGGCCCAGGAACCAATACTGAATGCAAAGCATGATGGTGGTTTAAGAAATTTTGTGGCAGCAACAAGTCTTGAAGATGAGTGTAGTGATCAATTAAATTAAAAGCGTTAGTTGAAGCCAATCCACGCACAACTGTTCGAGAACTTGCTTCTGAATTAGATGTAATGTATACAGTGATTTCCAATCATTTGAGACTAGAAAGACAAAAAAATTTGATAAATGGGTGCCTCACGAATTGAATAATAACCAAAAGAAATGCTGTTATAAAGTGTCATCTTCCCTTCTTTTACACAACAGGAAGGGCCCGTTTTTCAACCGTGTTGTGACTTGTGATAAAAAGTTGGTTCTTTACAACACCCAGCGTCATTCAGCTCGGTGATTATATGCTAACAAAGCTCCACAACACTTCACAAAGCCATGATTGCACCAAAAGGTTATGCTGACTGCTTGGTGGTTTGCAACCGGTCTCCTCCATCAGGCAAAAACCATTACAGCGGAGAAGTACTGTTGACAAATGGATGAAATGCATCAGAAACTTCAACAATATTAGTCAACAGAAAAGACCTAATTTTCCTCCATGACAATGCTCAACCGCACATTGCTAAACCAACCCTGCAGAAGTTGAACACATTAGGCTATAAAACTGCCTCATCCACTATACTCTCCAGACCTCTCATGCACTGACTACCACTTTTTCAAGTATCTTGACATATTTTCTGCATAAGAAATGCTTCAAAACCCTAAGTGATATCAAAAATGCCTTCAGCAATTTCATCACCACCAGAATGCAAGATTTTTACGTTACTGGCATAAATACACTTGTTTTGCATTAGCAAAAGTATGTTGATTCTGATAGTGCTTACTTCGATCAATAAATTTTTGTTTGAGCCGAAATATGTTCATCAGGATTTAAAAATTAAAAGCTGCAAGAACTTTCTTGTCAACCTCATATATTAGTCTGCATACTTGGATATATATCTATATAGAAAAGTGAACGTGCCTGTGTACATTTCCCTACGCAATAACTTTGTCAATTTTAAGTCTACAGACTCGAAATTTGATATACAGGTTACTGAGATTTGGGAAAATCTTTGTGATCTGGTCTCGGCCAGAAATTTGGCGATTAAGGGGTCAAAGTTCAACAATTTGACCTTTAAGAACTCTACCAAACTCCTCCGACAATTTTGGGTCTATGCACTTGAAATTTTAGATATAGGTTCCTTGGACATGGATCTAACTTAATAACTTGATTTGAGCCCAAAACAATAAATTTTAAGGGGTCAAAGTTTTAAAAATATTTACCTCTGCGGTCTCTTCCAAATTACTCAGACAATTTCTGGTCTAAATATTTGAAATTTTACATAAAGGGTATTCAGAGATAGGGCAAGCTTTTTCATTAGTTTGGGGCGAAAATTTTTAGTTACCAATATATAAATATATGTATGTATGTCTGTTTGCATGTCTGCCTTAAACTTTCAATAAAGGTGACGGATTTTACCAAGATCAGTATCGTTTGAAAGTTCGATTTTTCATACGACAAATATGGAAAAATTGGCTAAAAACATTAATATCTTCCCCTTCAACTAGGCACTTTTCTACAGGGGAGGGGGGGGGTCACTTTTTTTGCCGATATTTTTGAAAGTTATCCTCTCCTTTAAATTGTCTAGCCTTCATTTTAAAAAATGTTGCTTCCGGTTTCACGGTGGTCGTAACAGCATAAATGTTAGGGTTTACCCCGTTCTTTTCCTCCTTTGCGGTACAGATTCGAGCCTGCCTTCCTACTACCACTTTTTTTTTTTTGTTCAACATACACATCCAAACATCCGGGCAATACCGGGCGCCCATTTAATAATTTTTAATAGCATGTAAGATTTTTTAAAAGTATTTGTTCTGAATAAAAAGTTGCCAATGTGAAATACTAAATGTAAACATACTGTAGTAGTATCAATAATAACAGTAATGGCGACACTTTAGTATTGTTGTGTCTGTTCTTTATTTTATCTTCCTCTTTTTTTCTCTATCGTTCTTTTTTCCTTTGTAATAATATTAATATTCTGAAAGCTAAAAGACTTTGCACTAGTAACGAAGTTTCGAATGATATAATTGCTTAAAACAGTAGGATTTCCTTTTTTTATTCAAGATGTTCTTTTTCTTTAAAAATAAAAATTTGGAAAAATATTTAAATGAGGTTTCCATATTTGATAACCCATAATCCTTTTGGTTAATTTTTTTAATAGAGGTCGTCATGAAGGATCTTTCTGATGTTTTTAAACAAGTGAATACATTCATGAATAGATTCACAATCTGTATGATACAATGCACCAGTTTTAGAAACTTTGAAATTTACAGATCCTTATTTATAATTGATGGCTTAACGTAAGGAGATACATAAAATCTAATTATAACAATCGGAAAGAGCACATAATTTTAGAAAAAAGTACCAAGTTTCATTAGAATTGTATAAAAATATTTGAGAAATTACTGAATTTCTCAAAATGTGGTCTATATCTTGGTTTACTTTTTAAAAGGATTTATTAAAGAAAAATGTCCAACAAAAATAAAAAATAAAAATTTGGCTCATGCTTAAATCTTTGTAACTTTTGAAGCACTGATGATATACAAGCAAAATTTAAATGGTTTTGGTCTTTTTTACAATTCTTCACATAAATTGACAAAATAACAATTCGTTAAGAAAAATAAATCAACATGTTACCCCCTCCCACTGGCAAACCCTAAACGGAATATTATAAATGTAAAAAAAATAAAAATTTAATATGCTATGCAACATATTTTCCATTCAATTGTGGATAACACAAGTTTTTTCTTTGCTAACACAAAATGCAAATACAATTTTTTCTTTTAATTTCTAATAATGAAAAAAATAAAAAAGAATATATTACAAATATTTCATTCTAAATATGTTCATTACGACAAGAGAGGGAGAATGTATAATGTATGCATATTCTTTATGTTTCTGAATTTTTTGAGATCAGGATTCATAATTTGTATTATTCAAACTACTGTTCTCATCTCAAGTGCTATTCTGATAATGTTTCGGCCGATGTAATCTCTAATCTTTTTTCAGGTGTATCTTGTTAAACTTATTAATATGTATAGAATTTCAAACAGAATCCTTTAGATAATCCATGACACATAACAGATAAAGTCAGTTCTAAATGACACTTTTCTGGAGGTTGAAGGTTCAATTGTGTATTATTTAAAACTTCTACTTGGTTATGGTTGATGGATTTAGAGCATCCTACACCCGTGAATTAAATAAAGGGTTCAGTTTCAAATTTTGTGCAGATTTGAAATTAATCGACCGAAACATTGTGAGAATAACATTCAAGATGAAAACAATGTGTGTGCATTATACTTACTATGAATAGTGGAAATCTTGTAGGGCAGGCACCAATATCATTTGAGTCTATGTAAATGTTGAACCAGTATACACAGCAGTTTGAACAAAGTCTTTTTTTTTCAAATCAGGAAAACTTGTAGTTCAAAGCATCAGGGTTAACCAGTTTTGTTTCTGTATTGTAAAAGACTAACAGACGTTTTAGAGATGCTGGTAAAAAAATATAAAAACACAGAAGAAAAACCAGAAATAATGTAAAATGTATAAACTTATTCAAATTATAGAATTAATGTAATATTGTAACATTACTAAATTCAGTGTTAAATCTTAAAGCATACAGAAACATTTGAACTACAAACATTGAATCTGAATTGTAATATGAAGAGTTTCAAATGTAGAATTACTTACACATAATTTTTCTTCATTTTTACAAGTTGAGTGTTTATTTTAAGATTACAAATTTAAATGAAATTGACTGTTCTCAGAAATCGAGGGAAATCTATATCACTATATCAAATGATATCAAAACTAATAAAGGACTGGTCAATATCACAAGTTCACCACAACAAATACTGAAAAGCTGGATTTATAAAAAAGCGGCTAAAAAAAAAAAAAAAAAAAAAGTTGACAAAATTATAATTATTTTTCCAAAGATAAGCAACTGAAAGCAAACGAGTTCAACAGAATTTGAAAAAAAGTTTTTCCATACCAATGAATTTTTTTTATTCAAGCAACACAAATGCATTGCAATATTGGATCCAATATTTAATTTTTTAATTAAATACTTAATACATTTAGAATAAAGTGTTATATCAGATTGCAAGCTTTTCTTTTATTTTTTATTTTTTTTTTTTAAAAGAAAGCAACCCTCATAGTCAAGCAGTTTGTATCAAATTAGGAAAGCTTTTTAATGATCAGCAAAACATTTGTAAAAATTGAGAATTGTTTATAAAATCCGCACTTTTTGCGAAAATAGATTTTTTTTATAAAAATGATCAGGATTATAAACCAAATAAAACATCGCTTTGACAAAAGCAACCAAAAAACTAAAGCAACATTCACATAACAAATGACCTATTGTAACATGTAAGGAATAGTATTTAATTTTACAACAACAAAAAATTTTACTAAAATTTTTAAATTATACACTTTTGCAGTGCTTGCATAATTATCTTTATTATTTACTATATATATATATATATATATATATATATATATATATATATATATATGTCCTGTAAGTTCATGAGAGAAGAAAAACTGATTAAAATCAGTTTAAGCAATCATTTTATTTATCTTATTTAGACGAAGAAAAAAACAAA
Source organism: Euprymna scolopes (assembly GCF_053919585.1). Classification (NCBI taxonomy): domain Eukaryota; kingdom Metazoa; phylum Mollusca; class Cephalopoda; order Sepiida; family Sepiolidae; genus Euprymna; species Euprymna scolopes. The sequence continues at coordinate 156,164,179 of NC_136487.1, read as the reverse complement.
AACAATGAATGCATTTCTTAGATTTTATGGATTCAAAACAATTAGATAAAAACAAAAAAAGCAAACAAACAATACGAGTAGCAATTGCGGCCTCTTTTGCTTTGTGTAAGAGATTTCAACAGATCCTCCACCAAGATCAAGCTCAATTGTTAAAATAAGCTTTTATTTTTTTATGTCTGAGAAGGGTGGCCAGCCTTTTTGGTAAAAGGCTGTGCAAGGTTATATAACAATAAGTAGAATAAATAATAAGAGATAAAAAAAAATTTGGAGGAAGGTGGCCGAACATTGATGCGTCCAGCAATGTTGAGGAGGAAACGCCAGAACAACTGTGCATGCGTAAGTGTTGCTCATTCATGCCCCAGGGAAAGCTAGAAGGTTGTACAGTTCTCCTTGAAATGGTGTATTTCTTAACTATACAACCTACTACCTCAGGCTGGGGTCATAAACATTTTCTTTCTTGTTCTCAGCTCAGTTTTTCACATGCAAGAATGGAGGAGTGGGGGGGGGCAAAGGAAAAAAAAGAAAGAAAGAGAGTAGCTGACATTATTTAAAAAAAAAAAAAAGAAAAAAAAAGGTAAACTCAGTCTGGTGGTAGGACATGGTGAGAATCAAGTCTTATTGAGTATCAAATAGGCACAATACTCAGAACAGTACGAGCAGTTAAAATAACAAAACAGACTAACATGGGCTCGAACAAAAAATAAATGGTAGTGGGAACTTGGTAATATTTAATTGAAAATAAATTCAAAGTTAAAATTGGAGAAATATACATACGTTTATACATATCAGTCAATATATTATTTATTTCATGGACTTCTTTTTTTTATACATTGTTTGAGAATAATTATTTAGTCTATGGGGCTGCGAAATGCAATGGTAAAAAAAAGCCTGAAATTTGTACAGAATTCAAATCTGTGCCTCAGAAAAAGTAACTACCTGTCGCAGGTGTCATTTTAACAACTTGACCAACAAACCCAACTAAGAGAAAGCTGAAACTATAAATAACTCATCTTTCAAATCTGTTTATTATTGTAAACCATGTTCTTGAATTTACGCCAAGCAAAAAATAAGATGACAATGTTATATAGTAACATTGTCATCTTATATATATTACACACACACCTTGCTGCTTTATTGTTGACTGTTTACATGGTAATACCTTTAAATAAATGGCTAATTTAATCCACTTCCAATTTTTACTATATTTATGTGTGTGTATCAATTGAACGCATTATAAAAAAATATCTTCAATATGTAATTTTGAAAAGGGATTGTATAAAATGTATGTATATTTTTATACTGATGTATAATATCAGAAAATAAAGTTAAATAATTTTCATATAATTTGTAATACATTTTACTTGTATTTTGTAGAATTGTTTTAGTATGAAAGAAGAAAAATTATTTGTCTTTTTAAAATGCCTAATAACACAGTAGATAGCATATTATCGTGTCAGATTACATTAAACAGAATCAGTCATTTTCAAATACAAAGAGAATCACAACAAAAAATGCCCTAATTCATGTAACACAAGCTTTCAATCTTTGCATTCGGATATGAAAATGAAAAATTCATTCTGGTTATTCAATGAGTTATTACATAATTGTAACTGCAACGAGAGAGAGAGAAAAAAAAAGAGAGAAATATTTTCAAACAATGAAATAATCAAAGTTCGACGATGAGATAAGCAAAAAAAAAGGAAAGCAATAGAGACTATCATTAAGTGAATAATAGCATGTGCTGTTTTTTTTTTTTTTGTTTCTTTGTCAATCTTCTGTTTCTTTGGATGATGAAGGTGGGGGGGGGGGGAGAAGGAGCCACACGTCTTATATACGTTCCTTATAGTGCTCATCCAGTAGTACATTTAATCCAATCAGGAATTCAAGCAGCAGCAGCAGCTGCCACCATGTAATAGACAATGTAACTACTAACTTTTCACTTACCATAGCGACACTGACCCATAAGCGTGAGCTTGTGACCTAACCTCAACACAAGTCCAGAGCTACGGGTTTGT
>NC_136487.1:155937164-156157164 GCF_053919585.1 Euprymna scolopes | reverse complement strand
GAAAGAAAAAAAGAGAAAGAAAAAAAAGAGAAAGAAAAAAAAGAGAAAGAAAAAAAAGAGAAAGAGAAAAAAGAGAAAGAGAAAAAAGAGAAAGAGAAAAAAGAGAAAGAGAAAAAAGAGAAAGAGAAAAAAGAGAAAGAGAAAAAAGAGAAAGAGGAAAAAGAAAGAAGAGAAAAAGAGTGAGAAAAGTTAAAAAGAGTGAGAAAAGTTAAAAAGAGTGAGAAAAGTTAAAAAGAGTGAGAAAAGTTAAAAAGAGTGAGAAAAGTTAAAAAGAGAGAAAGAGAAATTAGAGAGAGAAAGAGAAATTAGAGAGAGAAAGAGAAATTAGAGAGAGAAAGAGAAATTAGAGAGAGAAAGAGAAATTAGAGAGAGAAAGAAAAATTAGAGAGAGAAAGAGAAATTAGAGAGAGAAAGAGAAATTAGAGAGAGAGAGAGAAATTAGAGAGAAATTAGAGAGAGAGAGAGAGAGAGAGAGAAATTAGAGAGAGAGAGAGAGAGAGAAAAATTAGAAAGAGAGAAATTAGAGAGAAAGAGAGAAATTAGAGAGAAAGAGAGAAATTAGAGAGAAAGAGAGAGAAAAAGAGAATGAAAGAGAGAAAAAGAGAATGAAAGAGATAAGAGAGAGAAAGAGATAAGAGAGAGAAAGAGATAAGAGAGAGAAAGAGATAAGAGAGAGAAAGAGATAAGAGAGAGAAATAGATAAGAGAGAGTGACAATGAAAGAGAGAAAGAATGAGACAAAGAGACCTAGAAAGAGAGAGAGAGACAAAGAGACCTAGAAAGAGAGAGAGAGACAAAGAGACCTAGAAAGAGAGAGAGAGACAAAGAGACCTAGAAAGAGAGAGAGAGACAAAGAGACCTAGAAAGAGAGAGAGAGAGACAAAGAGACCTAGAAAGAGAGAGAGAGAGACAAAGAGACCTAGAAAGAGAGAGAGAGAGACAAAGAGACCTAGAAAGAGAGAGAGAGACAAAGAGACCTAGAAAGAGAGAGAGAGAGACAAAGAGACCTAGAAAGAGAGAGAGAGACAAAGAGACCTAGAAAGAGAGAGAGAGACAAAGAGACCTAGAAAGAGAGAGAGAGACAAAGAGACCTAGAAAGAGAGAGAGAGACAAAGAGACCTAGAAAGAGAGAGAGAGACAAAGAGACCTAGAAAGAGAGAGAGAGACAAAGAGACCTAGAAAGAGAGAGAGAGACAAAGAGACCTAGAAAGAGAGAGAGAGAGAGACAAAGAGACCTAGAAAGAGAGAGAGAGACAAAGAGACCTAGAAAGAGAGAGAGACAGAGACCTAGAAAGATAGAGAGACAGAGACCTAGAAAGATAGAGAGACAGAGACCTAGAGAGAGAGAGACAAAGAGACCTAGAAAGAGAGAGACAAAGAGACCTAGAAAGAGAGAGACAAAGAGACCTAGAAAGAGAGAGACAAAGAGACCTAGAAAGAGAGAGACAAAGAGACCTAGAAAGAGAGAGACAAAGAGACCTAGAGAGAGACAAAGAGACCTAGAGAGAGAGAGAGACAAAGAGACCTAGAGAGAGAGAAACAAAGAGACCTAGAAAGAGAGAGAATGAGAAGGAGAGAGAGAGAGAGAGAGAAAAAGACACAAAAAGAAAGCGATAAATATATAAAGCGATAAAAAAGAAAGAAAAAAATACAAGCTAACATCTGAAATCAATCTACTTCTTTGATGAGAAATAAACTATTTTCTGAAAAAAAAAATAGTTGAAAAAATTGAATGTGTAGCAATAAAAACAGGAAAACACAAAATAAGAAATTGTAAGGCTTGTGCAAAAAGCAAGAGATTGTTCACGTCATAATTGAGCCAACTATTTCTGGTAGAAATTAACAATTCTAATTTACATTTTGTTGTTCATTGTTGTTTTTCAAGTTGCACTATTTTTAGCAAAATGAATTTCTTCCATTTTCGACATTAAAACTAAAAATGGTTTGAGGTTCAGAAGAGCATGTTTAAAAAAAAAGTGTTGAAGCATTCTCTCTTAAATCTTATCCACTTTTGTGAGAAAGTGAGTTTTGTATTATGAATATAGCAATGGCTGTTTTGAGCTAATAAGTGCAGACCCCAATACCAATGTACATTAGCAACGAATCAATAAAATGACTACTGCTGTTATGGTGATGAACTACATTTAGATATGCCTTTATTTTATATATATATATATATATATATATATATATATATATATATATATATATATATATATATATATATATATATATATATCAGCAGTGAATTCATCACTGCTGTCTGGTTTGATAAAGAAACTTAAAACACCAGATGGTTAGATTACAAGAGAATGGTTACCCCCCCCCCCGCCTATAGTCTAACAGTGAACATTATATAATCAAAAATAAAAGGGATTTTTAATATATTAAATATATTTTTAAAGTATACCGTTTTCTAAGAGATCAGCCATTGGGAAAGTGAAATCATAAAGAAACCCATGAATCAGATGATTGGTTGATGCCAGTGAGATCACTGGGTTAGAGCGATATGACATTAATTGCTATTTGCCTCTCTCTTCCAATCGACATTTAAGGAAAAGAATTAACGTTACATTCATGTCTCCTTGCAACTGAATTCTTTCTTAATCCTCGCTAATAGGTCTCAAGGAAACAGAATATTAAATGATAACATTGATTATGAATCACCAGATGAAGTTAAATTATTTGAATGTTCTTAGTACAAAAAAAAACAAAAAAAAAAAACATGAACAATTATTCTGAAGATGTATCTATTCAAGCTGCATGTTCAGCACTGAAAATACCATTTCAAACTTGCACATGACAGACTAACTAAAAATAGTATTTCTACTTTATGAATGACAGACCAACACAATTTACTGAGGAGAGATTTTTATAGAAATGCAAAGATTTCTTTATACATTCTATTGAATAATGACAATGCTATTTCAGACTTAAGTGTGACCAACTGACAAAAAATTTATACGAAATTTGATGAACTTTTGTTTGCATACCCATTGTCTTTGTGAACATGGATTTTGAAATCAGCATTAACAGAAAAAAAAGAAAAAGACATTTCTTTAGAGACTAAACATGGTCAGAATTATTGAAAATAAAGATCATTTTCTTGTTTCAAAGTAAAATTGTTATCTCAGAAAATCTGTTCTGGCAAAAATTTACTTTCATCATGACTAATGTTTGTGCAAAACTTAAAAAAATCCAAGGCATGGTTATTGAGAAAAGTATGAATGGACGAACAGGAGTGAATTACTAGGTTCAATCCCTCCCTTGTTGGGAGAGCAATACAGTTATCAAAAATTGTAACATACACAATTCAATGCGATTAAAATCTATAAAGCAATCATGTAGGGGTATATTCAGACGTCAGTTGTCAATACTTTATGTTGAAACAAAGCTTATTTGATATCAGACATTTATTTTGGATGATTTAAATTAAAAGTTCTTTTCTATTATAATTAAGAAAAAGCCTTATTTTTAACTGATAAGTCACAACAAATTCTTTCTTTTAATGTGGATGAGATTTGTCCATTAAGTAATTGCATTTTGTCTGAAAATTATCATTAAATTTGGGATAGGGAGTGGGGTTTATTATAACAGGCAAAATTGGTATTTCTTTGGATTTTATTCATAGTAGCAATCATAACATGATTATACTACTAGATCATCAGAATAAATTATTTGAATTATTTACAAATTTTTTATGGTCCTAAGTATCACCCCAGAATAAGGAGATATTTTTGCTAATTCCATATTTCATATAACAAATACATGACAAAACTATATTCCAAATGTCAAGATGTTGACCATCTTACAATGTATTCCTTTAAGTATGTTGACATGCATAATTCTTGACGGCATCTGTTTTGTAGCGCAAAACCATTCATTTCATTATTATATCAAGCAATGAATCTATTCTGCCCTAAACTCATCAGAAGAAAAAGCATCAATCCATCAAAAAAAAAAAAAAAAAAAATGCATATGGCATTATTACAAAGTCTGAAAATTGGGAGAGAATTTACCTTTTATTTTGTCACGCCATTTTGAATTATATCATAATATTTACCATTCAAAGATTTGTCTAAACAAATAAAACCATCATAGAATGAAAAAGCATTTTGGAAGAGGGGATATTTATTCAACTTGTGCATATCAAAGTGCCAGATCATTTGTTGACCAAAATTGTTAAATGTGCACATAACAAATTTTGGTAAGATAACTTAAAAGTGTTGATCATAGTTTCATATTAGCTGTGGAGATGAAAAGTGGATATCTGTGTAGCTTAATTCCTATATTTTCATAAACAAGTAGGATTTTCCCTATTTCAGTGACCAGTATAGATTTCTACCCCAAACATGCATATAAAAATCTGCATTCGTGTAGATTTATGTTTTTAAAATGTGTTTTGCTCTCATTGATTTTTATATTTAATCCTGCTCAACATTTTCTCTCAAGATAGATATCTATACAGGAAGTCTAAGGAATTGTCAATTGCCTGCTTAGATCTACTACACTGCTACCGATGTTCAACACTAAAAATTCTTTATAAAACATTCGTTTGTACATACAAATCAAATATCTACAAAATTAAAAGGTTTCCTAGATTTCTTTTGTCATTTAATGAATATTAAAGAGTATGAATTGATTTGAGGTCAAAGTAAAAATGCATCCATGTTGCATATGTTTTGCTGATGGGTAGGGGGTAGCCAGATATTGATTTCTATTTTTTGTCATAGCTATCACCACCCAGGGTGGATTTGTCTCTCACCAATTTTATAAGGTTTCATACCAGTGCATATTAGGTTTGGCAATGAATTAAAAATCTTCAGCGCAGGCTTTAGGGTTATCAGTTTGTACAACAGGATACTCTGATTGTGGCAAGATACAGGATCAAATGGCTAAATTGTCTGTGATTGGAAGAAGAACAACCAGTCAAGAAAAATCAGAGAAATATGTCTGTGCACATACACACTAGAAAAATACCTGTCTTAAGAGAGGTAAAAGTGAAATTTGAGGAATACTAATAAATGTCTAATACCCATTGTTAAAATTTCACAAAAGTCCAAGGTATCTGAATTTTAGTAAAGAGATTTAACCGAATTAAACTAAATACAGTCCATGTTACCCATTCTTACTGTACATACAAATATATAAACATAAACATATATCTACGTCTTGTGTGTCAGGTGAGAATATAAATATCAATTATTAGGTTATTAAGCACATGTTAGAATACTATTATCGGCTTTCTAGAAAGACGTTTCTGACTCTTCATATGGACTCACTTTTTTTTTGTTTGAACATGAAATCTCCACAACGAAAAAAGACAAACTTTTGACTATTCATTCAAACTATTCATATCAAAGAGTTGGATCCTTTATTGGTCAAAATTGTTGGTTTTGTAACAAATTTTGATTAGATAACTAAAAATGTATAAGCAGTGATGATAGTTGCATGTACATACACACAAAAGTGGAACCATGTAAGGATAAACTAGAATAAAATCACTTTATTCATTTTCATAGTAAAATTCAGTAAATGTTTACCGGGACATTTATTACAGCATCACAATTCAGAATTTATAGAACTTCTAAAGAAACTATTAATATTGGTTGGTTCTTTTTGTTTTACGGCATATCAGCCCTTTTCAGGTTATTTAATGCTGAATCCAGTGATTTTGAAGAAAATTTTTAAGTCGGTTTCTATTTAACTTATAGTTGGGACCCTAACAGGCACTACCACTCCGGGTCAGAGTGGACCTGGGAGCAATGGGAATTAAGGGGTGGCTCCATACTCTCCAAAGCCTGCAGCTGGAGCCTCACCATCGGATATAGTTTAAGGTCATATCCAGGAGCAAACTATTAATATTATGAAAAGAATAGTTCATAATTAAAATAAAAAGAGGACCCCCCCCCAAAAAAAAAAACAAAAAACAAAACTTTCCTACTAAAAAATTTATACCCTGCTAAAACTTATAGGATGAAAGTTAAACCAATAAATTGAATCCATGTGATAATTTCTTGGAAAAACTTAATATTAATGTGTGAAAGAAAAAAAAATGTGTAAAATTTAAATGAAAGGAAATTAAGAAATTCACAATGATAGTAAAATTTTTTGCCATAAATGGGAAATAAAGTTAATTATATTTAAATATTATTAGTTATCAATTTGTTAGATACATTGCTATTTAGGTCTAACTTAAGAAATCCGACCAACTCAAATTTATATATTAGATATAGGAAAAGCAAATATGTTAAAAAGGGCAAACATGTTTAATCATTCTGGATTGCAGAAAGGTATACGCATCACAACTCTATGTCTCTCATAGAGTTGTGATGCGTATACTTGTCTGCAATCAAGAATGTAACAGACATTGTAAAAAATAAAAAAATAAAATAATAATTATATTATATCCTAACGACCTGATATTATCTGGAGACAAAATATCCCATGGAAACAAAACGATAAACGATTATATACAAACCAATAATTGAAACAACCCATAAAAAAAAAAGATAAATATGATTATATACAAGTCTATGAGAGAATACACTCTGAGGAAGGCTCTGACACGGCCCGTTTTCTCTCCTGATAACCAGCATTAACTAGAAGCTGAAATGGATTACTTCACAAGTAAAAACGGCTGAAAAACATGATTATATACAAGCCTACAAGGTAAGCTGTTTCTTTCAAAACATCTTCTGTTGCCCACTTGCTTCATGGCAAATTTCTACTATTGTTCTGGTAGTAATTTTTTATTTTTATTCTTAAAAACCAGAATTAATTTTATTTTTCCTCAAATCAAAGACATGAACGTTTTTTTTTTTTTTTGGTTAACAACCTGCAGATTACTATACTAATATATTCGATTTATAGTTCAACCATGTAAATAATCATCTTCACTAATTGTGCTCTTTTACACAAAATATACTAAACATATTTCTAAGGATTCTGTTGGAATCGTCATTTATTTTGTAGCACATCAATATTTTGGGATCATTTAATGCCGAAACAATATATATTGCAAACGATTTAAACAAGTTATTTTATTATTTTATCCAGTATTATATTACAGTATAAATGAATGAAGTAACTATGCAGTATCTAATCTAATTCCACTCCTGGATAATTCTGGTAGTGTGTGTGTGTGGAGTTTAAAGAATAATTCTTTAATAAGGACTTATCAGGAACTTTTTAATTGTACTCAGTCATAAATATGTAAGCGACGACATGAAAATTAACTAATTTGCATATTTCTTATAAAAAAGACTGCTAATTACTTATTTATTTTTATTAGTTGATTTGTTTCATTTCACTATTACGCTTAATTCTATTTATGCATAGTTTCAACATTATGTATAATTGTGTAGAATTTAAGATGAAAACATTCTAGAAAAATATATATGTGTGAACTTGTTGGCGAATGTACAAAAAGTCCTTACCAAACTCCTCTCTGAATATTTGGCCTAAAGTTGAAATTTGATATATAGGGTATTTGGATCTGTAGCACACTTTCGATTTTGTTTTTAGTTGGCAAAAATTGTTGCTAAGGAGTAAAAATTGAAAAAACAATTGACCTTGGCAGGAGTTTTTGACTAACCATGTTTTCATGCACAAACCTACATTCATAGATTAAACATTAGACAACGTTATTTTTAACTATATATATATATGCATATGGGTAAGCGGTCGGAGAGTTGTACGTTTCAGTTTCGATTCTGGCTGATGGCACCCAGGCCATACTTTTAAAATCACTATATATATTAGGTACAATATAATAATAGAGAATTGGCTCTATAATAATACATAATCTGCATATATTAAAATATATTTAAGTGGATCTTATGACAGTGCAATGCAAGGCAGTCCGCTAGTATATATATAATTATGATGGTTACAAACTTGTGTTTGAGCATTGTTACCACTTGATTATTTGCCAATGTGTAATGAAAACGCAGATGTTCACATTTACAAGAAATGTCTGTGCACAAAGGAAAGATTTTGCAGGGTTATATCAGTTTCCTCTTTCCTAAACGAAACCTGAAAGAGGCATGTCTTCTAGTATTTTTATCACACCCTGTGGAACCAACAAAGTAAACAAATCCAGCCTACAAAAAAAAAGTTGTTCAACCATTATTTTTTGATTCTGCCACATAACATAAGATTTCTTCACAACATGAAAATGTCAAAACAATTTAGGATAATGCTAAGTCGCTGTTACACATTTGACTTCAATGAAATTATTTTAATTGTGAAAAATTATTCCATAAGATTATATAAAACAATAAGGAGCTTGTGATGTTTTTGAAAAAACATCCTTTAATTCGTCTTTCTCCCCTTCTTTGTGCTTTTGCCACCGTTGTTTCGCATATTTAGTTTTCATTTGTAAATTTATGAAAAATAAAATCTCCATTCATTTATGAGGAAGTATTTTAACAATAAAAATGAAATAGTAAAATTCAAGATTACAACTTGTCGAAGGGTGTGGCTGAACCAACGAAGATGTCTAGTAAGAAGATATTTTTGGAGAGAGTGGTTCCTGCAGTGAGTGTATTGCTGTGGACAAACTTGCCATCAGACATGGAGGATGCTGCTTAGGCAGTGGTGGTTGATTACATTCAGTTTGCGTAGGTCACTTGCCTACACAGGCCAAGTCTCCTAGCCATAAAGGAGAATGGTGTGGACAAGAGTCTGGGAGATTCTGACTTTGGTGTTTAACCATATTTCTTTGAGACCAGAGCTGCAACTGAAGTTGAAAAGAAAGCTGTCTGAGCATTGCTAATGCAGTTAGAGATTTCTTCCCCTCCGTGGCATGTTGCGGTGATGATAGAACCAAGATATTTGAACTAAACATCTTTAAGATTTCTGTATTGAGAACAAATGGTTGTTTTTTATTTCGAACAAGTATTACTAAACATTGAGATATACATATATAAAACCTATACAGTCTAAATTCTCTGGTCACATATATCTCTCTCTCATACATACAGAAGAATTGGGATACATCAAAACAGCGGTTTGTGTATTAACTACCCCCATCCTCCTTTCCTCATGAGTTGAACTTTCTAGTAAGAGATTAGTATAAGGTAAAACACTTAAAAAAAATAAAATAAAAATAAAAAACTTGAGCACGCTTAGCAATAAGTAATAAAAATGCAAAAATATAAAAACATTTTGTAGAGTAATACCACCCCTGACTGCAATAGTGGACAAGACTATAAATTTTTGTTATTTGTTAGATAATTCTGCAATCAACTCAATTTGAGAATTCAAGTGCATCTTAAAAGGAGTTTCATTTGAAGATACAATTTTGAAAATACAAAAACATTAAAAAAGAAAAAGTGTTCCACATGGCCAGAAGAAAATGAAAATTTTACTCTTGGAAAATTTGGAGCTATAAAACAAAAATGCAGATTTTATTACAGAAAATCATTCTAAGAGTTCACTTTTCAGTCCATTGTTGCCTTAATCTCATAAAAAACGATTAAGATTGTATATTTGCAAGTGCGGTGAATAAGAAACATGAAAAATCCATACTCAAACTTACTCTATACATGTTAAAATGTCTAACGTTTGTACAAAATCTTAAATCTCTGAGAGAGACCAAAATAAGTTCATATTTACTATGACAGCAAGAACAAGATTCTGAATTAAATTTACAAAATATAGCAGAAGAATGTCAAATAAATCTGCGCCATAACAGTGGAAAAATTTTAGAAAGATATTTCATACATACACTCAGTCAAAAGAAACAAGATAAAAACATTTTGAAATGAACCTTTATGAATATAATCAAATATATTCATAAAAAAATATCCTTAAAAAAAATTAGGAATGTCATAATCGTGGATATCAGATACACAAGTAGATTGAACAAAAAAACTCAGAAAAATAATCCACAATAAAAGAAACAAATACATTTACCGTAGAACAAAATTTGTAAATGTGAATATGGAACGCATAAAAATGTTAAATTTCAATTACACACACGGTTGTTGACGATAAAGTAACAAAAAAAAAATTGGCAAACCAATAATTGCTTACATTTTTTAATTGCCCAAGTAAGAATAGAAATAAAAAAAGACTTTAAGCAAATGCTAATCATTTATGAACAAATTTAAAAGCATTCATCATTGATTGATGAGAAAACTTACTCAAAATGGACTGAATGGTCATTTGATTTCTAGAACATAGCAATAAATAAGTTTGTAATTGTGTAAAGTCAGCTTCAAATATTGCAGAAAATTTAAAAACGGAACTTAAATCCAATTCTGAATATTTCTTTAAGGTTTAAGAATGTGTTCAAAAGCAAAAATGATTTTAATTTAAAAAAAAAAAAAAAATAATGCACAACGAAAAAGACAAATTTAATAAATTGTTTTTTGATATAAAAGGTAACTGCAGGAAAATTCCAACAAATAATAAATGCCATGTTGAATGACTTGAACTTTGCAATCACCTATCTTGGCAGCATGTTGACGAAAATCAAAAACATAAAACATGTGAAAATCATTAAAAAAAAAAAAATAAATAAATAAATAGGACTTTAAAATAAAGATTGAGAAATGCATTTCTTGGAAAACATTTTTGATAAGAGTAAAAAAAAACAGATTTAGCCAGATATATAAGAAAAAATGTTGCAACTAATTGTAACGAAGCCACTGACATGTATGCGCCAGTAGCAGCATCTTGACATATGCAAATGACCAAGATGTGGCACAAGGTGAATTAACAATGAAGGAAGAGAAAGAAAAACAAGGAATAAGAAAAAAAGCATGTGTTGGCATGAAAGATTTTTTAATATCACATACCGGCGTGAAAGAGACTTAACCACGTCGTAGCGACATGACAGAACTTTTAAGCACATGTTGATGGGACAAGAACTTTAAAAACAAGATACAATCTGAACTTTTAAGAAAATTGTCAGAAAACTGTGTGCCATTGAACAAGCTGTAGACATAGCAGCTGGGGACAATTTACACCAAGGAAAAGCAGGGATGCAACTATATTGCTGCTAAAAATGTGTCAGGTGGCTTGGTGTAGAAATGACCATTAATAAATGCTTTTTTTTTTCAACTGTAAAAACTCAGGTTTAGTTTCCTCCTTTGTTTCTTTGTGAGATTTTAATATACAATGTTGCATCCGTATTAAAATATGTTACATAATGTTGATAATTTTCATATACAACGTTGCATCTGTATTAAAATATGATGTTACATAATGTTGATAATTTTCATATACAATGTTGCATCTGTATTAAAATATGATGTTACATAATGCTGATAATTTTCATATACAATGTTGCATCTGTATTAAAATATGACGTTACATAATGTTGATAATTTTCATATACAACGTTGCATCTGTATTAAAATATGATGTTACATAATGTTAATAATTTTCATATACAACGTTGCATCTGTATTAAAATATGATGTTACATAATGTTGATAATTTTCATATACAACGTTGCATCTGTATTAAAATATGATGTTACATAATGTTGATAATTTTCATATACAACGTTGCATCTGTATTAAAATATGATGTTACATAATGTTGATAATTTTCATATACAACGTTGCATCTGTATTAAAATATGATGTCACATAATGTTGATAATTTTCATATACAACGTTGCATCTGTATTAAAATATGATGTTACATAATGTTGATAATTTTCATATACAACGTTGCATCTGTATTAAAATATGATGTTACATAATGTTGATAATTTTCATATACAACGTTGCATCTGTATTAAAATATGATGTCACATAATGTTGATAATTTTCATATACAACGTTGCATCTGTATTAAAATATGATGTTACATAATGTTGATAATTTTCATATACAACGTTGCATCTGTATTAAAATATGATGTTACATAATGTTGATAATTTTCATATACAACGTTGCATCTGTATTAAAATATGATGTTACATAATGTTGATAATTTTCATATACAACGTTGCATCTGTATTAAAATATGATGTCACATAATGTTGATAATTTTCATATACAACGTTGCATCTGTATTAAAATATGATGTTACATAATGTTGATAATTTTCATATACAACGTTGCATCTGTATTAAAATATGATGTTACATAATGTTGATAATTTTCATATACAATGTTGCATCTGTATTAAAATATGATGTTACATAATGTTGATAATTTTCATATACAACGTTGCATCTGTATTAAAATATGATGTTACATAATGTTAATAATTTTCATATACAACGTTGCATCTGTATTAAAATATGATGTTACATAATGTTAATAATTTTCATATACAATGTTGCATCTGTATTAAAATATGATGTCACATAATGTTGATAATTTTCATATACAACGTTGCATCTGTATTAAAATATGATGTTACATAATGTTGATAATTTTCATATACAATGTTGCATCTGTATTAAAATATGATGTTACATAATGTTGATAATTTTCATATACAACGTTGCATCTGTATTAAAATATGATGTTACATAATGTTGATAATTTTCATATACAACGTTGCATCTGTATTAAAATATGATGTTACATAATGTTGATAATTTTCATATACAACGTTGCATCTGTATTAAAATATGATGTTACATAATGTTGATAATTTTCATATACAATGTTGCATCTGTATTAAAATATGATGTTACATAATGTTGATAATTTTCATATACAATGTTGCATCTGTATTAAAATATGATGTTACATAATGTTGATAATTTTCATATACAACGTTGCATCTGTATTAAAATATGATGTTACATAATGTTGATAATTTTCATATACAACGTTGCATCTGTATTAAAATATGATGTTACATAATGTTGATAATTTTCATATACAATGTTGCATCTGTATTAAAATATGATGTTACATAATGTTGATAATTTTCATATACAATGTTGCATCTGTATTAAAATATGATGTCACATAATGTTGATAATTTTCATATACAATGTTGCATCTGTATTAAAATATGATGTTACATAATGTTGATAATTTTCATATACAATGTTGCATCTGTATTAAAATATGATGTTACATAATGTTGATAATTAAAATATGATGTCACATAATGTTGATAATTTTCATATACAATGTTGCATCTGTATTAAAATATGATGTCACATAATGTTGATAATTTTCATATACAATGTTGCATCTGTATTAAAATATGATGTTACATAATGTTGATAATTTTCATATACAATGTTGCATCTGTATTAAAATATGATGTCACATAATGTTGATAATTTTCATATACAATGTTGCATCTGTATTAAAATATGATGTTACATAATGTTGATAATTTTCATATACAATGTTGCATCTGTATTAAAATATGATGTTACATAATGTTGATAATTTTCATATACAATGTTGCATCTGTATTAAAATATGATGTCACATAATGTTGATAATTTTCATATACAATGTTGCATCTGTATTAAAATATGATGTTACATAATGTTGATAATTTTCATATACAATGTTGCATCTGTATTAAAATATGATGTCACATAATGTTGATAATTTTCATATACAATGTTGCATCTGTATTAAAATATGATGTCACATAATGTTGATAATTTTCATATACAATGTTGCATCTGTATTAAAATATGATGTTACATAATGTTGATAATTTTCATATACAATGTTGCATCTGTATTAAAATATGATGTCACATAATGTTGATAATTTTCATATACAATGTTGCATCTGTATTAAAATATGATGTTACATAATGTTGATAATTTTCATATACAATGTTGCATCTGTATTAAAATATGATGTTACATAATGTTGATAATTTTCATATACAACGTTACATCTGTATTAAAATATGATGTTACATAATGTTGATAATTTTCATATACAATGTTGCATCTGTATTAAAATATGATGTCACATAATGTTGATAATTTTCATATACAATGTTGCATCTGTATTAAAATATGATGTTACATAATGTTGATAATTTTCATATACAATGTTGCATCTGTATTAAAATATGATGTTACATAATGTTGATAATTTTCATATACAACGTTACATCTGTATTAAAATATGATGTTACATAATGTTGATAATTTTCATATACAATGTTGCATCTGTATTAAAATATGATGTCACATAATGTTGATAATTTTCATATACAATGTTGCATCTGTATTAAAATATGATGTCACATAATGTTGATAATTTTCATATACAATGTTGCATCTGTATTAAAATATGATGTTACATAATGTTGATAATTTTCATATACAATGTTGCATCTGTATTAAAATATG
The DNA here is from genome assembly GCF_053919585.1 of Euprymna scolopes. NCBI lineage: Eukaryota > Metazoa > Mollusca > Cephalopoda > Sepiida > Sepiolidae > Euprymna > Euprymna scolopes. The sequence continues at coordinate 156,142,848 of NC_136487.1, read as the reverse complement.
ATGTTACATAATGTTGATAATTTTCATATACAACGTTACATCTGTATTAAAATATGATGTTACATAATGTTGATAATTTTCATATACAATGTTGCATCTGTATTAAAATATGATGTTACATAATGTTGATAATTAAAATATGATGTCACATAATGTTGATAATTTGGGATTGGTACTAGAACAGCTGAAATCAGTAGTCCATGCTGTAAAGTGTCGGCAAGACGATGTATATTTGAAAGCACACTCGTTGCCGTGAATGTCTTGTTTACGTAGCCTGCTCTCGCCTCTCATTCAAGTGGGTGAGTCTCCTTCAATGGAGGTGTGACGCCAAGACCACTCCGGTCTTGTAACTTGGCGTTTTGAGTTCGATTCCACCTCTACACGCCCTCCCCCTTTCAGGGCCACAAGATACTCGTGTTGTGGTTCAATGTTTTGAGGCTCTGGAGTAGTCATGCGATGTGCCCCATGTTTGTGGGGATAGGTTCCTGGGTGGTCACATCACCCTTCTGCTACGACGCACCGGTTGGTCTTCCTCTACCTCCATCATCCCAGGGGATGCTATGTCATCCACCTCCATCTGTTCTGGCAGAGTGTTGAATGTTTCGGGTTGGTGTTGAGCCATACATCGGCGTGGGTGTGGACCAACTTGGTTTTGAACCTGCACCGTTTCCCCGATTTTCAGTTCCTGAAGTGGGTGACATTTTAGATTGTATTCCCTTTCATTCTGTAAGTATCTTTTTGCCATCGCTGTTTCCCTATAAGGACTGATTTCTCTCCAGCGTTTATGGATTCGATATCGGTCCTTTATCACGCAACTGTAGAGCATCATCATTGGAGACATATATAGGTCTTGTACTGGGGTGATGCGAGAAGTCAGTAGGGACCTAGCTGCCCGGTCATGGCATAGGCGACCGCAACTGTCCGTGCTATCAATAAGTATTCTTTTAGCCATTTTAACGCCTAATTCTGCTCTCCCGTTGTTTTGAGGGTAATATGCTGATGATGTTCATTTCCTTATGCCCCAATTATCTAGGAACCGGTTATATTCACTGGAGTTAAATGGTGGTCTACCATCGGTCGACAGTTTCTCCAGGACGCCATATGTGCAGAACCAGTTTCATAGGGTGTCACATGTGGCCTTGGCATTCCCGGATGACATCAGAGTGACTTCTACCTATCTGGTGTATCTATCTGCGTATACTGGGTAGTTCTTCCCTCGTAAATCGAAAAAGTTTGTCACTGTCTTCTTAAATGGGAACTCGGGGTTCAAAGGTGGCATTAGGGGTTCCCTAGGTTGTGACGGAGCCATTATGTTGCATACTTTGCACTGGGCCCAGGTCTGACGAATGCTCACCTCCAGTCCTGGCCAAAATGGCCGTTGTCTGGCATTTGCCAACATTCCATTGACGCCCTGATGTGCCGAATTGAGCAATTCCAGTACCTCCTTCCACATATAGTTTTCTGAGTATGAGGATTTTATTTTCCACTATCGTCACCCCTTCCAAGCAATATAACTCTTCTTTCATATGCCAAAACCGGCGAATTGTCTCCGGCAGTTCATGACAAGATTTAGGGAAACCATTTCATATGAATTTGGTGAGGGTACGACATTCCTCGTCAGTAACAGCTGCTGCCACAATCCTGTCCAATGTTATTGCCCTTAATTTGGAGTCCTGCTCATAGGTGGAGTTAAATGACGCTCTTATGGCACCATCCATGATTTGTGCGATGTCCTTTTTGTTTGCTTCCTCCTGGCTTAACATTACTAGGCATCTCGACGTACAGTCTAGTGCCACATTGAGTTTGTCAGGGAGATGCTTTATTTGAAATTTGTACATCAAAGACTGTTCTTTGAAGTTGAACAGTCTTGGGTTCTTTATGTTCTCCAGGGCTTTGTCCAAGAAGATTTTCATCAAGGGTGACTAACAGCTCTGAGCACCCCAAATTTAACATGCGGTATGCTTCCAGTCCGTAGACTAATGCCAATGCCTCTCCTTCAACTGGTACATATAGGAACTCTGCATCATTAGTAAATTGGGAGCCGGCCAGGATTAATCTCCAGTGGTCCTCACCACACTTCAGTCCGGCTTTGGTTGCAGTGCTTCTGGAAAAGAAACTATCTCAAGCCTGTACTACTGAAGTCCGTCGACAAACAAGTTAGTCTGTTAATTTTGAAGATTCTTACACCGTTCTTGATCTCTTCTGTGATCTTTCTTTTCGACTCTTCGAAGATTCAATCGAGTGTGCTGTCCCAATAGAACTTTGATTTTTTGTCTTTAGCAGCTCCCGGAATGGAGCCATTACTTCGGCCTGAGAAAAAGCGTAGGCTACCTGGTTTACCATTCCAAACCAGGATCTTATATCAATTATATCTTTTGGTGTTGGAAAATTTTGTATTGCCTCAGTCATTTTTTTGGTGGGTTTTATCCCGTCTTCCATTATCAAGAATCTGACAAATTTCACCTCTTTTTCTGTGAAGTGAAATTTCTGGGGATTGAATACGATACCATTTTTGCTGCAGTTATTTATGTACTCCATAGTATGCCAAAATGATGTTTCAATAGAGTCGTCCCATAGTATCGTGTCGTCTATACATCTTGTTTTCCTGAGCATATCTACAGTGATATTATCGAACCTGCATGTATATGCGTCTCCTGACGCTTGGAATCCTTGTGGTGCCCGAAGATAACGGTATCTACCCCATTCTGTGATGAAGGTAGTTGTACATCTTGCTGATGGGGAGAGGGTTAGGCTATGATGGTCATTTCATGCATCCAAGATGGTTTTTCTATTTTCCACAGGCACCAGCAATGCCTGGTTGAAAGGAGACGGTGTATGATGGGTTTCTTGTAGGGTAGCGGCATTGAGCTTTTGTAGGTCTACCATATGCCTCGGTGACCATCCTTTTTCGGTGCGGCACCATGTTGTAAGTGTACTCACTGGCACAGGTTCTATGATGCCCAATGTCACGTCTCGGTCGAGGTCCTCCTTAACTCTTTTCTTCCAATGGTGTAGGACCGGGATTGGGATGTGGACAGTTGTGGGTTTGGATCCCGGGATGAACGTGTTGTCTATGGGTTTTCCTTTCATTGCTTGCAGCCGTTGATGTGGTTGATACATCGAATGCACTGGACTCAAAATGCGCCTTTATCCATCGTTCCAATCGGGGTCCGTTTTCTTCTGTAGGGGCAAAAGGGATATTGTCCGGCTTAGGTGGGACATTAGTTCTTTGTGGGCACCCACATGGTGCCTTTCTGCCGTTGCTAGTTGTCACGCTCTGCTGGGAAGTTTGGTCTGGAAAGTTCTCTGATACAAGACCAAGATCTTTTAGGGCTGACTCAAACAGGCAGAAATCTGATTTATTTTTTGATACATATATAATCTGACGCGTTTCCTGTGATCCTACTCTGATTTTAGCAAATATCACGCCTTTTATGCTTAGTAGGTTTTCCGTGATTCCCCGAATTCGGTGACTGGTCGGTACTAGATATTTATCTGGAAACTTCAGAATTTTTGGATTTCTGGTCCACTAGAGCATGTCTGTGCCCCAGTGTCTACGATTGCATCAATGCGGTGAGTATGGAGGCCAGCTGGCCCTATGGAGATGCGCCCGAATTCCGCATGGGCCTCTGGAATCGGAGTTATGTCTACCGTCAGGGTTGGTGTTGGATTAGAAGTACCTCTTTGGAACTTATTTTTGTTCCAAATAAGGTGTGGCACGGTCTTTGGTTTTGTCAGGTTTGCTTCACCTCTCCTTTTTATTTGTCCATCTTGGCAAATTATCCGGTTACGACCCTTTTTTGTGTCTTTGGGTAGTGAAAGTTCTGGATTCTGCTCCGACCACTCCCACTGTAGATCTGTTGCTGGACCTCTGCTTCGGTTTTCGGCGGACTCTTTTAAAATGTCTGGTCAAGCCGCAATTGTGACAAGTCATCTTTGCTGCTGGGCAGCCCCCTCATCCTTTCTGAGAGGTCAGGGTGTGAGCTCTTCCCACACCATTTACAGGGTTCAGTGTCTCTCAGAATTGATACAGTCTCCCGAGGCCACTGCCTGCGGCCCGACCTCTGTATGCTTGTTGTAGTAGGGTATACACTACTGTGGAAATGGGAGATAGACTAGAAACCATGGACAAGTCTGACAACTTTGTTGAATTTTTCTTCCAAGCGTCGCAGCCTCCAACAGCATCTTGCTTTGATGCTCTAGGTTTGTCAGTCTTGCCATCATTTGTCCTGTTACCATATTGTTGGAGTAGCTGACTTTCCGACTGCATCCTATCCTGTTCAGACAAGTCACTGAAAAGCCACGAAGTCCGTAACCGATTCCCCTTCCTTCTGCCTTATGGAATGGAATTCTTGCCGGTACACTTTATGTAGGTTTCTGATGGCTACGAACTTCATGTGTCGTAACAGCTGTTCTTCTGTGACGGAGTTCAGTATTTCTGCTTCTACCATGTCGAATAACAGCCTGTTTACTTCTGGGAAACAGGCCGTTCTCAGCTCGTTTCTTAACGCTGTTGGCTCCGTCAACCCACACATCTCCTTGTATCTATTCCAGGAGTCAATGAATATCGCCCAGTCACCATCACTTGAGTTTGGTTCTATGGTTGGTCTGTCGGGTCTCCTTGTAAGTGGCTTGCTGGACTGTCCTCCATCTCTTCGCAGGGCAATGTTCTTTTGCTGTAGGATCCGTTGCAGTAATGTCTGCGGTGTTTGTTCATCCATATTCCAACGTTGTTTGTAGCAGGTTTCCTATATCGATGACACCATGTAAAGTGTTGGCAAGACGACGTATATTTGAAAGCACACTCGTTGCTGTGAATGTCTTGTTTAAGTAGCCCACTCTCGCCTCTCATGCAAGTGGGTGGTCTTGTAACTGGGCGTCTTGGGTTTGATTCCACCTATATACATGCATTAAGAGCGTTAGTAACAATTACAATCAAACAGAAATAGATACTTGGTATAATATTTGCAGTAAAAAAAAAAAAAAAAAAAAAAATTAATCCATAAATTTTTACATAGAAAAAGATTTTGACAAACTAATTTTGCAATAAAGTAACAGAACTGCCAGTTCTGTTCAAAGTCAGTTTGCAAAATCTTTTTCCATGTAAACATTCCTATCAATATTTGATATTAAGGCATAGCAGCTCATACTATGAAACACCTGTAAAGATGAGGAACTATTCTTTATTCAGTCTATATATTTACAATGGAATTCCTTCCACAGAATAGTATACACAGGCAAATTGTCAAGGCTAATTCTGAAACTAAGTCAACTTTTAGAAAAAAAAACAAAAAAAAAAACAATGATTAATTCACCACAGAAATGAAAACGGAATACCTAGCAATATAGTAATAGAAGTGCAAGATGTCCTCAAGGAGATTAAATTGAAAGCTAAATTTCAAGAAGAAAAAAAAAGAAATTAGTTGGCAAAATAAAATCACAAAAACATTTCCTTGTAATTATATGGTGTATGATTTGTGATACTGGCATCACTAAAGAAAAAAAAAGATTTTCATATGGAGTATCATGGAATCACTAAGATGAAAACCCTTACAAAAGTCATGTTTAGTAGTCTGACATGGATAAAAACACAAAAGTCTTATGCAGGACAAATCGATGGAGTTGTTTTTTTTTTATGAAGTGGCAAGAAGTTACCAAATGCAGGAAACCCACATGCAGAAGCACTATAAACTTTTTGCAAATAATCTTCACAAGATTTTATTTATTTTTATTACATTTTCACCCCAAACAAGGCACAGTGCTACTTTGATACAGAGTGCTACTATCGGGGACATAAGTTACAGGGATACTATGTAGAAAGTTGAGCAGCAAGATGTCTGCTCACATTACACTTGAACTTCTGCATGTCAGTACAGTTGGAAAAACAGGAACCTGGAAGAGAGTTACAGAGTCTAGCAGTTCTGGGGAAGAAACTATTAGAGTAAAAGGCCTTCTTACATCTAGGGATCTCTACTGTGTAGGGCTGGGATTTTGCTGATGGTTGTGTTTGTCGGGGATATTTATGCCGAGAGGGTACAAGGGCTTGTAGTTCATTGAAGAATCAACCATTAAAATACTTGTAGAACAGGCAGAGGGATGCAACATTTCATCGATGGGACAGCGGTTGAAGCTGGGATAACAATTCAGGATCTATCAGGTTGGTGACTCTCTTTTGAACCCTGTTCAGGAGCGATAACAGAATTAGATTTCTTCAAAAACTTTAAAATTAAGCATCTCCATACCACCCACGATCTAATGGTCAAGCAGAATGTTTTATAAATACATCTAAATAATAAATATAAGTGAAACTGAAGATGAATTGTTACAATTTTTCATAGTGTATTAGATAACTTCAAAACTTAAAAATGTCACTAGCTAAATTTGTTTATAAGAAAGATTAGGTTGGTATTTGATTAAACAATACCTAACAAAAATATAAAAATTTCAGAAATGTAATACTGATATAAAATTTTTCAATTTAGCTAGATTATAACAATGGAAAGGTTAGCTTAAAAGAAGGTATGAATTGCATAACTAGTGCATACCATCAAACATCCAAAATGGATTATTACACTAGAACTAGGGTAAAAAAAAAAAAAAAAAAAAAAAAAATGTATACAGCGAAATTAAAGTTAGCGTTTATACAGATTTTCAAGGACTTTTCAAGGTATTATTTGGGCAAAATTATAATTTTCCAAAGAAAATTAGATATATAAACAATGATATAATAAATCAAAAACTTAGTAATTGACAACAGGAAAAGTCACTTTCATTTATCTCTTTATTTTATTAAGTAGTTTTAAAGGATAATAACGCATAACAAAACTCCACTATTTACAACTTAAGCTCATCCCTACATTTTTTCAGTGATTTTCTATCATTTTCAGTTCTTGTTTGGTTTGATGCTTTTCTTTGGACTTAGCCAATTCAGTTTTTTGTTTTTCTTTTTGTCACGTTACCAGAATTCTCTGCTTTCAGAGAAAGGTCATCTGCTGATGAAGTCAACGACATTATTTTCCAGTCTCATTTTCTTATTCAACTCTTCTACTTGCTGATGGTCTATCCCTCTCTTCAGATTTTGTCTGTGCCTGTCCATCTCTTTTCTTTGCTTTTCCAGGTACATTTCATCTGTCTGGCCAAAGAACATGAAAAAATGAGGGATTATTAACATTTGACATGCCCCTCTGTGCCACTAGAATTTTATCTTTCATGTTCTCCACGTCCATTTCCTTCTTTACAGAGAATCCCCTCTCAATATTGGCAGAGTCATGAGACAGTACAAGAACAGTCCTCACAACTTAAAGCAGCTTGCTCTAACAAGGATCAGTCGTGTAGGTTGTTAACAATTGGTCAAACATGTCATCTTTACTAATAACATCAAAATTTCTATATTATCTATATCATATAAAATATATATATATATATATATATATATATATACAGTGATGATCATATTTATTGGCACGGTAAAATAAAAGTTAAATTTTGTCTAATAAATTCTAAAAAAGGGATTAAATTAAAGAAAATAACAAAGTATATTATGTATTTTTAACTGGCCTTTCCGATGCAGCAATCGGATTTTAGAAAAAATAAATAACAAAGGAACAACAAACATAATTGCAAAAAACCCTTGTTCAAAATTATTGGCACGATTTATTTAATAATCAATTGTATAGCCTTTGGCCTTGATTACCTTCCTCAGTCGCTTTTCATAGTTTACAACCAAGTTGTTGCACTCTTCAGTAGTAATTTTAGCCCACTCTTCCTGACAATAATCCTCCAATTGAATAAGATTCTTAGGCTTCCTTTGCATTACCCTCAATTTTAATGTTCTCCATAAATTTTCAATTGGATTAAGGTCTGGGCTTTGTGATGGCCACTCCAAAACATTAATATGATTGTCCTCAAGCCATTTCTTAGTCAGTTTAGCCGAATGCTTTGGGTCATTATCTTGCATGAACCACCAACGACGACCAAGTGAGAGCTCTTTAGCAGAGTCTTTCAGGTTTTCATCCAATATTTTAACATAATCTTCCTTTTTTATGCTACCTGTGACCTTAACAAGTCGCCCTGGTCCAGAGGCAGCAAAGGATCCCAAAAACATCAAACTGCCTCCACCGTGCTTCACTGTGGGTATGGTGTTCTTAGGCAGGAAAGCTTCGCCAGATTTTCTGTAAATATAAGACACTTTATTATGGCCAAATAACTCTATTTTCGTTTCGTCAGTCCATAGAACACGTTTCCAGAATGCAACATCTTTATCAATATGACGTTTTGCAAAGGCTAGCCTTGCTTTCAGGTGCATAGGCTTCAATAAGGGAGTCTTTCTCGGACGACATGCTTTTAAACCAGCTCTCTTCAAAACTCTACCAACTGTATGTCGAGATACATTCACTCCAGAGGTGCTCTGTTCATCAACAATCTCCCCAACAGAGATCCTTGGGTTTCGTTTTACTTGTCGAACAATTTTCCGTTCATCTCTTGGGGAAAGAATCCTTTTTCTCCCTCTACCCTCTAAACTCATAACGTGGCCTTGCGATTTGAACTTGTTTATTATGGCTCTAACAGTGGATTTGGGAAGGTTTAGCTTCTTTGAAATCTTATCATAGCCCTCCCCATTGGTATGGCATGCTACAACAAGCTTCCTGACGTCTTCGCTGTGTTCCTTAGTTTTAACCATGGCGATTGAAAATTATAATTTAGTCACTTATAATAGTTTAAATAAATCGCTATCTAAAAATTATCTGAAAAAAATTATTCACTGAATTAGCGTTAAACAAGCATAATATGGCTATAAAAAAGTTCAGAAAGCACGTAAACCGGAAATTGATTGATATTATACTGATACTAAAAGAAAAACAAAGCCGTGCCAATAATTTTGAACAAGGGTTTTTTGCAATTATGTTTGTTGTTCCTTTGTTATTTATTTTTTCTAAAATCCGATTGCTGCATCGGAAAGGCCAGTTAAAAATACATAATATACTTTGTTATTTTCTTTAATTTAATCCCTTTTTTAGAATTTATTAGACAAAATTTAACTTTTATTTTACCGTGCCAATAAATATGATCATCACTATATATATATATATATAATAAACATTTAACTTTATATGTTTTCATTTAGTACTAGGATGGGTGCCCGGCGTTGCCTGGGTATTTGGAGGTGTATGTTGAGCAAAAACAAAAAAGCGGTCAATTTTTGAAACTTTGACCCCTATTATGACCCCTTAACATTTATTGTTTTGGCCTCAAATCAAGTTATCAAGTTGAATCCATGTCCAAGGAACCTATATCTAAAAGATCAAGTGTTTAAACCCAAAATTGTCAGGAGTTTGGTCGAGTTCTCAAAGGTCAAATCGTTGAACTTTGACCTCTTAATCGAAAAATTTCTGGCCAAAAAACTGATCACATCGATTTTCCCAAATCTCAGTATCCTATATATCAAATTTCGAGTATGTAGACTAAAAATTGACAGAGTTATTGCGTAGGGAAATGTACACACACAGACAGACAGATAGATAAAGCAAAAATACATACGTATACATGAAACAATATTGTGTGCCCTGTAAACTTTATGCAAATATTATGCAAGTATAAATCATGTAGAATATCTGCATGAATATAATTACACGTAATAGTTAACTAAAGATGATTATCCCATAAGAAAACCGAAAAAACTAAAAGGGAACTAATTAAAATGAATGTTTAAAAGAATATGCAAATTAACTAGATCTTTTGCAGATGAATTCAATTCCATGACCCATATATAAGAAAATTGTATTTTCTTTTTAAATAAATAGAAAAGAGGGTTTTTAATATGAACATCGATACACACAAAAGAAAAACAAATTTATAGGAGTATTGATGATTTATGATTAACTAAAAAAAAAAAAAAATTTCTTATTTTAAAATGAAAGTTTTCGGTCTCATTCAATTGTTGGGGAACAGAAGAGAGATGTTCCATCTTTATCTCATAGAATGTGTTTGGCAAAAAATGGGAAAAGAGAGAATTACTTCCACACATAATTGTGATCAGGGATCAATATGGGATACGATTTTTTTCTTCATAAATTAACAAGTTAATTTAATTTTTGTTATTTTAACATTGTTCCATCGTTACAGTATGTTTAGTTTTGGTTTTGTGTAAATTAACATGTTTAATTATTTTGTTACTTAACATGGTTTCATTTTTAGTTTGTTAACTTGTTTCTTTTTTTGAATGATTACCTGATTATAATTGTTCAGGTATAATATTTGTGTATTATCATTACTTTAAATTTTCAGTTTGTTGATTGATTTACTATATTTTTTGTACACTGTTTTGGCAATTCCCGCAATTTATGGGTTTTTATGGAAATCATGGTTCATGTATAGTATTCATTTTTTAAATTATTAAATTTCATTTATTGTTAATTTGTTTCCTTTTCATAAACTACCTTGGCAATTTCTGGGACTATGTTCCTGTGGAGATGAGGTTTTTTTTTCTTTTACTTAAAATTGTTTCATTATTAGTTAGATTATTTTAGCATCTCAAATTATCTATTGCAAAAATGCTTATTTTTGCCTAGTTGTTACCAGTTATCCCCCTTGCATAATTGTCTCGAAAAAAAAATATTTTAATAGTATTTCTATTTTGAATTTCACTTCCGCTACACCTGTAAAGTATATAAATAACATTTAGTTTTGTGATAAAGGGGCGTAACTCTTGTATCGACAATACCTGAAATACTATGCAATTTCAGAAAATGTATTTATTTCGATTTTATGTTAAGTATTTAAAAAATAGTTCAATAGTATTTTAATATTTAAAAAATAGTTTAATAATATTTTAATTAATATTTATAAAATAGTTTAATAGTATTAATTTTTTTTTTTTTAATATTTTTTACTGAACATAAAAATAAAAAATACGCTTTTCAAGACATTTTGCATATTTTCAAGGCCTTTACAGGGTAATTAATAGAAAAAAAAACTCAAGATTCAAGGCCTTTTTAAACCTGTAAGTGATCATATAAATATCGTCTTGAGCTGAATCAAATAATTGTAGAGAAAAGTCTATAAAGATAATGCATAATTTGTTTGATGTACAAAAACTGGAAGCATCTCCAGAACAGAAAATCTCTACTAAGTGTAAAAGATAACTATCTTCAACGTTGAACATTAATCCAACATCTACAGGAAGTAAAATTATAAAAAGATTTTTTTATGGAGTGATAACATTCATCACAATAATGGATTAAGTCTGCAAATGATTACACATTGTGTATATAGTATTTGTTATTTGTGTTATGTGAAACAATGGCAGATCTATTTTTAAATTACAGACTTGTAGGAATGCTACGGAAGGTCTAAGAGAGGATGTTACCAAGACCAAAATGATTATTAGTGGTTGTAATGTTGGAAAGCTTCCAGAAAGATTAAAGCTCCCCTGATTAGTTTGTGGAAAAAGAGTCTGATGCAACTCAATTTTTTTGTAATACTTGTACACATTGAGTACACAAGAAATGCAGTTGAATTACAAGAGATGATAACCAGTTTGCATCGAAATAGTGCAAGAGAATAGAGATGAATGAGAACTCGGATGTGAAGAAAGTACATTTGGATGGCGAAGCTATAAAAGTTTTTTTTAAAAAAGTTTTCTTTCGTTGGTAATACTACTGGAGCACAGGGTTGAGCAAGTATGAACACGATTCCAAAAATCAAAAGTGGATGAAGTTAAGGGAACTTGTGTTATTAACCAACAAAGCGTTATTACTATCGACGAAAGGAAACATCTCTCAGTCATGTGTATGCAGTGTTATAATATATGGAAGTGAAACCTAGTCAATAAAGGTTGAGAACATGTGTTGCATGGAGAAAGATGATATAAGAATGATATAATGGATGTGAATCTTAAAGGCAGATTTAGATATAACCTCAGAGAAGATTAAATCTGGATAGTATAGAGAAGTGTATGCAAAACAGGAGACTGTGTTGGTATGGTTACATTGAAAGAATAGATGACAGTTCTTGGGTTAGTAGATGGAGAGCAATTGCAGTAATAGAATCAGTTTACAGGGGAAAGCCAAGGAAAAAATAGGAAGAAATGATAAGAATAGATGTTAGAAAAAGAAGGATAAATAATCACCTGGTCAGAGATAGGTGAATTTGGAAGCCAATTTCAAAAACTTGTCCAACACATGCCAACATGTAAAACAGGTGTAAAACTGATGATGGCGAAACAACTGTCAATAGGTATAAATAATGACTGCAGACAATAATAGTAAACTATTAGTTTAGAATAATCAGATGTCACAGTATTTTTCTTTTTCACTGTCCACTGGATCCCAAAATATTATCATACGATTAGCTTAAAAATATGTGCAAATTTAAATTATGTGAATTTAAACGTAAGAACAAAGATTGGAGTACAAATAATGTTATGTTGTTGCATTTAGAATAAAAGAAATTTAATTTACCTTTTAATTAAAGCCATTAAATAGGACAAAATATGAAACTTACCTTTGTTTTTAATTCTAATCAGTAGATACAACAAAACCTACAAAGAAAAGAAAGCCATATTAATTTTACAGATTAAATTTTAGTTTGATTAAAACGAGACAGCAGTGAATGTGCAATTTCAAAATCATAATTTTTTACATGTATGAGAAAGTGCGAAAAAGAGGGCAATAGGAAAGGGAGGATAGAGGAAAGATAAGAGATTTTCTGATGTAGTTAGATAATCTTATCACCACTTATGACCTTAACAGTTGCACTCAGTCTGTTTAGTATTAAGCAGTAATATCAGACCTATGATGACCGATGTCTATGGAGAAGGAGACAGAAACATATCAAAGCCAAATATTTATTTTGCAGTCCTTAAATAATCTCTAATAACACTAAGCATATATATTACCAATTCTAAACTAAAATTCTGGCAATAGGAAATTATGACAGCACATTTTTTTTTACAATGGCCTCTACATTGCTGATCTGAGGTATAGCCCTATGCAGTTCCAGGAGGCACATCTTCCCAAGATTTGTCTTCTCAGTCTTTGAGAAGGAGTTTATTGTTAATAGCTTTTACCAGGGAATGCCTACAGGTTGCAGAGAAAATTTTTGTTTGCCCAGAGTGCTCTTCCTTCAGGTTTTAAAATCGTACTTTCCAAATTTGTATCACATCTTCCTGCTATGGGGAGGTGATAAATAAGTCTCTTATATTTTAACTGAGATGTTATATTTCAGCAACTGTATGCAGATGTAAAATAACATAAAAAAAAAAAAAAAAAAAGTTTTTTGGTTTTTTTTTTTTTTACTTATTCAAAAATAGTTTGCTGTAAGGAAAGTTTAATTAAAATATAGGTTATATCAGCCAATGAAGATTTAACAATTTTAAGATATTTTAAATTGTATACTTCTCGGCATGAACATCAGAGATTATTTGTGTTATTTTGCAGATACAAATGTGTCAAGTATATTTATGATTGCTTTTTGCATGTTCCTCATGAAATTGGGATGGTCAGGAAAGTTGCACTTTTAATTCATGCAAGATATACACAATATAGTTGTGTTTCAGAGTTTAAATATTTTTTTTTATTCATAATATTTATAAGAATGCAGTTTGAACTAATGTATAACTATTGCATTACAACTTTTAGAAAAGATATGAATAAATAATTCTTCACCAGATAAAATAGCAACTTGCATTCAATTAATTATATATACACTAAGTATTGTGCTTAATCATTTTACAATACAAAAAGGTTAATTGATAAGACAAAAATTCATTATCACCTCAAACTAATTTTTAAATCCTTTCAACTCAATCAATTTTTCTTTGTGATTCAAAGAATTTTCATAACAAAGCAGATTTTAACAATGCTGTTACTCATATTTAACTATTTTATGAGGCAATCAATAAACCAACAAATATATTTCTTTTGTCTTTAAATTATGAATTTCCGAGTAGACAATAATAAATCCACTCTGCATTAGCTGGTAATTAAAGTGGATTCTGGGTACTCATGCTCCTAGCTTCCAACTCTTAAAATTCTTATTTTAGAATATACCATGTCATTTTCAAGTTTTTCTTTATTTACATCTTCCCTTTACACCTTCTCTTGTGTTTTCACTACTACTACTATTCATTCCTCTCATTCCACCATCTAAAACATTAAATCTAGCAGGCAAGATTAGAGTTTTACTGTGAAAAAAAGATACCATCTCAATGCAGATTTCAGAAGTCATTGAAGTCTTCAACTAGTTTTCTTCAAATCAAAGTTCCTTGTCCAATACAGATGATTCGTGCACAATAAATTGATATGATAACAAGCATTGCCAGTTTTACTATAGCTCAAAAATTAAATACAATGTAAAGAATGTACGGATAAATCTTTTCTTTATAAAAAAAAAAAAAATAAAAAATAACCCCCCCAAAAAAAACAAAAAAAATTCTATTAAATATGCAGCAATTCTTGTTGACACCAACATCTCACACACCCATTGACATGACTTTTTACTAAATTTGATGAATCTTATACTTAGAGATTTCATTTAGGCATACTTGTGTTTGAATGGACTGTGAAAAGTATTTCAATTGTCCGATTTGTGAATGAAGTATATATTTAATTTTAATAATAGTTTTGTAAATTTAGTTAAATTTATTTTGAAATACAATTCAATTTTTAAAAAGAAAAGGAATAGGTCAGAATAAATTCTTATTAGAAAAAGAACACTTCCAAGTTCTATTAATTTAACTAGGAGATATGTATAGCCATGGAATTTAGTAATCTCAGTTTTAAAATGCATCAAAATCTACTTTTATAACAAATTTAGATCTGACGATAATAAACGTCTTAAAGTGGTGACATTTATTATGAAAATTTTTGGTTATTGCAAATAGAATTTCTTTTGACTTACTATTAATTAAAATGTAATTTTCTCCAAAACAATATTGTTATTTATTTTAAATTTATCAGTCTCATAAGTCTTCTTTAACACAATTAAAATGTTTTTTTTAATGTCTCTAAAATCAACCTTAACAAAAATTAAAACCCTGTATTTCAACTTATACAAGTTGAATAACATTTCTATACAGAGTTGTTAACACTGCTTGCAATGTTGGCGATTATAATAAACTTATAAACTGAAATTATTAAATTCTATAAAATGATTTTATCTAAAAATCATTTTTATTTTAGGTTTCAGAGATTACTTTAAATGTGTTCATAAAAAAATCAAATTATTTTTCTTTCAAATACATTTTTTGACATGCAACAAATCATAATACAAAGTTACAAATGAAAAGAGAAGAGTTAATGGACCAGCAAAATGGATCTACTGGCAAAAAAAAAAAAAAAAATCCAGCATTGCCTACCACTTATTTCTTTTATATTTCATAATGTTCAATTTTGAGAGTGGGGCCAAAGGATGCACTTAGCATTGATGGGGTGGGAGGGGCTGTATGTTAAGTTACATTAACTGAAATAAATTTCCATAATTTTATAGTTTTTAACAACCCTCGAAACAACAATCCCTTAAAATCAATGAGAACCTCTGCGCACTCCTGTCCAGAGTCAATCTTCCAAAGTCATTAACCCTTATCCTCGAGTGGCCTTTGAGCCTTGAAAAACCGCAACTCATTAGCACATACAATAAAAACATTTTTTATTGCTATTATCAATGCTTAATTTAAAATATTTTCAAATCATAAATAAAATAAACCATTCTATTAGCTTTCAAAACATGTCAAACACAAACTCCATGATACAGTATGCTTTCAGTAATAAAAATAAAAGATATAAAAACAAAAGTATCATGGCTAATATAGTGGTTACATGGGTCTATTTCTAAAAAGGAACTGTGTGTGTCTGTTAATATTGATATAATGGGCATCTGTTTGCCAAGGGGAGAGCACTCTGATGTGAGACAAGGCAGGATAATTCAATATAGTAAATTTTTCCTACATTGTAATAACTAACAAGTCTGCCAACATAGCTAGGACTTTAACAATCAATGGTAATTGAAGGTCTGATCCTTGAGATTGGTGCATTGGTTGAATAAAGCGATACTAATGAATCTTTATAAAATGGAACACATCTGTAGATATCTCATTCTTAAATAAATCATAAAAATTTCATTGAAATCTGAGAATCTTTTTGTTTTATTATATATATATTTCAGAATGAAGTTATTTAACAATCAGCTGGTATGGAAACCTGTGATTATAAGATTTACAAAATATCACTGGCAGTAATATTCTATAAGTATAACCCCATCTAATTTAATATATATATATATATATATATATATATATATATATATATATAAAATTCTTTAAGATGTGGCTTCATAATTTGCATATTGATTCTCTTGCGGATTGCTATCCTCATCTTCATAGTTGTTTCACCAGGTTTCGGCCAACTCATCCTCTGGCCTTCTTCAAGTGATTAACCGTGACAGGATAGGAATGCTGAGTCTCATAACTGCCTTCCATAGCTGTTGTCTCACCACGTTTAGGCGAGAAGATTAGTTGACCAAAACGTGTTTAGACAACAACTATGGAAGGCAGTAATTACTGAGGATACAATTACGAGACTCAGCATTCTTATCCCGTTGCGGTTAAGAAGGCTTGAGGAGGAGTTGGCTGAAACGTGGTGAAACAACACTGACTATAAAGATGAAGATAGCAGTCTGCAGGAGAATGAATACACAAATCCTTGATTTTAGTATTTAAAAGGGGGAGGTAGTTGGATTATTTACATGAATTTCTACTTGGACGGTTTGTTAAAACAAAATATAAGACTAATTTGGTTTTTGTTTTATTCTAATTATGTGTTTGAAAAACTTATCTACATTAAATAAGATGAAATCTATCAGATTAAAATAATACAGTAAGGAATATATAAAACTATAAGCTTATTATTATTGTTATTATTACTATTATTTCTGCTAAGATTGTAAAACTTTCCTGACCTGGTTTTGATGTTGAAGTGTTTTAGCACATGTGGTTCATCATAGACAATGTCAAGACACAAGGAAGAAAAAGAGGGAGAGCAAAAGCGGCCAAGTGTAGAGCCAACGCAAGATGAATGCAACTCCATTCATAACAGGCAATAGAAACACATCAAGATACAAAAAGAATTTTCTACTGAGAAAAATATCTCATCAGATATTGTAAATTTGTAAAATAAAAATTGATTAAATAATGTATTTAAAATAGTTAAGAGCATAATGAATAAATTTAAGCTTCAAAATTCTATTTAGAAAAAAAAATCTGATAAATAAAAAACCAGGTGTGCACTTCTATTTATAAATTTAAGAGTAAACTATACTCCCATCCATCCCCCCAAAAAGCAAAAGTGTTTATACAATTTACAGTGAAACATTTCGTAAGATGTTTGACTGATTTTATTGCAAAACTGATTTCATCAAAATACATATATTCCTTAATTATCTGTCTAAAAATGGTAAATATTTTCTCCTGAGAAATTAATTTGCATTAATTAAGATTAGGTGATAGAAACAATGAGCGAAACAAACATGAAAATGAAAAATTCCTGGACAACACCAAGTCGATACTGCTAGTAAGTTCCCATGGCTCTTTGTAAAAATTTGACTTTTGACAACTGAATATTTTAGTTTACTAGACAAATAGAAAAGTCACTAGCTAAACTCACAAGATTTTTAGAATATGACATATTCGTTCCATGACAAATATGTACATCATAAGATCTTTCTGTTTTTTTTTTTTTTAATTTTTTTTTTAATAAGTGTAATTGTTTAAATAATTTGACTTTACTAGTTTTATTAAGAAAACAAAAAAATTGAAAAGACATTTTTCACTCAGTAATAAGTTTTGGAAGATTGTGGGTGGAAAAAAAAAACAACAAAAAGACAATCACCAAAAGAATTTTATCATTTCTAGTCATCACTTGTAAACATTCACTTGCAAATGAGACTGTTTCACTCGCAATGTAAAGCCCTGACTTCCATTTTACAATTATCTCATGACAAAAATAATTTAAAAGAATATATTTAATCATTCTCATTAAAAAAACAATTGCAATGTTAGAAATAAAGTGATGAATCTAATTTATTGTATAGAATTACTTTGAAAAATTTATTTCTTTTGGAAAATGTTACAATAATTATAAAATAATCATAAAATAAATTAGGCACAAAGCCATTCAAAAAGGTGAGAAAGGGGAGTCTATAATCATCCTTATGACTACCTTATAATTGTCTAAGCTATTCTTAGCTCCAATCCTCAATCACCATAATACCACATTCACTTAAAATTACTTTGATCACATGCTACCCCCACCCTCTTCATTTATATCAGTGATGGGGAACTTGATATATTTTGAAACAATAGAGAATTATATTTGCAACAATAAGAGTCAGGTATGTTCTAAGATGGAGTACAGCTTCCATACTTATGGGGAGAAACTGCTTAGAGCACGCTTTTCATGGCAAAGTACAAATCAATTCTGCAATCTAGCAAGGATGTTCTCTTCATGGAGGAAATGTTGCTAGCTTTTCTCTTTCTATGGAAGGTGTTTGACTGAGCTTCGATCTTTCGTTTTTCTTTGTAAGACATTCAGAGCAAGAACTCCTTCCACAATTACAAATATCTTATTTCTTCATGTGCTTGACAAATGGAATTTCCATGACTAGCACATCTTTCCAAAGAACTTCCCATCTGTGGAACATACAACATGATCATCTTCAAATCCAATTTTATTCATTCTACTCATTATTTTCAATCTTCTTGTAATATTCTTCAAATTCCACATAGGCATCGATTTCATTAACACTTATTTTCAGTTTCTAGTCATAAGTGATGACTTACTAATAAAAAAATCAATTGGACACTGATGTTGTAAGACACTTTTTATTATATTAGTTGCAGACAAATTTTTTACATGAATTTGGAACTTTTTTAATGCGATAAATGATTTTAGAGTTCTAATTGAGCGAATTAAGAAAATTCAATATGAAAAAAGAAATATTTCTTGTGAAGTTTAACTTCACAAAATATGACATCATGAATATTGGTAATAAGATTCAAAAGGCAATAAAGACGAAGAAATCTTCATAAGATCAACAAAGCAAAGAAAAAAGTGCTTTTGAATTGTGTAATAGTGATGAAATGATAAATGCTGACAAAAAAATATTTGACTAGCTACAATCACTATATATGATTTCCCCCACTCTATCTGTGCCTTAATATAAACGCAGATTCCATGAGCCTGTGGAACACTGTTCTGCTGGCCTGTTGAATACAACATGGTAGCCTTTAGGAGTTCTTGTTGAGCCGTCCACATAAATAATAAGATTCTACCCAATTTACACCATTAACGATTACTATACTACCACCTCACATTCATTAACCCTTATCCTCAAGTGGCACCCCCAAGAGTAAAAAAAAAAAAAAAAAAGAAAAAAAAAAAAAGTTCAAACTTTAGTAAAATAAACAAATCTATTTATACTAGTAAGACAAATTCGATGCAAATTTAACCATGGTGGACACATAACAGATTTTTTGAATGGTGTCATTTTCTGTAGTTTTACCTACTTATTGAATCCAATTTGTTTGCTTCCATTTGCACTAAACATGAGCACGGCTATTGTTGAGAGCAATTCAGCTTTCTCTTTTGAATCCATGGTCTTAAATATGACGTTTGCATCAAGTGATGAGGCCTCGACTTTGGAGGTTTATCAATGTTATCCAGGTTCACTCTAATCCGTGATAAAGTATGGTTTTGAAATGAAATAACCTAAAAGTGTAAAAGTGAACAACCAAAAACCAGCTGTTATATATATATATATATATATATATATATATAAGGCAATTGTGTGCACTTTTTTGTATGTCCGGCAAAGGCTTTTTTTGAGGGGGGGGGGCTCGAGGGAGAGGGTACTATTTCTTAGAACTGTTTATATACCCCCTAGATAATAATATCTCCAATTTGTGAACGCGTGTCGCGTCTAGATTTATTTACATTGTCTTTTACAAAATTCTCACTATTTTGGCCCCCCCCTCGTGTGTGTTCAGCTTTTTTGTATAAAAGCAAAACTAATCTGAAGTGAAGGTGTGGTTCCTGGCTTTCGTGCCGGAAATGTCCAGAAAGCAATAAGCGTTTGATCAATGCAGGGGAAACCCCTTATATCAGACAATTGCTATTCAATTGGACACTCCCGTTTTATAGGGAGCTACCCCCTGCCCCCCAACATCTTGGGGAAACAAACAGGCAAAGATGGGGAAAGAAAAACTGCTTTGCAGCAAAAGTTAACTGCGGGATATGTTTGACCTCATTAAATTCGCACACCTGTCAATTGTTTTGTTAAATTATAACTTTTCTGTTACTCTGCTGTTATGAGCAAGCATGTAACATGTCAGGATTTTTTTCCACCTTTGCCTCAAGGTTTCAGGTTCGATCCTACCTACCTACCAAAACTTTTTTTTTCTTTTGCCACACAGGCACCTCCATGTTTTTATTTTCCCGATTTTTTTTTTTTTTCATTTTAAAATATTTAAACAGGGTCATTACTTTGCTCATTTTGTTTTGATCTACCCCCTCCCCCCAACACACACACCTCCAAACACCTGGGCAACCCTGCTAGTCTATATATATAAAAGGCAAAGTGTGTGTGTGTGTGTGTGTGTGTGTGTGTGTGTGTGTCAAAAGTTTTGCAATGGATTTTAACGAGATCGGTATCATTTTCAAGCTCGATACTTCAGACAACAAATATCGAAAAATTGGCTAAAAACATTAATTCCTTCACTCTCAATCAGGCACTTTTCTACAGGGAGGGGTAGCAAATAATTTTTCTTTCATGACAATTTAGCCAAATATGCATGCGCAGAAAGGGACTTTCTTGAATTAGTTTAGAATTTATAAAAACCAGCCCAGTTGGTTAGGGAGCAGCGTCATTATATAAAGATTGCATATTCGAACTGAGATATAAGATTTTTTTTTTTTTTTTTTTGATTTTTAAAGTTTTAATATTGAAACATGGTTATTTATGTAATTTTTTCATTCTTTTTTCTATCACGTTCACTGTTTTTTTTATTTTTGTTTTTCTGATTTTTTTTTAAATAGTTATAACATTTTGCTGTTTTTTTTTGTTTTTGTTTTTTTTTCATATTTACACAGGGTTGTTTTTATTTACCCCCCCCCCTCTCCACCGCCAAACACCCGGGCAATGATGGCTACCCCTGCTAGTCATTTAGAAAACCCAATTCACAGCAAAGTAACCTTTTGAGATAAAGTTAACCTCAAATATTGCAATCTAGAAAACCTACAAAAATTTGAATTGGTAAATTATTTCTTGTTTACCTGTTATAAGTTGATCTACCCTTTTCAAAAAGAATAGATTTCCCAGAGACAATAATACTTACATCTGACAGGTTATTGGGTAGTGATTCATGACAGTTATGGTCCCAGAATCATGATGTGTATTTGTGTACCATACTTTTGTTAATAACTATACCACTGTCTTGATTATTACGGACTGCAAACCTACAAGACTAGTCTTGCTAGTCTTTCTAAACTGTATCATTATTTGCAATTTTAATTCAGTTTCTCAGAAAGAACAAACTTTTTCTAGAAGAAAAGACAAAAAAAAAAATTCTTTTAAAACTTTACATATTTGTTATTCAAGTTACATATTTGTTTTTGTTAAGTTTTACCCTAAGATTTACAGTGACAACAGTATGATAAAAGCAAATTACTATTTCCCGGGGAAGACCAGGTAACCCTGATAGTATAAAATATTAAGACATTTTAAAACGTTGTAAACATAAAAAATTAACACCTAAGTAATTTTTTAACAGATTTATTTTTAAGTGCAATAAAGAGAAAGAAATTGATTAAACTTTTCACTTGGAACTTGTTGAAAATTAAATTAGCAATAACTTTGTGGTTGCCGAACTGAAATAGGGCCCTGTTTAGTCTTGGAAGGTTCATCTTCCCAGACATTACCTTCCCTTATTACAAATTGCTGAAGACTAAGGACTGCAGACAGGACTGCTCATGCGTGTTTTTAGAGGCCAGAGTGTGCTAATCACAATGTACTGGCTTTTTAACTTAATCTCTAAACTTCCTGGAAATGTAAATAAGTTAAATTAATTTGAAATAGAACATTTGAATTTTATCATTTGTGAAAAAAAAAAATGACATTTAATTTATAAATTAATAGTTGTGCCTATTTTTACTTGTTATCTCATAAGGATAGAGTTAGACAGAAGGTCAGTTTTTAATGTGAAGTACTCTATATTGGGATAAAAATTAAAAAGTAAAAACTTTAGGATTTTTGCTTCATGTCACTGACCAAGAATTGAACTGATGAACAGCATCAAAACAAATACTACACTTTAATCTTAATCAAAAGGTTTTGTTTGGCCATAAGATTGGAGATAAATTTCAATAATCATATTTAAAAAAACTACAATATCCAGGATAATTGAATAAGTATGATAAATATGAAAAACATTAATGATGAAATAATGTTGGAAAATTGTGTAATCAAAGAAAATGAAAAAAAAAAAAAAAAAGTATCATTATTTTTATACAAACATGGATAATTGGAAAAAGAAAAAAAAAAGAAGAAAAAAAAAAGAAATCCTAATTCTCGAGGAGGTTGTACAAAACAGACAGCTCTTAAAAAATTATTGACACCCAATGGATGATCTGGCTAGATTTCTAGCTCTCCATCTTTGCTTTAAAGGCACACTTGTTGTCTTGCCTTAATTTCAGGCCTGATGAAGAGACAAAAAAAGAAAGAGAGAGTCAGAGTCGAAAGTGTTCTCTCCTTCCTAGCTTCATTAAACTGGCCTTGCGTCAGGTAAGTTCAAAAGAAAAATAAAACCAAAAAAGCCTAGCATGACTGAAAACCTCTCCATTAAAGTTTATATATTTTTTGTTTTAAGAAAAAGCAATGCTAAAAAGTAGAATTTGTTTCAAATTTTATTTGATTAGGCCATTTTAGAATGCACAAGTTTTGAGTTTGTAATTTATTTTTATTATTTAGATAAAAAAACAACAAAAAAACTTACACCTGTGTTTAATAAAATTTAACGAAAATGAAAAGATTAAAATATACTTGTGAATAATTTAAGAATAACAAATTATCAAAAAAGAAAAAAAATGGTCAAAATATACGAGTTCAATTTTATGCTAAAAATATCTATTTTGTTGCTGTCCAATTTAAGAAAGTTTTTGTGGATATATTTGAAACAAGTTTCATAGGTTATTTTGGCAAGTTGAGAGTAAGTTTGAAGCATTCTCTCGAATAATAGAAATGGAGAAGCACTTGTAAAACGAAATTAACTCACAATGGTCACCAGTCAAGTTTGGGTTAGACAATATTTTTATATAGTGTGTAGATGATGTTTGCAAAGTACAAAAATACATCAGTAAATAAAAAGGAGCATGGTACCAGTTATCTTCCACATATTTACTTTGTGTGAAAATTTCTTGTTTAATGAAAAACGTTATATTGAAAATTAATAGAAAAATTATCAGGTTGTCAAATATTAAAAGTTTATGAACAAAGTTTAATATAACGTAGCAGAGGTTTTTGCTTGTAATATTTTATGAAATTAACATTATTTCATCAACTTTATCAAAAAGTAATCACACTCGCACAAAATCAAGATTAGTTAAAAAAAAAAACAAAAAAACATTGAAATTTATTTCAAGCAAAATATTAAGAAATCAGTGAAGATTATGCACAAAAAATACAATTTAAAAATGATGTAACAACAAAATTAGAAAAAAAAAATCACTTGACTATTAAGTAATAAGTAATTTGTATCTCCACACAAGAATGTAGCAGGTGGTATGTGAAGAATAAAAAACATAAAAGACAGTTAACAAGCAAAATAATTTAGTGCTTTTAAATTATGGTGGACATAAGTTTATATAATAAACCATAAAAAGTACCCACCACTGATCTGAAACAAACTTTTTAATGACTGTCTTTGTGTGGAGTGACTAATAGTCTAGACTAGGCAGCAGAGAAATCTGTCTGGCAGGAGTATTGGGGTGGGGCTACTGCTGTCACACATTGGTTAGCAGACAGACAAGTGTGTAAATGGCTATTATATTACCACTTACAGACATATGTACAGAATCAATGAGCCAACAGCAGTCTGAGTGAACTGAAAATATACATAATATCTGGTTGCCAACAACACAGACTAGCCAGAGAAAAACTGGTAGTAACACACACTTCATTCTCCAAAGTATTAGCTAATTAAATATCTGCTGTAGAAAACTACCATTTCTTTGAAAAGAGCATTAATTTCACAGCAACTGTTTTGTTTTAATTTTTTTTTTTAAGTTTAACAAAGGAATCAATTTTTATAAAGACTTAAAAATGTATTATTTTGTTACTAATTTATTTCATAACTTCACCTTAGACTTTATGCATCCTTATAAATACGCTCCCTATGTCAGTCTGAAATTCAGTTTAATCACTTTCACTGGGAAACTAAAGTGGTAAGAGTATGAGTTTTGATTTGGTTTTAGTAAACTTTATATGTAATGAGAATGGTGATTGAAATAAAATTGAAATAAAAAAGGTGATTGAAATGGAAAAGAGAGGGGAAAAGGGGAAAGAGGAGAATAACTGGGAAGGGAGAGGGAAAAGAGGGAGAGCGGAAGAGAAAGAGAAATAGAAAAGAGCAGGAGAGGAAAAGAAGGGTAGGGGAACAGAGAGTAAAAAATGGAAAAGAGGGAGAGGGGAAAAGAGAGAGTAAGAAATAGAAAAGAGGGAGAGGGGAAAAGAGAGAGTAAGAAATGGAAAAGACGGAGAGGGGAAAAGAGAGAGTAAGAAATGGAAAAGACGGAGAGGGGAAAAGAGAGAGTAAGAAATGGAAAAGACGGAGAGGGGAAAAGAGAGAGTAAGAAATGGAAAAGACGGAGAGGGGAAAAGAGAGAGTAAGAAATGGAAAAGAGGGAAAGGGGAAAAGAGAGAGTAAGAAATGGAAAAGAGGGAAAGGGGAAAAGAGAGAGTAAGAAATGGAAAAGAGGGAAAGGGGAAAAGAGAGAGTAAGAAATGGAAAAGAGGGAAAGGGGAAAAGAGAGAGTAAGAAATGGAAAAGAGGGAAAGGGGAAAAGAGAGAGTAAGAAATGGAAAAGAGGGAGAGGGAAAAAGAGAGAGTAAGAAATGGAAAAGACGGAGAGGGGAAAAGAGAGAGTAAGAAATGGAAAAGAGGGAGAGGGGAAAAGAGAGAGAGTAAGAAATGGAAAAGAGGGAAAGGGGAAAAGAGAGAGTAAGAAATGGAAAAGACGGAGAGGGGAAAAGAGAGAGTAAGAAATGGAAAAGAGGGAGAAGAGATAAAGAGGGAGAAGAGATAAAGAGGGAGAAGAGATAGAGAGGGGAAAAGAGGGAGAAGAGATAGAGAGGGGAAAAGAAGGGGAGGGGAAGAGATAGAGAGGGGAAAAGAAGGGGAGGGGAAGAGATAGAGAAATGGAAAAGAAGGGGAGGGGAAGAGATAGAGAAATGGAAAAGAAGGGGAGGGGAAGAGATAGAGAAATGGAAAAGAAGGGGAGGGGAAGAGATAGAGAAATGGAAAAGAAGGGGAGGGGAAGAGAGAGAGAGAAATGGAAAAGAAGGGGAGGGGAAGAGAGAGAGAGAAATGGAGAGAGAGCGAGAGAGAAAAGGGGAGACAGAAAAAAATGGGGAGAACAAAAAGTGGAGAGTGGAAACGAGAGTAGGAGATAAAGAGAAGGCAATAGGAAATAAAACATAAAAGTGGAGACAAAAAAGGTAAAAAAAAAAAAAAAAACGAGTGGTACAGGAGCGATAGGAAACTGAGAGGGTGGAAAGGAAAGAAAGGTGTTGAAAAACGATAAAGAAAAGGAAGTAGGGAGAGACAGTTGAAGAGGAAAAAGAGGGAGAGAAGAGCAAAATAGTATAGAAATAAAGGGAGAATCAAACACACACACATATACATATATATATATATATATATATATATATATATATATATATATATAATGTCTTGTCTGTATACGTGCAGAATGGTCTATCAAACTAATATGTAGGTTTTTGGTCTACAAACTTGAAACGAGGGGATTTGAACGTGTAGAACAAATTCAATTTGGTTTTTAGCCGGTAAAAATAGCTGCTAACGAGTCCAAATTGAAAAAAATCTTAAATTGGCAGGCGTAATTCGACTAAATGTGTTATTTCTACTCATGAGCAAAATATACATTTTTATCTTAACAACCTTATTTATCAAAGTTTTTGCATGTGTATGGTCAGATGATAATGAATAAGGCTGGAAGGCTACATATTTTGGTTTCGAAGGTCATTTTTACGACCGAGCAACGCCGGGCGACTTGCAAATATATACAAACAGACAGCTTTCTTTTTTAATAATGAGTCAATACTTATTACGGTCAAAAACCACATGATAAGAGTTAAAGAAAGATTGTCAGTTGAAATAAACAAGATTGAATTAGTCATGACGATTATTTAAGACAAGTATTGATTCACATGGAATTTGAGGACGGTCGTGTTGTAGGAAGACAGTTATGTGATAATCTTGCACAGATGGGAAGTTCTCGGGATGGGGGGGGTCATGCAAATTCCATTCGATATTGATAGGGAAACAAAAGTCTTTAAAGACCAAATGATTAGCTGTTCTAGTTTAAAATACAAAAACAATGTTTCCTAAGTTACAAAAAACAAAGTCTTTCTTTTAACGCGCTATACATATATAATCTCAGTTAAAAACTACGAAGTTCTTTACAAACTTTCCGATTGGAAAGATCGATAGAGATGGAGATTGTAGATAATGCAGCTTTGCAGCTGTCTCTCTCTGACAAAGTCAGCTGACGATCCGCGGCACACCAGAACTTTCAGTATTCAAACTTACCGGATTGGGCTAAGTTTTATAATTTACGTTATCAAACATGAAAATAAAATGAAATTATATTTTCTGTGTGATTTGTCAACACCTAAGAAACCAGATTAAAAAAAGAAATTATTTCATTTTTTTTTTTTTTTACTTTAAAGTTTGGAATCACTATTATATAAATTTAACTTAAAATGACAATTCTTGACCATATAGCAGGAGTACCATTATTTTTTTTCAATAAAAAAACTAAAGTTAGAAACATTACTAGCAACTATGACAATAAATTAAATAATTTTAAAAATGGCGGTTGTTTGGAATAATCGTTTGTCCTATGTAGACAAGAACCGAATGATCGATACTTTCTGATCCTCATGTTTTGATGTGTACAAAAAATTAATAAAATATACATAAAACTTCCTTTTATTTTTCAGTTGACAGCGTTGGGGCAAAGGGTAAAAAATCTCAGTGATCTCGTTGGTAGTTAAAAGTCTCATAATTCTAACAGTATTTATGTTACATGAAACTTAAATATGTAAGATTCAATTTTGTCGACACCAACAAACGCAAAAAACATATATATATATATATATATATATATATATATATATATATACACGATAAACAAATAATGATCAGTAACAAAATCGGATCCTTTTATTTTTCTCCATCAATTTTCGTAAGAATTCAAGGAAATTAAAAATTATCACATGATTTCTTGGTTTGAAACAAACAACAAAAAAAAAAAAAAACCCGAATCCTTTAATATTTGCTTCATCATATGGTATGAATCTGAAGATTTTTTTTTTCACGTTCACCCCTAACAAGGCATATCGCCACTGAAACGTAAGAAGCTATTTCTTTAGATCATGCCAAGGAAAGATTAATAAGATGTTAGTTTGCATTACATTTTAAGTTTTGCTTATCAGTACAGCCAGGGAAGCAGGTAGCAGGAAGGGAATTCCAAAATCTAGCTGTTTGAGGAAAGAAATTATTAGAGTAGAAAGCTTTCTGGCATTTAGAGACCTCAACAGTGAAGGGGCGTGATTTTGTTGCTAGGCAGGTTTGTTGAGGATTTATACGTCGAGAGGGCACAAGCGCAACGTAGCGCAACGAGTTCATCTGAGCACAGTCCATCAAAAGACACAGAGATGCAACATTGTTGGCGATGGGACAGGGGTTGGAGCTTAGTTGACAAAGTGAGATTGACAGCTCTTTTGGGACCCTATCCAAGAGGGAGAGGCTAGTGGTAGATGCACCAACCCAGATATGACAACAATACTCGATGCATGGGCGAATGGTGGCCTTGTAGAGGTACAGGTTACCCTCAGGTGTGAGTAGTTTTCTAGCCCAATAGAGGGAACCCACCTTCTTTGCAGACGCTTTTGTCCTCAATGTATTTGTTCCAGTTCATATTGCCTGTAAATGTTGAGCGAGTTTGAAGGAAGAATTCTCAGGTAGGGTGTTATTTATCATGGCGGTTAGAGAGGCGTCTTCTAATAGTTAAAGGAGAGCAACTTAGTCTTCTATTGTTGGCATTGGTTTCCCAGATATTTTTCTAGTCAGAAGTCTTTCTAGAGAGACATCGGGGATTATGGGAGGAACCACGTGAAGGTTGCCAACATTCTAAGCGAAAAAGGATTTTTTTTTTTTGTGTGGAACGAACTGGATTCGAACTTGAAACACCAAGGTCGTCAGTCTGTGTCGTTAGGCAACTCCCAATTGTTTCATTGAAAAGGTTTTAAACTACTTACAAAATTGAATTACTTGTGTAAGTTTTCAGGTATGTTGAAAACAAATATCGCATTGAAATTTGCCGTAAACAAGTTTTTCAGGTATTAAGCAATATAATTCCTTATGTCATGACTAGTGGCCATTTTTGTATGCGCATATTTTTGACACGCGGGTGCGCGTACAAAACCAACAGCGATAACAGAAGGAATTACATTGCTTAATAACCGGAAAACTACTTGCTTGCGGCAAATTTAAATTCAGTAAAAGTTGTCATTTTAAAAGTGATTGTTAAGATGGAAAGTAAGAGTAAGTAAAATTTACCGATTGAAGAATAAAATAAGTTTGAGAAAATTTCGTAAAAAAAAAAAAAAAACAGCAACAAAAAAATGAAAAAATGTCAGGATTTCAGCTACATTTGATATAAAAATAACACGATCGGGGGAGAGGTACCGATTTTTCTTTGTTTTAAGAAATCAGCTATAAACTCTACTTTCGTTTAGGGAGATATTACTTTGGAATTGGGAGTTTCTAAGGCTTCAGAAATTACTTTTCAATGTCGCATGACGAGTCATGTAACGACCATTCTTGTATCTATAATAATTCGGGGGGGGGGGCTGTTTACAGTTGTTAATATTCGAAAGTGACTTTCTGTAAATTTTTAAATAATTCCAGGCTAAAATCAGTTTATAGAAGAATCGATTATTCATGTCTGCTGCTAAATTAAAGAAAAGAAAAAAGAAAGAGAAAAAAACTATGGGTTTGTTTTACAATACACATTAGCACAAGTGGTCAAAAAAACAAATGTTACCGTGACATTTATTAGATGGTTTTCTAACAGTATTTTGTTTTATTTTAAGTCATTATCGATACTTCAAATATTTAGGTGTCAATTCGCGATCATTTTTCTTGTTCTCACGTAATGCTATATTTTCTTTTCTCAACCGAATAAACGTTTTAAAGTAAAAAAAGACTAAAACTTATTCAGCTAGGTAGAAGAGTAATTTATCTTGTTTTTGATCACATTTATTTGTTATATTTTTGTTTTTTGACTACTTTTTCGTACCCAAGTGGATTGTAAAACAAACCCAAAACGATTTTTTTTTTGAGTGAGTGAATTCATAAAGCGTTATTTACAAATAATAGCTGACAGAGTTTCAATCGTTTGTGATTCAAATTTATACTTTTGAAGCAATATTTTCACACAATCTAACAAAGGTGGCATTACACACCATTTTTTATAAAATGGGTGGGGATGCCGGGATGGTCTAATTTGTAATAATAGTTATTTAAACACGAATATATTGACAAAAAAAAAAAAAAAAGTTAAAACTCGTATAAGCCATAAATATATTTTTAAAATTTAAAACAAATTTTGGTACTTATGCTACCGCGCTGAAATAATAACGTTATTATTTAGAAATTCTGTACTTCCATCTAATTTAATCAATATCGTAAAACTTGAATTCAACTTGAAAGTACTATTTAAAAAATAGCACGGTAACATAAGTGCATAAGCACCCAAATTTTGATTAGTAAATATTAAACCCTAAAACAAAAGATAAACTAAAATTGCATTTATTATAATTGCAATGTGCTTTTTTACGAGTGCATTTCTTTAAAAATCTGCAGCGAAGAAAATTATTGAATTCGAAATCAAATAGTCACGAGATACTGGACTGGATTAAACATTTTTTTCAGATGAAAAAAAAAAATTTTTTTTTTGTACTTGTGCATTTATGCTACGGCGCTGAAATAATATTTAGAAAGCCATTTTTAACATGGGAAGGAAAGGGTGTCTTGTAACTATTCAGTACTTTCAACTAACAATTTAATAAAAAAAGAATATATATCTTAAAAATTTATGTAACTTGAAAATACTATTTAAGAAAATAGCGCGGTAATAGATACACAAACAACGTTTTTTTTTTTTTTTCCTTACTTGTCTAGACAGAGGCGCGTCTTTATCAGGACAGAACTCGATTTTGGTAGAAATCCGTTTTTTTTTTCTTCTTTTAATCTCCAATCCATCAAAGAATGACAACTGATTAGTTTAGAAATTAAACAATGGCGAATAGAAACTAAAGTATTTTAACAAAAGTTTATATTAATGTTCAGTAGAAAATATAGTGAATTCTCTATTTTCGAATGCACCCGTCTAGTATTTTTTTTTTTTTTTCTAATAGTAAGGGATTTTGTAATAAAAGAGTGGCTGTTCGACTAAAACCCAATTTTTGTTGTAATAAAACAAGTCAATCAAGTAAACGAGTTGATAAGAACGATAATGATAATAGTTGTGTGTGTGTGTGTGTGTGTGTGTGTGTGAGAGAGAGTAAAGAATGTGTCGGTTACAGAGGTTTTTCAAAGGCCGAAAGGATTTTTTTTTTCTTGTCATCAGCTGTGTGATAATCAGCTGCCGCAGCGGTATATCAGCAGCAGCAGTCGGATGGTGAGGGTGAGAGGAGATGGAACAGTAAGAGTAGGAGTGAGAGCGAACAGGCCGAGTTTGAGTTGTTTTTTTTGTTGTTGTTGTTAGAGAACGAGGGGAGGGGGAGGAGGGGAGGGGGTGACGTTGTGCGTTTCTTTCTTCAAGTGAAAAATGACTAGTTGACCTAGAAGGCTGGGTTCTGTCTAGACAAGAAGGATGACTATGGCGGCGGCGGCAGCAGCAGCAGCAGCCGCCAGCCAGCAGTTATTATATGGCAACAACAACAGCCAACATCTTTGCACTGGACTAGCCGGTAGCACGAGGGAGAGGTGGGGGCGGCGGTCGGACCAGACATGACGGTGGTGGAGGAGGCGGTCAGACGGGTGAAAGGGAAGAGGGTAAAGAAGTTAATCAATACACGTCGTCGAAGTCCTCTTTCAATAATCTTTATCTTTATATACACACACAATGATAGTTGTGAGTATCGGCTTTTTAGCCGGCCGAGAGTTCCGGATTTGCACTCGTACAGTTTTCAGACAGTTTTGTTATTTCCCTTGGAAGTGAACATAAAGGAAAAGAAAACCGCTTGATCCCAAATTCATGCGTTGAGATATCTGAAAATCGCAAAGAGCGTGAAACCGTGGTTTTGGCTTTTAAAAAACACGTAATTAATTTAAGCACTACACTACACACACACACACTAAGTCCGGTCTCGCTATTCTAGCTTTTATCTACTGTACTATCGACACAAGCGAGAAAGATGAAATTATACTATTTACATCAGCAATCATAGTGCTGTCACTGCTGTATTTGCTTTTACGAACAGCTTTGCATTATCGTTAATGACAGCTGGCCATTTTACTTTCCACTATGCTCCAGCTCCATCTACGAAGAAGCGAGACACGTACACAATTCCTCCATGTGGCTATACACGTGAGTGATCCATCTACACTCCTCTATATCTCTCTCTCACACACTCCTACTCTCCACTTTTATGCGTAACTTCTAATTGAATGTTGACGCTTTAACTGCCATAAATCAAGTGGTTGATCAAAAAAATGAATAAAAACATCAGGAGAGAGGGGGGGGGTGTAATGAGATGTTACTCTAGCATTTTTGCTAAGGTTGCAATCTGCATTGTCTAGTAACACACAAAGTTGAGATAATCAAACATAAAAACACACACTGGCTAGTGGCAATGATATCTAAATTCTCCTCGGCCAGGAGATGGGGACAATTTTTATTTTTGACTCAATCCAGTTTTTTGGGAAAAGAAGTTCCCATTCCCATAGTAACAAACTTATTCAAGTCAGAGTGCAAGAAAATTGTGCAAAATCAATTTGTATAGAACTTTATTTCTCAAACTTTTGATCAACTGTAAGTCATTTTTTAAATTGACTTTTCTTACAAGGGAGTCGTCACTTATAAAGGCCCTAAATCCACTCGAGGATAAGGGTTAATGAATGTGATGTGGTAGTTTAGTAATCATTAATGGTGTAGATTGGGTAGAATTTAGATTATTTAAGAGACAGCTCAACAAGAACTTGTTTACATTGGACTTGAAGGCTACCATATTGTAATCAGCCCGCAAGTGATCAATGAAACAGCGTTCCACATGTGGGCAGTTCTAGGGAAGAAACTTTGTTCGTGGAATCTGAGTTTAGATTTAGCCACAGATAGAAAAAAATTCTTGATAGTGGTTGTAGCTAGACGAGGGTATTTTTTTGTGAAAGTTTTGGAAGCTCAGATGAGCAATTACCATGAAAATAACAATATAGCAGAGACAGGATCGCAACGTCTCTTCTGTGAGAAAGCGGTTTCAGGGAAGAGAAAAGGGCATCACCTAAGTTTTAAAGCTGGTTTTTAACTATCAAGGCAAGATATGGTTAAGTTAAGCAGCTTCTGCCTAGATTCAACCATTAAATCAACACCTGCATATATTTATATTATTAATATCATTTGAACTACTGTTCTCATTTTGAGTGTTATAAACTTTACCCGGAAGATGGACGAAGGTTACATCAGACAAAACATTGTAAATATAGCAACTATGAAGAGGAGAATACAAATAATACAAATTGTCAATCCTCATCTCGAAGAATAATCAACAACGGGTGGTGGGGGGTGGGGGCTCATATTTTAAATTGAAGAATATAATAGGAGTTATTTACCTTAAGTTTTAAAATGTGCAAACAATAATTAAATGAATCTATTATATCTATAAAAGTGAACGTGTCTGTCTGTCTGTCTGTGTACATTTCCCTACGCAATAACTCTGTCAAATTTTAGTCTATAGACTCGAAATTTGAAATACCGGGTACTGAGATTTGGGAAAAATCGATGTGACGGGTGTCAACCAGAAATTTGGCTGTTAAGGGGTTAAATTTCAACGATCTGACCTTTAAGAACTCTACCAAACTCCTCCGACAATTTTGGGTCTAGACACTTGAAATTTTAGATATAGGTTCCTTGAACTTGGATCTAACTTAATAAAGTGATTTGAGCCCGAAACTATAAATTTTAAGGGGTCATAATAGGGGGTCAAAGTTTTAAAAAATTAACCATTTTTTGTTTTTTTGCTTTTTTTGCACAGCATACACCTCCAAACACCCGAGCAACGCCGGGCACCCCTGCTAGTAAATAAATAAAATGACTTCATCGTGTAGGTACAGTTAGTATGAAATAAATTATGTATTCTTTTGTGCCTTTTATATTTGATTGGACTATAAGCATTTTTTACAGTAAATTTGGAAAAGGAATTAGTTGAAAGCTTGAGAAATAAAGAAAAGTTCTATACTACCACATGAGATGTTCAGAAATTACATTATCAATTAAAAAAAACAAACGATAAATCTATCCAATCGAGAGAGAATGTCTCATTCAACAAAAGAATGCTGTCAAACTACACAATGTATTGTGGATAAATTAAATCTCTCCTTTATGAAAGTTTTAACAAATGACGAAACTACCAAAACATGCCGTTGTCCTCATTGTGGTTCTTGCAACTTTTACAATTGTTTGGCCGTTGTACTCTCTGGCCTTCTTTTGAGAACATCAGGTTAAATAAAATTGTAAATATACGGCATGATTATGTTGACACACCGGTTCTAGTAAGATCACCAAAGTTAAGCAACACTGACCCTAGTCAGTGCAAGATGGATGATCATTCGGAAATACCAATAACTGTATATTGCAGAACGCCCCCCCCCCCCCCCGTGCAAGAATTTCATAAACCTGACGTTGTTCTCTCCTATGACTTGGATAAATATTTGACTGGAACCGTTTGTGAATTCAATATTTCTTCCTTTAGAAGAATCCGATTTAACCTACCTACGATGGAGGTAGCTTAGTTTTACTTTTTTTCCAGTTTATTATTCCTGGAAAGTACAGTAACAAATGGTGTGTGAATAATACCAGACAATAGTCTGTACCATGAAAATAATGTCAAATTACTCAAGAATATGAAAGAATTATGCGATCATTTCAACCATTAAACTATTAAATTTATTAAAATATGTGGAAATACGAAATATCAAGTGAAATGTAGACTTTCTCAAATTTCCTAGTTTAAAAGGCAACTAAGCATTCACTAGTTATTTGGGACAGATTTTGAAATTTCAAGATAAATAATTTGTATTTTTTAAGAACTTTTTCACTATCAAATTGAAAGGAAAAATTATTTTTAAAAATTCAAAAAATTTTAATTTCAAAAAATGTTATTTTTTGTATAGATCCATCTACATACAGAACTATCATCCTTACTTGTTATTGATTCTACCACATTTTGTGTTCAGACTTAAAATCTATCAATGACAAAGAGTCTGGTCAGTACTCTCAATTTTGTTATTTGTTTAAATAATTAATTTATAATTTGTATTGGCTTGGACATTAGTTGGAGAAAGCGTGAGAAGCAGATAAACATTGAGAAGTTTTTGTTTTTTTTAAATAAATTTTACCTGAAGACATTTTTATAAAACCTATATGAACAGTTGTGACACTTTTCATATTTAAAGTGATTTAATAAAGAAAGATTAAAATTTTTTCTGGTTTTATTACAACACAAATATACCGATAAGAATCATTGATAATTCATTTATATGAGAGACGGGAATTTCACTTGTTGAGGTCTTGAGCTTTATAAAACTTGCAAGCTTTCTCTTGAAATGAATTTGCAAAAAACAATATAATCATAGATGATTATCAATTTAGTTATAAAATGTCCCTTTGTGACATAGAAAATAATTATTGTAGTAATATTTAATTAAAGTTTTTCTATTCACAATATTCTTTTCATGATTTTCTATAGTAAAATCAAATATTTCATTGAACATGTCACTAGAGATTTAATTCAGGAGAGAACTTTAATGCCTACTAGACACTGTCCTCGAATGTCTTAGGTGAACAGCGATTTATCAAGACAACCTGGAATGAGGACACTTTTTTCAACAAGTAAACCTTGACTAAATATTTAAAATAAACATAAGATTTGATATGACCTCCTCGGTATGGCTAACCAATGCTGGTTTTTACAAGGAATGTTGCATTTTCTCCAAGTGATTTTGCCTCAAGTAACAGTACAAAGCTGGATACTCCACCAGAGTAGATGAATTCTTGTCCTGGGATCCAGTAATACTGGGGAAACCATTAGAAAGGAAACAGTCGAGTGCGGAGAGGGAAATTATGTTCTCAACTTCTTTACTAACTCAATGTTTGAACGGCAAAGGAGAACTTTAATGGGGTATTTGAATATTTATGCATTTCATATAGAGATCAAGTGTTAGACCCAGATAGGGGGCTAACACTTGATTTCTGAGAACTTCAATTGAAGTAAAATGAAACGAAAGAAGAGATTCAAACAATTGCAGTTAAAGGGATGGTTAAAATCGGAAAAAGATCTCTCGGTTGGAATGTATGATATAGTAGTTGCAAGTCTGGTATCATCAGCTTGAACAAACTGATTTAAAGTCAATTTTGTTTCTTTCGGGAATGCATGTACTTACATCTATATAATCTTATGAATTAAGTTTATTGAAAATACATCAAAGTGTTACTCTAAGCTAGTGATTCTCTTCAGTATGTTGCAAAAATATTGCCATTGCTTACATGTGTAGGTGTTTATTAATATAATGCTAGTATTTGAATAAATAAACTCCCCAACAAATAATTCTTCTCATAATTTAAGGATAAAAGTAAAATATTTACAATATCCATTGATATATTTTACATCTTAAAACAAAGAATATCTCCTACTTTATCAGTTTTATTGCAATTTTTTGTTATTTTTATTTATCTGATTCAGTTTTTCACATCTAAATAGCACTGATGATGAAAAGTGAGAAAAACTTCAAATGAAGTGAAATCACAAAACACCAGGCATCAGTGAAAGTTGCACAACAGGATAGAAACATTGACGTTCATATACTTCTTAATAAATCTATGGTTTTATCTCATATTTAAGTGTATATGCTTTAATTGTTGACAAGTGCGTCATTTTATGTGCTTCCAAGTGTGCACAATTACTTTGAAAGAAAATTTAAAAAAAGCTATAGCACTGGGTATTAAAAATGTTAATTTATGTGTAAATTAGATTAGTTTATTTTACTGAATGGCATACTTTCTATTATTACCAGCAAATAAAATCATTTCAATTTTCCTATATTGACATGAAAAACAGAAATTAAAATAAAACAAGCATAGAAATATTTCCATCTAGAGTTAGATGTATGGTTTTTCCACACCAACTTTAAATTTTTTTTTTTTTTCTTCAAATTTTGCACATTTGCCCCCATTTTGATTATAAGTGTTGAACACTTGAATAATAATGAATTGATAATAAAAATCATAATAGAAACCAACAAAAGTGAAATGGACATTTCTGCAAAGTTTGTTAACATGAACTGTGTTACCTCCCTGCTCCGAAAGGGGGGGGGGAAAGATGCTTCCCACTCTCTGGTAAATAATGATTTTCACTTGGCATAAAGCATTACTTTTCTTTATCAAGTCATTTTCTAGATGACTGATAGCATAAATGTAGACAAATAGATATTGGGTCAAATTCAATAGCTTAGTGGTATAATATTCGAATCCTGATAGCAATTGTTAATGATCTGATAATTATTTTGCCAAATGATTTGACATGTCTAGCAAAACTAAAGCAACAGGATACAGTGAAATATCTGTTGATGGATCATGTGTGCGTGTTTAGAAAAATATTTCATCATATCCTGTTCTCCTTCAATAAATAAGGGCATATATTGTCTAGTATGACTCATCAACTATCCATAATTGCCCAATTAAAAAAAATCTAGTGGATAAATAAATTTGATGAATAGTACGAAAGTTGCAAGAAATAAGTTTCTAATCAAATTCCTAAAATCAGATGTTGTTGTTAGTTAGGTTCATTTGGAAACCTGCCTCCTGGTAAATTTTATGAGAATACACTTAGATTTTATGCAGCTTCTCTAACGCGCACGCACACACACACGCACAATATATATATATATATATATATATATATATATATATATATATATATATATATATTTATTTGAGAGAGAGAGAGATTTGCCTCCTCTGCAGGAAATTAGACAAGGTCAGGTGATGTTTTGAAAAGCCAATGCACTAGTGACGTGCACTCTGGCCTACAAAAAAAAAATGCCTCACATCCTTTTTGACAATTTTCTGGTATCGGCACCTCAGGTAATTAGCAATAAACAAACCTTTTCAATAAAAGAAGGTAAAGTCTGAGAGAGTGGACTTCCTAGGACTGAAAAGAACCAAATCTCAGCGAAACAGGAAAGTTAAAACAGTTAACAAGTTGTTATAAAGTATCATTATTAAAAGTGTTGATTTGGTTAAATAAAAATATAAAAAATAAAATAAAAATTTTTAATAAAAAAATAAATAAAAAAAATCAATGATTTAACAGTTATCTCCCTTGGATATGATTTCCAACAAAGCTGGACAAAGGAATCCAGTATAAAAGAAAAAATCAATTTCTAATCAGAGAATTCTAGTGTAATAAGAACTGACTACTCATATTGAGAAGTTCAAAGAGATTTCATTTGTAACACTAGCTAAAAACACAAAAAATTAATGTGCTTCAAATATAGAACATACATTTTTGAATATTTCCTCAGTGGAAAAGATTTTAAAAAAAAAAAAAAATCAGTTTTTTGTTTTTGTTTTATTTAATAGAGTAATTTATTTTAAAGACATGTTGATTAATTAGGTTAAAAAAAATACTAGTGTAATAAAAAATAAACAACGAATTTAGAAATTTAATGGAAAAGAATTAAAGAGGAATTTTTGGAATCAACCTAACGAAATATCCGATTTTACTTGCATATTCATATATTTGCTGTGAGATTGTAGGCAATCATATAGACATGTCTGTTATATGTACCTAGGTAGAATTCATTTGGTTAAATATTAGGGACAATCTTTGTCTATGCAATGTGATTGAGATCCAGTCAAAAATTCTTGATGAGTCCTGATTTCAGGTAAAAAAAAAAAACCAAAAAAAAACAAAAAACAAAAAAAAACACTGATAAACTCATCATGGTTACAATTTTAAATACTTTTTGTTTGTGTCTTCTGAAAATGATAAAAAAAATTTTTTTAATATTTATTTGACTAAATTTGGTAGGAAAATCCATATTTAACCATACATTTGGGTAAGTACATCTGCTACTAGTCTCTCACTCAGAGACAAGGTTCAAAAGAGTTGTGAAGTTAATAGATACCCGCACTGTTGACTAAAATCCATTGACGTTGCATTCCTGCACCTATTTTACAAATAATTGAGTGTGCTCAGACGAACTTCAAAAACTTGCACCCCCTCCCATGTAAATACCCTCGATTAACCTGACAAGCAGCAAAATCCCATCCCCTTACACTGTAGAAGTCCCTAGATGTCAGAAAGTCCTCTTCTCAAATACGTTCTTCCTTCAAACTGCCAGATTTTGGAATTCCCTCCAGGGTCTTTGTTTCCTTGACTGTACTGACATAGAGAAGTTAAAGTGTAATGTGGACATTTTGCTGTTCAATTCCCTACATGGTCTCTGTAAATAATAGCCCTTATGTCCAAGTGGCACTCTGCCTTGTTTAGAGTGAATAAACAGTAAAAAATAAAATGTTAAAAATAAATACAGACACATCAGTTGAATATGGATAAAGCACTTAGTATTGTGCACATTCTTTATTTTAAATAGGATTTGAAAATAATCAAACTTAACATGGTTAAGACATATCTTAATCATGTTAAAATTGCAATTATTCTCAAATATCTCGTGTTTTTTTTTTCTGTAAGTATAGTCAGCTATTTACATTTTTAACAAGCTGAATTAATTGTATATATTTTTTTATTTTCAAAGTAACAAAAAATGAAAACCTTGAAAGAAGATCCTATTCAGCATCCAATGTTTATTCAGCGAAACATTTTTTGCTCACCAAGAATCTAAATACAAAAGAAATGTAGAGTTTCCTCTTTTAATAAATAACATTTGAAGCCAAATATTTTCATGAAACCAAGTTCCAAGAACATAAAATGCTCCAATGAAAGAGTAAACATGAAGGTTTCATTTTTTTTTGGTAAAATAAACTCATGGTTTTATGAAGATTATGAGACCACTGTGTGCACATATGTCTCTTCTATGAAACTTACCAATTATTGAAATCAAAATGCAATAGCATAAAATAAGAAATTTTTAAAAATTCATATTTAAAAAATAGCTTAATTATGAAATTAATGAATTTCAGTTTCTTCAAAAAGTTAGTCAGTTAATTTTTTTTGCTACTAATTGAAAAAGAAAAACATTATTTCTGAGTTTTCGAAATTTGAATGTAATTTTTAAGTATTTAAACTGTGGAATATAAAATCATTTAAACTGGCTTTAAAATTCTTAAACAAAGTATTGAGTTTTGGAAGCTTTTTACAGCCAATAATTTTATAAATAGAAATTAAAACATCAAACAAAATTATAATTTTACAACAATTTGGTTCAATAATTTAATTATGCAGTAAAATAAAATTTTGATTTTTTAAATACTATTAAAAATTCTGTTTAAAAAACAAATGAAATTAAAATAACTTGCAGACAATGCTTTTTACATACATTTAGTTTGATGATAAAATAATACACCAAACATTCTCATGGATGTAAATATATTTGTATTTCTTTTAGATAATCAATTAGTACAGAAAAAATTAACTAGAAGTCTGTAATCTCTATAATTTAAGTGGTATTATTTATATGAAAAATAATTATAATGAATTTATGAATATTTATTAAGACACATTAAGGAATTTATTTTTTTAAAATAATCTTGTATTTTTAGAATAGATTACATTAAGTCATTGAAATAGAATGACATTTCAATGTTTGTGACAGTTTGAATTACAATAAGATAATAAAATAAGCACTACTATTAGTTATAATTCTTATTAGAAGATATGTAAAAATATTTACGATTATCTAAACTTTTTATCTTTAATAGTAAAAAAAAATGTAACTTTTAAAAGACTTACAATAAATTCATTTTCAGAGTAAAATAAAATTAACCATTAACACTTATGTAATTACTAGGGCCGTGAAAACAAAATATTCTTCTCATTCTTTTGACTCTCAAGTATATATCTGACACAGTAAGACGCAGTCACTCAACCAAGAACTACATCATTCTATATAAAAACACAAGATATTAATGGATATACACTCAAGAGTCAAAACAATCAAAAGAATATGCTGTTGTCACAGCCCAAGTAATTACTTTAATCATAAAATAAAAACAATATAAATTTACGACTATCTTTTTAAATCACATAATAGGACTATAATAATTTTAAACATAACAATTTCACATTCAATTATATGAAAAATATTTTGTAGTTTTTATTATTATTTTTTTATTATTTTAAGCTCAGTTATATGAGAGTACGTATGCGCAGAAAATGGCCTTTAAATTTCTTGTCAATCAATGCGAGTATATTTGGTCACATCCCTTCACAAAATATTCTGACAAAGTCTGAAATAGTTCTGACTCTAAATTCAACAATGACCATGATATTGGCAACATCCATGTTAGTGGTGTCCGTTTTCTGGCCGAGATGAAACATGATGAGATCTGGATGAAACCTGATTCTTAGGTTCTAAATGGATGACAATTTCATATGTAATGTTGAACACAGATACGATATAAATAAGGACGGAAAAAAATCTCATGTGAAATAGGCTTTATTCAGTTAATAAAATGTTTCTGTACATATGCTGTCCATATATGCAAAAGGCCAAATATGTTTTTCATATTGGAGATATCATTACAAACAGATTGAGAATGATCAAAAAGAAGTCAGACAAGAGAAAGAAAATGAGAAAAAAGTGGGGATTTTTTTTGTATAATGAAATATAGTCATCCAATGTTTTGTCGTTTCACAACCTTCCAGTGTGGATAGACATAGCAAACATTAATTCAGAGATTCAAAACCCAAACACCAGATCACATTCAATTGTGACCAGTAGTATCAGATTTCTTACCATCCAAGTTAATGAACTAATAATAGATTATTAAATTGTTTAAATGGATTTTTTTTTTTATTTGTTTGCAAATTTACAAAATTAGAAATCTGGACAACTTAATTCTTTTTACAGAAGTGGGAAGCATGATTTCTTCTGCCAGAGTGATCTACCAATAGGGGAGTATTTCTATGCAAATAAAATATAATCATCCACAAATAGCTATTTCATCATTTCATGTATTATCAGTGTGGTTAGATGTTGCAAGATAATCAACTTCAAAATCCAAAACACGAAAACCATAAAAACCTATACATTAAACAGTTCTAGTTAAATATGTGCATACACATTACAGCTAAAGTTTTATCAGGCAAA
The DNA here is from genome assembly GCF_053919585.1 of Euprymna scolopes. Lineage (NCBI taxonomy): Eukaryota > Metazoa > Mollusca > Cephalopoda > Sepiida > Sepiolidae > Euprymna > Euprymna scolopes. The sequence goes on along the minus strand of NC_136487.1, from coordinate 156,100,946 downwards.
AATGTTTGGGGAAAATTACTATTCTACTTGTTAGTGAGCACTATTATATAAACACAGTAAAATTTATGATTGTTTAACCAATCCCTCTGAACAAAACTGCACTTACTACACACACACACACACACATATATGTATACTGGGGCGAGGAGGGGGTCCGGCTTTGCCCGAGCATAAAACACGCTTAATATGATTTTAATTGTCCATATTTTGTATATATTATTATCGAGTCGTGATTTCAAAAGTAAAAATAAATTTAGGTGCCGTCAGCTAGAATTGAAATCAAAACTGTAGCAAAGCTGGTGATCTTACCACTGGAACGACGTGACACGCATATAAACAGATTAAAAATTAAAAATAAACTAAAATGAATGTACAAAATGCTTAACGATTTTTTTCAATTCTGACCCATTTTGACTACTTAAAAACTATTTTAACCAGCTATAGACCCATAAAAGAACGGCCCATAAAAAAATCCAATCATTTGAGACCCCCTAGTGCCGCTCTGTGACTTTTAGTTTAGGAGGGGAGTTTAAAAATATGAAAACTGATTGACAGACAGACATATAGCCGTTTATATATTAGATTAGTGATGAGACGATTCCATTATTTTTCAGGATTCCGATACAATTATTGATTCTGTACTAAATTCCTGATTCTGATACAATTACCAATTCTGATTTTTTTTTTTTAAATAAATCTCTAAATATTTAGATATAAACTTGTTATTTTTTTCTGGTTACTTTAAACATACATGTTAATTGTGTATATATTTTCTCAAACAAAAAAAAAACACTTATAACTTCTAGCTTTACTGGTATCTTAAAATAAATAAATATTTATTATCTTATTATTACTACCAGTAGTAAAAGATTTTGTTTCAAACAAAATCAAATAATAAAAAAGATAATGAAAGGAATCATTCTTGGCATCGAAAAAGAGGCACAAATTTTTCCGATTTCGATACCCCAAAAAGTTAAGATTTTTCCATTCTGATTAATCGTCCCAACACTTTATATATATATATATAACAGTGAGTTTATATTGGTTGCTGCTAACTGCAATGAATGGTTTATTGTTTTAAATTTGTTTTTATTATCTTAAAATGTGATTTATATTATGCCCAAGTATCCCTCTGCAAAACTGTCTAAGCAGAAGTCAATGGATTTAATAATAGAAGTATTGACTATGTGTATTCAAATGAAGTCACAATTGCAAAATAAATGGGTGCGTGTTAAGATAGAATCAACAGATCAATTTTTTAAATATGTGGTTTTAAGCAAAAATAACAATACTTACTTAATTGTCGTGTCGAAAATAGTAATATAAAAAAAATTACGAAAACTCAAAGTAGAACAACTGCTATGGTGTGTTTAGTAAAAGAAAAAAAAAAGTAAATTGCTACAGTTTGAAACATTATGTCAGCCATGAAAGTGACAAAAAAGGGAAGTAAGTATGTCCCTTGTATTCACAAGGTGTTCACAATTAAGGAAAATGCAATTTTCTGTAAAAATTACTTTTAACTATAATTTTTTACTCTATGAATTTTTGTAATTTTTGGATATATTACTATTTTTGACATGACAAATATGTACTGTTGTTTTTGCTTAAAATAATAAAAAAAATCGATCTGTCGACTATATTAACAAGCACCAATAAATGTAAATAAAATAAAAACTTTCGAATAAGGTTTTGTATTCTTAATGAAATCCATTATTTAAAAATAAATTAAAAAATCAACAAATTGACAAATGTTTTCTATTAATAACCCTTTAATGCATATTTTAATTATAACAATTCACTTACTGTTTTTAATATTTATTCCTGAACCATAAGATGGTTTGCAAGTCATGAATTAAAGTGTTAATGTATATTCACATAATGCAATTTGTAGACATGTCAATTAAACACTATTACTATTTCCCTTTCATCCATGTTGGATTTGTCTTTTTTTTTCATCATCAACTTACTCGTAATATCCTTGCCTGCCATGGAAGTAGCTCCTTTAGAGATGTAAAGATACATATAGAAATTCTAATCCAAGAAACACTTGAAAAAATAAAAATTCTTAATGGTGCACATCAAAATGTAAAATTGTGAGAAATTTTGTGATAAATCAAATCCGTATAGGTTTACGCGACAGCAAAGAGAAAAAAATGGTGCTAAAACTTAGGAAACAAAAATAAATTTCAAAACGCATATCAGCAGTAAGGATATTGCAGTTGGCGCAAACATATATGCAGTCTCATGCTGCTCCCACCACATGAGTTTTGCACTAAGAAAATATCTTTAGACGATTAAAGTGTATTCAAAGCAACAAGTTTAAATAAAATAAATGAAAGGTCAAAATGGACGAGACTGCAGGAAGTTGTTTGACAGGCCAACCCGACATGGAGGAGAGTCTCGTTGGCAAGTGTACAAAAGCAAAAAGGTGGAGAGAAAGAGAATGAATCGAATTGTAAGATACATGCATTTATCTTACGCATTTTGCAATGGAAACACTATTTCAAATGTGACAGACAGAAATTCTTATAGAAATGCAAAGTAATATAACAATGCTAAGTCTCAAACTTGTGCAGCATCGACCAATAAACAGAGAGAAGCCATTACAGAGATATGTGGACATGTTGAAAAATAAAACACTTTTTGTGATAAAAATGCCTTTTCAAACTTAGGTGTGATTGACCAATAGACAAAGTATCTTATAGGTTAATTATTTCATAAAATAAAATACTTTATTTATGTGGGAGATTTTCTTTTTTAATAAAATTTTCTTTGATAATTTCTATGGCAAGAAATTTATTGTTTTAGTGAAAATATTAATAGCTATTAATGAAAAACAAAAAAAAAAGTATTATTTATCAGTAGTAGTAGTAGTAGTAATAGTAAAAAAAATGCATTATTTATCAGTAGTAGTAGTAGTAATAGTAGTAAGAGGTTTCTTTTCAATTTGCTTTTAATTTTAACATTTAATCTTATTTTATAAATCAATCAATTAAGTGATGATTTAAATAATGTAACCATTGTAATCAGATTATATATTTTTTTTTTACAATTTCATGTTAAATATTAAGGGTGTTCATAGAACAGGTATCCATTTATGCCAAGCTTTTACTAATTTTTCTAATTTCAAACTCATAAATTTGAATATATAAAAAAATGTTTTCTTATTGTTTTTTAATGACTTAAAAAAAAAAAAATATATATATATATATGGATGAAGAAAGAAAACATTAATATTTTATAATACCAGGTAATTGTGAAAAGTTTCTTTTTAAATAAAATAAAATAAAGAAAAATCACATCTATATAGTTTCATCTCTCGTCTCAAATTTCACTTTTAAGTGAACATTATTATAGTTTAGAATTATTTTTTGGAATGATAACATTTAATTATATATTTTTAAATATTTATCGGCTTTGTCTCTCCTGGTGCCACCCAATTAGAAGGGATGTTAAATAAACAAAACGTTTTTTTAAATAACTGAAAGGAGCAATGATAACCCACATTAGAACAGCGTTGTTACACAACAATCACTTAAATTATATAAAAAAATCTTTGAAATCTGATACGAGTTAAGCATATAATGAATATGATATCTTGAAAGATATAAATAAAATTAGATTCATAAGTTTTTAACTGAGAATGAAAACGAGTGCTTGCAACGGTGGAATGAAAACTTATTGCATGTGGCCATAAAACAGTTTAATAATGCCAATAATATTGTAAGAAATAATTTGTTACTATATAAACTAGTCCTGTGCAAGTACAAGATGAAAAAAATGAAAATATAAAATCAAAAACGGTTATAATATTTTGAGCTAATAGGCTTCATAAATACTAAAAAAAAAAAAAAAAAAAAAAAAAAATAGAAACACTGTTTTGTTCACAAAAAAATGTACATATTTCACAATTTAAAACAAGTTTTGTGAAATTATATAATTTCAATATTTTTAAAGTTATAAGGTATTGTGTATATATAAAAAAAAGCTAACCTAATTTCGAAAATTGATTTCCACACAAAATATAAAAAAAATAATTTCAATATTTCCCTCTAAAATCATGCAGAATTTAAAAATTAAATGTTAAATCATTTGTAATGTTTTTAAAACATGGATGTAAATCAAAAATCTTATGTCTTGATTTAGAGAAGGTATTAAATATTTAAGCAACAAAATGGGTTTCTAAATTGTTCTTAATTATAACATTTATGATGTTAATACAGATTTGTTCTTCAGCTACAATATTTGAAAAAATCTTTTTTGCTAAACAGTTTTAGAGACGAAACCGTTTTCCTCTCAAATATTATTGAGAATGGAATTTATCAAAGTAGCTTCCCTTTGTTAACAGATGAAAGCTTTAATCAGAACGAGTTTTATCAGCAAATAAACTTGAAAAAGATTATCTAATATAATAGGATTTATTTAGTATTAGTGGTGAACATATTTTATTAAATAAAATATATTGGGCTCAACAGAAAAATAAGATCTTATGGAGGAACTGTGCATGTGCTTGAATCATTAAGAGTCCACATTGAAAGGAGAAATATTTAGAAACAATGATTGTGATTTCTTAAAAGACCAATGATTAAAATATATATATATATATATATATACACAGATGATTATCAATCTAGATCAAAATTTCTAAAAAACGCAAATATATATATAACAGTCATTGTATAATTTGATAACGCCCTCAAACAGTTATGATATTCAATTTTATAAAACTGTTTTAAACTTTTTCCATAAAATTTTAGGTATTTTATATATATATATATATATATATATATATAAATAAATAAAAATGGAGGTGGAAGGACCTGAATACTCAACATTTTGCCCGATTTATGCAGGCTTTTTCAAGAGGGATGGTCAGTGACTATCCCTCTTGAAAAAGCCTGCATAAACATTAAGGGCGTTCATGGAACAGGTATCCATTTATGCAAAGCATCTGGCTTCTTTTACTAATTTTTCTAATTTCAAATTCATAAATTTGAATGTATAAAAAAATTTGTTTTCTTATTGTTTTTTAATGACTTTTAAAAAATTATATGGATGAATAAAGAAAACCTTAATATTTTTCATCCCTCTTGAAAAAGCCCGCATAAATCGGGTGAAACGTTGAGCATTCAGGTCCTTCCACCTCTATTTTTATTTATATCATCAGATTCAATCCAGCTCAACAATCATATATATATACATATATATATATATATATATGTATGTATATATATAAAAATAAAAAAAAGAAACCGTAAAACACCATCCAAAACAAATACATGGAACTTGATAAGTGATTAGATATCGAAATATTCAGAAATTTTTTTTTTTTTTTTGCACGACAATTTATAAATGTATTTTTAATCTAGTATTACATGCAGTGTTAACAATTAGTGGTACCTTTTGTTGAATCTGCTATTAAAAATAGAAGGTGCCTAAGTTGGTTAAAAAAAATGGCGAGTATTTTTTTCTTTTCAGCGAAATTATGTAATAAATAGGTGTTAGTAGTGGGGGCTGCTTAAAATTGCAGTTGCAGGCACTACACATGTGGCCAAAGCGCATGGGCTAGGTCAGGCCACTCCCACCATCGCACTAAAGAAGGTAAAATGTTTAAAGCTAGGGATAAAATGCACTGTAGCAGGTGCAACATTTGTTGAAAGAAAAGCTTCTTCTGCGCTTCTTCAGTGCACCATTATAGTTAACTGCAACAACAGCGGCAGCCTGCTGATTCACTTGCTACAACTGCAACAGCATGCGGAAACACTCATACTGAACAAGACATGCACACGTCTGCAGTACTATTATTTAACATTAATCTGATATTCATATATACACATAAAAGTTATTATGTGAAAAGTAATAATGCTTGCATATAATAGCATAGAAATATATTAATAAAGAATGGCATGAGTAAAAGCACCCGCCACAAAATCATTTCTGAAAATGATTTGTAAAATTTGTACACATATAGAATTTTTTTTAAATATCGCATGATTAAATTTTTTTTTTTTTTTTGCTTTACATGTGGGAACATGAAAAAATAAAATAACCTCGATATCAAGAAGCTATTAAAAAATTATGTATAAAAAGTTTGCATTTTAATATTAGTCTTCCTAGAAAAGTTTAAAATTTAGGCACGATTAATAATAGGCATAAAAAAAAAGTAACTTTTTTATAAGTTTATAAGTATTAAAACATATTTAAATTGAGAGACTCAAAATTTTAAACGCATTTTGTCGAAACGCAGAAGTGACAGACATTTTGAAATGAACCCTAAAGCATCTAAGGTTACAATTGAGGACAGTCAAGACTAAAAATCTAACATTGGACAAATTCGAACATTCTGCAACAGTTAAAGAAATTAAAAATATATACTTGAAAATTTTATACTTATTTATTTTGTACAGAAAATAAAGAACTTTTGTATTAAATTAAAAAAGGTGTTATAAACCAGTTTATAAAAATGACAAGCAGAAAAATTAGAATGATCTCGCAAGTTTAACAGTATTTCAAACGCGCTTCTAGCCATCTTTATCGACTGTATGACGTAAAATATAACTATTGTATATTAAAGTACAGTTAATAAATATAAAATGCATATATTTTGCAGAGAATATTAAAAATTTAAAAGATATTCTTTTTTAATGAAAACTAAGGTCCGACTCGCATTTCACATGAATAGAATACAATCGTTTGTCGAATAAAGACAATATCTTCACGACATCCATCGATCACTTAAATACGAAATAAGAGATGCTATTTCTTATAGTGAACTAAACCAGTAATAAAAAGAAAAAATATACCTCATTGCTGAACCATTTTCAAATTTCATACAATGTAGTCATCGTTACTGACACTCTTCATTCACTTGTTCTACAGAGGTCGTCTATGCGCATGCGGCCTAGGCACGCCACTCCTATCGTCTCAGTGGAAACTACATATGTTGTATGCCGACAGCCACATGCAAGAAATAAGATTGTTAATGTCACATTTTCAATAGTAATTATAAGTTCGCATTAATAAATGTGTCCAATTTTAATAGATTTAATAAGATAAATAAAAAGAAAACAAAGTTCCAAACTTAATAATTACAAAAAGAATATTTCTTAACTTGGTAAATTCTTTGTTGCATTAAATTTTTTTTAACTTTTTAATCATGAAAATGTAATAAAAATAAGCTCCAGAGATTTTAAAATGTTGCTAAAACAATTTTTTTTAAGCTCGTAGCCAATTTTGTTAGTTGCCATTTCATTTAGAAGGTAACCGTTTGAATGTTAAGTAAAATCGTCAGAAAAGTATGAGCAAGTTATGGCCCTTACCTGCCAAGAGAACACGCATGACCCAGACAGGAATTTTAGTGAGCTGCAGACAGAGTATGCCAGATAGCAAAGCACTTACCCATGACCTCAATGGCTACATTTTTAGTGCGGCATCTAACAGTAGATAAAACTCCAGCTTTTCAAATCAGATGACAAGGGCCAATACATAAGGTCACCCCAAATGAGGTACCTTCCTACACCTTTCAAGTGCATCTCTCGACGGCAGTCACCAGTCACACTCTCTTATGCATAATTACTCCGTGTATGGGCGAAGGGGAACCCCGCTGTCTCATCTCACATACATTAAGTATTATGCCCACATTTTGGCAATGTGCTTGCGCAGTAACCGGCTTCTCCAATAGTCACGCATGCGCTATGTCTTATTTCTTTACTGGTACAGTCATTTTCAAACGAAAAAGAAAGGAGTACCTACACCAAGTCACTTGAAAGATTAAGAATCTAATGGCCCGCCATCTTTGTGTGTATAGAAAATACCATGTGCTCTACTAGATAGCAACACAAATGCAGGTGGTCTTTACTAATTGCTTATAAGGAGTTTGAATTAAACCAAACAAAATAAAAGGAAAAATGCTGGATTCCTTCTTTAATAGAAAAAAATGGAGAAATGTACTATTCAACAACAACAACAAAAAATCCTAAAAACTTTAAATCATACAGAAAGTTGTCTTCATGTGGGAGGGTTTTCCTTTTTTTATAAAAAAAAACAAAAAACAAAATGGCAAATATCTACAAATGTAAATGATTACAAATATCTCTTATAATTTTGTTAATTAAAAGGTACATTTTATCTGCATATCCTACAAGAAAGGCAACAAATGTTCATCTAATGAAAAGTAAAAATGAAATAGAACTAAAGTTGAAATAAAAAGCGCAAAAATGTTAATCTAAACATGAAAGAAAAATATGTAATTTAAATCATTAACTAAAGTTAAATATAAAAAAAATGTTAAAATCAAATTGAAAGAATGAGAGAAGAAATATATTAGAGTTACGATCGCATTTACCAAGCCTCCATCTTTTTTAGTAGTCGAGTGTTGTGCTCAGCCATTACTTACCACACAACGACAACTATTTTATAATTCAGTTTCATCTCTGGCTTGGTGATGCTGCAATGAATACAAGGTAACAATCCGTTAGGTCATGCATACCATGTCTGGTGAAGAACGTGGCCTGTGGGGGCCCACTTTGCATAAGTCCTTGCCACGGGCTAGCTAAGTGCACCAGCTTATCTGACCTCTTGCGAGAAAAGAGCAAGTACGAGGGGGAGTGGTGTTAGACTGTAGTCAAAATCTCAGCAGCCAGACACCGGCATTGGCAGGGGTTGGAAAAAAAAGGGATCTCTTCTTCCAGACGGTATTCAATCCACAAAAGAACGAATGGGGACGAGGCGCGCGCACACAACTTAGGTTGAGAGAAGAGTGGTATTGGGAAAAGAAAAAAAAATTCTAAGCAGAGTTGAAAAAAAAAAAAAGAAAAGAAAAAAAAAGAGAAAAAAAAATGTACCGTTGCTGTTTTATATATATCCAGTCGATAATTTATACGTCCAGAAATAATGTCACAAAAGAACATTGAAGAGTGAAATGATTTGAAGGCATAAGATGTAAATATCTTATATACTCATAGCAGCAGCAGGAGTCATGCCGGCCGCTTAGATGTAGACTATATATATATATATGCAGACACACACATACAAACATCTATCAGAGACGATCATATACAGCTATGTCCACCTGAGAACTGACAAGATAGGTCCAACAAGTAGGTATGATGCAATTATCTATTATCGTTTAACATTTAGTAGACAAACATGTAAGATGACGGGTTAGAAATTCTCCATGCGCACTTATAGATTGCTGCAGACTAGAAACTAGCTCCACTTCAAACTCTGATCCGCCATACTGTTATAGTTAACGCAACTGTGCTTGCATGTCAGTTGGTGTGTATGCGTGTGTGTGTGTGCGAGAAAGAGAGTAAGGCCAATGTGAAATAAGAGAGAGCACAAGGAAAAGACGAAAAGGAGGCGAAAGAGGAGCAGGAAGAGGAAGAGTAAGAGGAGACCCAAACAAGTGAGAGGAAAATGAGCCATGTGTGTGTGAGGGAGTGAGAGAGAGTGAGTGAGGGAGTGAGAAAATGAGTGAGTGCTTGTGTCTGTGTGTGCGCCTGCTGTCTAGCTCTCCTTCTCTTTCTTTGCTGATTTCAAATATAGAATATTTCCACCCAAGAAAAATATTCCTGGATTTACACAATGAAAAAGAAAAAAAAATTTGTTAAAAAAAAAGGAAAAAAAATCTAAAAGCATTGTTTTTATGGTGTCGAAGAGAAAAAAATAGTTTAAAAAAAAAAAAAAATAAGACAGAAAAGAAAAAGAAAAAAAATCAGCATAAACTGCATTTGTACAGCTGGTTAAATGGTAAACGAGTCGACAACATATTGCATATTCTCTGATCATGTGACCAACAGACAGAGACATTTCTTACGCCATGTTTTTAAGGCATGAAAGTACAGCCGAACGATGATGTAAGAGCTTTGTCCAAACTGTTTTTTTTTTTTTAAATTATTATTTTTACGTTTTTGCATACTCCAAAATGACTAGACATGAAAACTTTTTCAACAAAAATATTCTAAATTCTTAGTTAACAGAAACTCTTCTGTCATAATCATAGTTTTTAATTAAAATTGTGAAAAAAAGAATTTAAAAAAACATTTTGTCAACTACTTATTTATCAACGTTCATCTACAACTATTTTGTTTATGGCTTTAACAATGCCACTAAATTTGTAAGTTTGTATCTAAGTCTTCACTTTTCATCATGTAGAGGGAGTAAGAAGCAAAAGCCAAAGACTGCTACTGTTAGGAACAAGCAGCTAGTGGCTGGCAAGCATCAGTGACAAGGCCAACTTGATTCATCTGAGCTCTTACAGCTGATGTAATTTCATTGATGGCCTTATTATCTGCTGCCCTACTCCCATTTTCAAGCACTCCTTCCCCTATTTCAAACACTTTCAGTTTGACCCTCTCTTAGGTATACATAATCTTATGAGAATAACTTGGTAGTACTTTCAGCTTTAGCCTACAACTCATTACTAAATAAAAAAAAAATATATATATATATTATATATACATAACACCCTTCTGGGCAAGGTGGAAAGTTTCTATTACAACTTTGGGTAAGGCAGGTAGCATTTACCATAGAAAAAACATAAGGAAAAACACTTAACAATATAGTTTTTTTTAATTTTGAATAAATATAAATATATTTGTTTGTAAATTATGACATGTTCCAATATAATAATCAAGCAGATGCACAATTCATTATATGAGAAAATCCTGTACTTTAGATTTTAAGTGAACCAGGAGACCTTGTTAGATTTTGGAAATCGATTTTCTCTTTCTGTGCAGAAGCAAACCGAATTATGAATGGATGTAGTTGATCCCTGTCTGGATACCTAATGTTGGCACAAAGCGAGTTCCAACTGATCCACCAATTATCCATAATTGATAGACTGAATGTATTACAACAATGCAGGCTATGAAGACAAAATCCATGATGGTAATGAATCTTAATAGAAGATGGATAGAATCTAGAGAATTTATGAAGAATGACAGTATGCAACAGTAAGACACGAGTCCCAAACAGTTTTGCTTTGCAATGGCTTCGACATGATAATCATGTCATGATCAGGAAAATGCGCAGTTGCTGACTGGAAGAAAGGATCTCATTACTCACGCTTCATCAGAAACTTGATATTTGTAGGATTATGGATGCCTTACATGCTCAGCATCTCAGATAGTCAGGTATAACGTGCCATCTCTTGCATCAATTCTATAATGAAACTAAGCTTAAGTGTCAAAGAGATATAACTACATGCAACATATTGGTGTCAACTGACTTGGACTGCATATCACCCATTCTGAATTTCAGAATGCTTGCAGCACCCTAAATTCCTAAACCAAATGGTGAAAAAGAAGATTTCACAGATTATTTTAAGCCTCACATGTCCTATGCTGCATACATCATGAAATTCTATGAGATTTTCATTTAAATGCATTATAACTTTCTGACGGACTTTTGTTAATATGATTTTGCTTATTGCAACATTTTTTGAAACAAGGTACACCTTCAATTCTTATAAAAACAAAGTCGCTTAGATTAACGTAACTAAATGATTCACAGAGACTAAACACTGATTCATTAGATTTGATCAATTTTTGAAGTTCATATTTAGGAATAAAAAAAATCAATAATTGTGAAAGTATTTGTATTCTGGATTGTAGAATGCAAAGGATTCTTGAAATCAATAATGATGCATTCCAATGGTTGAGTGTTTTTAATGAAGGTTCCTTCTACCGAATGGCATAGATTTTTTTCAAGCCAAATGTTAGAGAAAAAAATAACAAAAAAAAGAAACAGGGAAGATTTCTATAAACTTTAAAAAATTTAAAAACTAATCTATCTCAGACCGGCAGATGTAAATATTTATGAAATAAGATGCAGATGGAAAAGAATTTTAAAAAATGATCCATAATTAAGATTTACATTTTGTTTAGCAACACTAAAATTGATGATTTATATGATGATTTATACACCATGGAACACTAAATTTGTCACCTTAAAGAAAACAACACTACAGCTTTATTTTAAAACTTTTATTGAACAAAAAAGGTAACTTCATTATGTAGTAGAGCAGACATCTATTCAATGTAGCCACCTTCAGCCTCAATCACTGCCTCGATATGGGTCTGGAACTGGGAGCATGCCTTTTCCACAAGCCCCAGCAGGAGCTTGGCAAATACTCTGCAGATAGCAGCGATCAGGCTGGCTTTGGTGTTCTGGGAGGTCATGTTGGTGATATTCTCAGCATATGACCAAACGAAGTAGCCCAGCAGGTTCAGGTTGGGGGAGAAGGAGTGCGGTGGGGTGGGGGGGGGGGGGCAATGAGAGAAGGGTACAAAGTCATAGCACTCCTTCTGAAGCCAAGCCTGAGTTTCTTTGAATTTGTGGGCCAACACAGAGTCCCTCTGCCACACCCAGATGTGAGGTGGCATAATGTGGCTCTCACTTGAAACCACACTGAAGCCCATAACTGTGGCTGGAAACTTTGTTTTCATCACCCTTTTAAGGGTGCTGGCAATGGTCCTGTTGTCATAACTTGGATCGGTAGAGAGCATGAGTTGTACAGCAGCGCATTTCCGATCTTGCTTGTTGAACATTGTGTCACTTTCAGACAGGATAGAAAGCTCCTATCGCTCTTGGGTATGTATGATATAAGTTTTGATAATTCAAAAAAATATGACCTTTTCTTCTGCAGGTAGCAGCTACTGCTGAGTTCTTGGAAGACTTTTAACCGATACTGCCATTCTTTGGAGCATTTGGAATTGGAACAAAAGCTGTGACATGAGTAACCAGATATGCACAAGTGATGGCCTTAAACTAGTGAAATTCAATGCATAAGTGAAATTATATGCGGTCTCAAAATCCAAATTTGTATTTCATAACAATTACTGATGACAGATAAGGTACTCAACAATTACTCAAACCCGTTGCAAATCAGTTCCTCCCAAAACTGTTCAGCAGTTTTGCAACTTCAGTTTTTACAAAGTTTAACTTTTTTCAACAAGAATCAATGGATTAACAAAAATGTCAGTTTTGATTTTTATTTGCGCAAAGTTGAAATTACTATATTATTGGAAGTGCAGAATATGTTTTTGCATGGTATCTAAAATATATTTCATTTGAAAATTCAACAAATTTTCATTAGTTTACAAATGTTAAATTCCTATATAGTCTTCAGAAGGTTCATATATTAGGACATATGACACAATCTTTGATTATATAAAGCTCAGCCATCTGTGTCTGTTAGTATGTCCATTAAAAACTTTTGTCATCCACATCGAACAGGCACAAACCTGGTATCTTTGAAAGAGCGATCTCGCGAACACATATGGAAAATTAGGAAAAAAATCATAAATTATTTCATATAGAAATGTTTTGTTTGAAGGGGGGGATCGGGTAAAAGCTTTGGTTTTGATGCCATTTGTTAATTGCGCATGCACAAGTGGTCAATTTGTTTTATTTTAAAAAATAAAATTTGCAATGTCATAATATCTGTGTCGTTATGTCCAAAGCTTCTTTTTAGAAGTGCACGCCTGTGGAACTCTCTTCCGTTTGCCTGTTTTCCACCTGACTACAACTTGGATGTATTCAAGTCCAACATAAACAAATTCCTGATAAACCGCCCCCTTAAGTAAGACACTTTATCAAATCTCCGTTACTAATGATTAACGCGATATTATCCCATTGATTACTGTACACGCAATAACCCTTATCCCTGAGTGGCTTCCGGGCCTTGATAAGTTGCGACTACCATGTAAAAAAAAAAACAAAAAAAAAACAAAAAAAAAAACAAAGTGTCTGCTTACGAACTTAAGTTATGCAAGTTCATGTCCAGGACAAGGCATTTTTTTTTTTTATTTCTTTTTTTTCGCTTACAAAATTTTGCTTTCAGTTGTGCTTCTGATTAATAAGCACTGAAATCACCTTTTACTTTTATTTTTTAAACCATATTTTCCGACCAGGCGATGCCCCCCCCCCCTTATTAGAAATCTCATTAGTTATCGACAGCATCTTCAATTTTGTCAATAAAATACAATGCCAATTCTATTAGTTCTTCGCTGGTAAGCTGTGATCAATATCAAAGTGAAAATGGTTGAGTAATTTTGTTCATGAGGAGTTCAGAAAGTGTTGGCTAAATTTTATGACAACTTGGTGGGTTCAAACTTTACACTATAGCTTGATCTCTTAATAAAATTATCTAATCAAATATGTGTAAATGCAAATAAGTGTCATTTATAAAATAAAATCAGTTAGTCATTTTATTTAAAATAGAAAAATGTAATGACTAACTAAATTTCAAAATCCTATAAAAACACTTGCCTGTACCTCTGGATCTGGGATTATTTATAAAAAAAAAAAAAAAAAAAAAAAAAAAATGAAATGAAAATATTTAAGCAATTTAAATTTTAATGCTTTATAAGATGTTTGATTTCTTTTTTTAAGGAAAAAGAATGTATTTTAATAACTCCTGCATTAGTTAAATTTTGAAGTGAGGGAAGCAATAAGCAAACCAAAAACTGGAAGCAAAATTACTCCAGGACAACACATAAAAAGTAATTTAAAAAAATCTACAGCATATCAGCTAAAGCAGCAGATAACATCCAACTTGCAAAGATGTGTTACAATTAAAAACATCTCTGCACATGTGTAGACATGTATGCCAAGTGTAACATGATGTTACTGCCTTCTGAATCTTCATGTAATCCCATTTATTCTAAAACAATCATATTGAAATTCTTTGATGCACTCTGATGTTTGCTTTGTCAAGTATATCATTTTAAATGAAGATTCAGGTTCTAATCAAGAAAAACACATTTTTTCGATGTTTATGCATAGAATTAATAACATGTCTATAAATTTCTGCAAGAAATGAAAACCAAACATGTCTGACAACAAATTGTTCAACTTCAAAATTTGTATCTGACAGAAAATGGTTAGAATAAAATAAGAATGGCAAAAGAAATCAAATATTTATGAACAAATCCATTCATACAAATGAAAAAAATTAATTTAACACTTGTAAACCAAAATATTTATCAAAAATATAAAGTTAACTAAAGCTGTTGTAAAAATTTTTTAAATACAAAGTATTATTTTTGGGGGAATTCTTTGAGATGAGGCTTCATAATTTGTGCATTCTTTCTTTTTTGCAGACTGTTCTTTTCATCTTCATAGTTGTTGTTGTTTCAGCCAACTCATCCTCTGAACTTCTTCAGTTAGTAATGGCAGAAAGGTGTGTTGTTACTTAAATTTAGGGAGACATCTAAAAAATGTACTATTTTATGAGTTTATCCATAGTTATTTTAAGTTAATATCTTAAAAGAAATTATTTAACATGTATATAATTTTTTATAAATTTCTATTACCGGAGTAAATAAAGAATAGTACATAGTCTCTATAGAGCCCCTCCTATACTTGGTACTTAGTACCTTTCTAGATAATTCATTCGGTTTCAGGTGAGCATTGCCTGAAGATAGCAGTTTCAATTCTACTCAAGAAGACCAGAGGATTAGCTGGTCAAAACGTGGAACTATGGAAGGCAGTAATTACTGGGAATAAGTTACAAGACTTGGCATTCCTACACTGTATTTATAACAAAAATAATTGGTTAAAATCCCTTTCTAGGTATTTGAAATCAGAAATAAATATTTTATTTATAAAGTTCGCATTATTAAATACTGTCAATTATCTTCCTCATAAACATCTCATTTAACATAATTGTTAGTGTTAACTAATGGGGCTGGGAAACTGCGGTTCAATTTTCAATCGAGTCTTACCAAAGACTAAGAAAAAAAAATGCCTCTGCTAAAAAAAAAAAAAAAAAAAACTCAGTATTATAAAGAACCAATAATAATTGAAGCAATCTAGAAAAAAAGTAGTATCCTCCCCTACATTTCAGTGTAGCAACCAATAAAAAAAAAAACCCAAAAAACAAACTAAACTTCCAGGTTGCCTCTGACTTAGAGTTATTCCATGTTCCTCAACCAAATGGAAATTTTTTAATGTTTTTTTTTTTATATGCTTCCTTGTCATAATTTAGAACACATGAAGGGATTAAAATTATTCTTCTGGTATTTTTAATTGAATATATATTCATCATATTTAATTAAATAAGATATGCTTGTTAGAGTATTCTTAATAGTCGAAATATATTTTTAAGAAATGATTTTAACAAAAAGTATAACTATGACTTTTCAACATTTGATGATAGATAAGAATTATACAATATTAAGTTGTCTTATAATTTTATTGACATTCTACAGGTGTCTACTTAATTTAGAAACAGTGTTTAAAAAAAAAATGTAACAGTATTATTTAAAATTAAAGTTGTGTTTTTTTCTTTATGTCTTGTGGGTTTCCCAAGTTTGCAGTATCTAAATTTAAAAAAAAAAAAAAAAAAAATCATATAATATCTGCAGCAAGGCAATTTGATGTGAACCTGATGCTAATGCCAGGAAAAAGATGGCGTGAGACTTTAAACCAATGAAAGTCGTCCAAAGTGGCATGTATGTTAATGCAGTGGGTCATGCTTGTACTACTAGCAAGGGGAAGAAAAAGGAAACAAAAAAAAAGCAGGCAAGAGGAAAGGGTCGTTGACTAAAAGGCAAGAGAAAGCAACAGCTAGAAGAAAGAAAAAAGAAAGGGTAACGAGGGGGTGTAGTAGTACTAGCAATAGATGAGCTTCAGTTAGAGACACAGCTGTCAAGGGAGAATTTCATAACTGAAAAAAAAAAAAAAAAAAAAGATCAAAGTGTAGTTTGTGTGCCAACATTTGGTCCCAATTGTTCTGATACCTTAAGGGGAGGGGGTTTTAAAAAAGATCGAGACTGCCAAAAAGTGCAAGGTCTCCTAACATTAAAAATTATTCCACTAGAGTTGGAGGTAGATGAATAGACAAGTAATACAGATCAAAGTGTAATATCCTCCAAAATAAAGGGAATTCTAAAGACAGACATTTTCTAAAGTGAACCAAACTGACAAAAGATGCAGAGTCCTCAAAATACTTCTGGCATATCCTACCATGGTTAGGAAAAAAGGGATACTAACAGGCATCTGCAAATAAAAAAATGCATAAATCTAAGGATAATCTCTCAACCTAAAAATTGATTTCTGAATTTTTAAGATTAGGATTTATTATTTATATTATTTGGATTCTTCGGACTACTGTTCTCATCTTGAGTGTTATTTTCACAACATTTTGGTCGATATAATCTCTGACCTTCTTCACATGTATCTTGTCAAACGATTCCAGAATTCAACAAGATACTCCTAAGGAAGGTCAGTAATTCTATCAACTGAAAAGATGAGAAAAGTAGCCAGAAGACTACAAATACAAATAAAAAAGTATGATTGAATTACAAAAATGGAAAAATCTATATATAAGTTGTAGTTCCTGTTTGTTCAAAAACTCCTCCAAAGCTTAGGAGATAGATTCACATAACCACGTATATTCTGAAAACTGCAATAGGCTAGTTATTTTATGTAAAACCTTTAAATTGTAAAAATAAAAAAATAGAAATTTGAACAAGGAATTCATGGTTTGAAACAGGGGTCCTTATTAATTCCCAGTAACACTGACTAAATCGAGTGGATTAATGAGTCTAAATTTATGCAAATTTATTTCAATGTCACTTTATTTACATTAGCCGCTATTTATTTAATAATAAGTTTTGTGTTGGGCCTCACCTTAAAAAATTTATAAAATATAATACAAAAGGTAATATGGTATTATGGACCGTGAATAAAAGAAAATGCGGTTCCTCAATTTGGGTTTCCCCGCTAGTAAATAAATTTGCTCAAATTAGTGTATTAGTTAAATAAAGCTCCTTTCTAAGCCAAAAGGACTGCTGCCTAATTTCAGTTTTATAAAATTAAATGGAATGGTTGGCTTGGAAAATATTTTGGTAAGTAAACTCAAAGACAACTGGAGAGAGAGTTGTGTTGGTCTTGCCATTAACAGCATAGAATGTTATACCGATGTGACAGATTGCATAATGGTATTACACCTTTCCAACCATGTTTGAGGTTAGAAAATATTTTCTATCTACACAGCAACTCTACAAGCAGATGAAGTAGTCCTTGATTCATTCTGAATCTCTTTAAACTGTCATAGTGTCAGAATCTGTTGATAAGTTGTTGCTTCTTGGCGATTTTAACGATTAGTGATCATGAGACATAAGGTGTAAGTGGAACTTTTGACATCAGTAGAATTTGAGGATGCTGACCATTCTTCTGTACTTGGACATTTTTCCAGAATCATTAAAACACTCAAGTATTTTCAGCAGAACTATCTATGATGCATATTTATCAGCAAACAGTAGAGCAAAGCTGACAGATTCTTTTCAAGGTAAAATAGCTAAATATTGAGTCTCTGGTAAAATGCTCTCAAATATGCTGGGTCAAACAAGTGGTTTGCATAGGGATGATAAAGTCCCAAACTATTTCATAGTGAGCTACATTTTGAAAAGCACTCTCAATACAAGATGAAAGAAAAAAAAAAATAAAAGAACAGCATTCCAAACAACCTGAAACTCATGAGGATTGATGTGGGCAACTGAGAGGAAATAGCTTTAAGTAGAGCTGAGTGAAGGACAGCTGTGAGGCATACAAAAAAAAACATCATCAACTAGAAGATGAGCAACTCAAGCGTCAGCTCTGGAAACACAATCATGATCTCAATGTAAATGTCAAAAACTGGACATGTGAATTCTGTCAACAATTACTTAAAATCCAAGACCGGTAACATAAATCATGCGAAGAAGCATGCAATAACCCAAAATATTTCTCCAAACACATGGGGAGAACAAGACCAGTAAGAATAGCTCTAGACTATAAGTGAGCAATCTAGAAAAGTATATACATGCACACATGGGCATATATATGTATATAAATGCTTAGAGAAACTAGCAGGAAGACCTGATATTGCTTGCGTTGAATTAAGATTGCTATTATGTACGTAGTTACTTATTACATCTTGGTATTTACACACCTTCCTCCTATTTTGCCCCCTGATATAGTCTGAAGTAACTGAAATGTTGAAACTCTCTGAATTAGTGTTTTACACGGTCGAAATTTCATTAAAATTTTATATAAATATCTCAAGTTTTAAGAGGATCACTTAGAGGTATGGGCACATAAATATTCCAAACCGTGTGACATATAGATTAAATATCATTTTTATTGTAAAAAAAAAAAAAAAAAAAAAAAAAAAAAAAAAATTATGACTAAAATTTTTATAAAAATTGGATATAGTTTAAACTGTAAGGACGTTATGCCCTCAGAATTCTTAGGGAATGAGCATCACTTCCATTCTTTTCTCTGGTAAATTTTACATAAGAAAACACTTAGATTTTATGTAGATTCTATTACCGTTTTATAAAGAACACAAATATCACACACATACAGATATGAAGCTTTATATGTAGAAGTAAATGGAAAAAAGCAGATAGACCAAACAATAAAATCAAATTATGATTTGTTATATTTTGTTTTTATTTTCAAAAGATTTCATCAGAAATGAGTGAAAAGGAGGGAGCAGAAAGAGAAGACAAAAAAAATGAAAATAAATTGTAGGGGACAAATTTTGTGTATTGACGAAAAATAACGAATGTCTACTGGGGGGGGGGGGTAGCAGCAAGTAGACTTAAGAAACATTAAATTTTACTATCAATTTGTCAAAAAATAACTGGAAATGAAATAATGAAAGTGTAAACGTACATGCAACACAAAGAAATTATTTGGCAAATGATTAGCACAAAAGGGAAAAGGAACAGTTAAATTTTGGATGTCTGAAAGAAAATGGAATTAAATTTTTGAAAATAGATACATCAGTATCTAAATTTATTTTCCCGAGTAAGATTTTCCTAAAGCAGAGGTAGAAACTTATCGTTTGATAGTGCTTTTTATATGCATACATGTATCCACATCGAACATATAGAAACATATATATGCACACACGCATGTGAGCTCGTGTGTGTAGCTGAAGTGAATCCAAAATGATTCTAATAGAGAATAAGAGTTATGTCCCTTTATCAATCTCAACTTTTCAGTAACAAGAACAATTAATTCTCTACTTTTATGGTTTAATGAAAGCTTATTAGGTTATAGTCGGGCTTCCTAACTTCTGGTGTGCCTGCCACCGGAAGTGATGACAAGGCAAATTAGTTCCTTCGCTCTTTTTTTTAAAGCACTTTTTGCGCTCTTTATTTTAAAAAAATTATTGAAAACGCATTAAAAATCTTTAAGTAATAAATTATTTAGTTTATGAAGCAATGCCAATATGGAACTATATATATATATATATATATATATATATATATATATTTATAATTTCATAAACCTATTTCTTATAAAATTTCAAATAAAAACTTTTTAAATTTTGTTATCAAAAGTGCCAGTAAAGACTAATTATGTTATTTTAATCTGTATAATCTTATTAACTTTTCTTATATATTTTTTAATCATGTCTTTTTCTTATATTTTATTTTAATAAATTGTTTCACAATAGAAATACTAAAGAAAAAGTGAAGGAACTGATTTGCCTTGTTGCCACTTCCAGTAAGAGATACACCGGAAGTTAGGAAGCAAGTCAGCTGACTATAACTGCTTATCATTAAAAACATTTGTGAAAAATATTAGCACTTTAGATTAAACTAGCCTGGGTGCCTGGATGTTTAGAGGTGTGTGTCGAGAAAAAAGAAAAAAGAAAAAAAGTGGTACTAGGCAGGCAGGCTCGAACCTGTACCGCAAAGGAGGAAAAGAATGTGAGGAAAAAAAACAAAATGTGATGTCTTTGCCGTTGTGTCCATCATCAAACCAGAAGTGGTGAAGGTTTAAATTAATGCTATTTAATAGAAAAGAGGGGATGACTTTCGAAAATATCGGCAAAAAAAGTGACCCCTCCTTGTAGAAAGGTGCCCAGTTGGGGGTGAAGGAATGTCAGTTTTGCAATAACATTATCCAAAATCTTTTGTTATTCAAAGATAGTAAATATGAAAATGTTTTGAATGATTACTTTTTTTTCTTTTTCAATTTTATATAAATTCACAAACACTTCTTTAGTTAGGAAATCTACCTTCTTTTTGAGAAAATAATTAAACATTTAATTTGGTCCACATAACATGCTTTATGTTTTTAACACATTAATGACATCGCAGCAAATCAACAGGTTTTACATGGAAGATTTCATTTTACAAAGAAAATCTTGCAAAAAATTATTTTAGATAAAATATTTACAAAGATCTGTCTGATATCAAATGCCAGCTTTCAATTATCCTATAAACAATATCATTTTATTCATAAACCAAAATAGATTACTATTATAAAATACTAAACCAAAATAGTGACCATATTATTATATTTATTTATAGACATAAGCAGCAATTAACATTTACAGGCTCGAAACATACAAGTCCACAAAACTTATCATATAGATCAGCACCAGCATTTGTAACTGCTAGCTGCTTTCAAACATACAAATATTTATGAAACTCCTCTGATGTCATAATGCAAGGTGACATCATCCGTGTGCATGTGTGTATATATATATATATATATATATATATATATATATATATATATATATATATATATATATATATATGTGTATACTAGCAAGACTTGTTAACTGGCGTTGCCCGGTGGAAGTTCCTTCCCCTTTGCAAAAAAGTAAACTACGGTTGTTGTTGGTGGCTACTGTCGTCCCTGGCAGTGGCCGAAATGAAATAATCTGGCTTTCACTGGCGATTAGTGATGGTACGATGTGATAATATGGAGGTACTGTTTGAATTTTAAAAAAAGCAATTAAGGAAATGCGTAAATCAGTATGAATAAATAAAAGTATGAAAAATGGTCCATTAGAAAAATAATGGAAAGTAAAAACAAGTTTTAGAGGTTAGGAATTCTCATTGTATATGAACTGTTTAAAGTGATTGAAATCAGTGGTAGCAGTCTTAGCTGTTTTCATTTGTTGTTAAAGTCTTTCTCTTTTCAACCCTTCCATCAATAGTATTAAAGTAAATTTCAGTTTTATATTGTCTTTTTTTAATGAGTAAAACAAAACAATTATGATTTTTTTCACTTCACTTCTTTGAGTATTGTAATATTAAGAACGGTGTTTGAAATGGACATCACAAACTCCCGTATAAAGAATGGCTTTTGGAGTAGACAACCTCCCTTTTTTTTGGGGGGGATGGGGAGGATTCCCAAATTTAACCGTGATAATCGTTGTCAGCATATCCACCCGCAAATGCTTAAAAAAAAAAAAAAATTGGTGGGTGGCAATGTCAGTAGAAGAGAAGCAAATTTGTTTATCACGCATGCGTACAAGCTGGCAGCCAGTGAATTACAGTGAATAACACAGGTTTTTATATCTCCAAGTACTTGTCTCCGTAAATTTTAATGAGATTTCCTTAATCAGCATAGTTGAAAACCTGTAATAGTCATCATTCTAAAGAAAATTGTGGAGGTGAACCTAAAATACAAATTTACCCTCCACCCATGAAAAAAAAGTTAACATGTGTGCAATGTCGAGAATAAGTTTGAAAATATTGGTGGGTAGAGGGTTTCGTCGCATACTATTTAAGATACAACGAATATCATAACTTTTTACGATTTTCTTGAAAGTGGATCATATGTTGGATTTATGGAAACATAATACATCAATTTTCCTCTATGAAAATTAAATGGGGAAATAGCTTAAAGGGGAAATAACTCTCACAGCTTAAATATACTTACTTCTGTTTTTAAAAACAACTGGTGTGAGCTATAAATAATTAAAAATAAATTAAATGAATCAATTTTAAATAATATTTCTAAACAGAACAATGAAGACAATTCTATTACAAACAATAACATGCAGCTAATTATTTAAATGGATTTTCTTTAATGTAATATGCACATTAGGTTATTCCTTGAATGAAGGTTTCCTTTGAATAAATAGCAAATATAGAAATCAAGCTGGAATATGTGTAAATGTTCGTTTTTAGTATGAAAATTAACTTGTGAAACAGTACCGTACTTTGGGGTAATTGTGCCAAGTCTGGGGTAATTGCATCAACTAGCTAAATGTGCTCTTTTGGCAACCATGCATATAAAGAGCACTTTCTTTTAGTTGGCGCAATTACCCCAAAGTACAGTATACATTTTGCACATATTAATCAAATTGTGAATAACCAGACAGAAATATGACTTTATTGTATATCATTTGTAAACAATTTCAATACAAGTATATTTATATAACATCCATGTTATTTTATGGTTTGTATAGTATGCCCTACACGTGTTTTGTTGAATGGTATAGATTGACAAACAACTCAGAGACCTATTTTTCTCTCAGATAAGAAAACTAAGGAAAAAATTAAAAGGTGTAATGATGGTGAGAGGATGGGGAGGGGGTATAAATATATGGAAAAAAGAGAGAATGAAACAAAAAAGGCTTTAAATTCAAGTACATATAAATTATGGATATCTAAAAATAAATTAGACAATTGAAAATATGGTTCTTATTGAAAAAAAAAAAAAAAAAGATAAACTAGAGCAATTTAATGGGAAAATTGGATAAATTGAAATTCTGTGTGAAGAGAAAAAAGTAATCATATTTAACATTTTAGATAAAACTTTGACAAAAAATATTGGAATGGATATGAGAAATTGAGAGGACATAAAAAACAGTTCGTAATTTTACTGGTCAACATAGAATTTCCACATATTGTATGTATTGTTGCTTTCAATGTTTTATTCATATTAAAATATCAAATCATTAAAACTACATTTTCACTTTCATTCAAAAACTCACAAAACAAAAGCAAATTAAAAATTATCAAGTAAACAACGAATAGAAAAAAAACCTTCAACCATTTTAAGCATTTTTTCTGTTTATAATATTTGTTATTTAAAACATTTATGGAGGATAGTGCCTAAAATATCCAACTTAGCAAATATTTTCTATTTAAATCATTTAAATAAAACATGCAAAAAAAAAAAAAAAAAAAAAAAAAAAAAAAAACTTTCAAGTTGAAACAAACTATTTTGAAAGTTCTGAACTAATTTAGCTAAAATGTCAGGATTCAAATGTGTAGGATATATTTACTTGCTTCCCCAGGACAGCAGAGTTAGAAAGTCAGCATTGAATGTGAGGGAAAATCAGTTCCTTAAAAAAACAGCTCTTTGAAATGGGACAAAATTGTCCAAGTCTAGAAGAAGGAATTCTCCATTAATCAAAGATAAAAAATGAAGTGTAGTATAAGAACTGATACACCACTTTGTTCCTAGTCAAATTTTAATTTCAATTCTATTCCATGCTGTATTTTTTACTACTTAGTGATAGTATTTGTAAACTTCATGTTATGTAGTATATGGATATGTTTTTTGTTTTTTTTTAAATCTGACATGTTTTTCTTTTAGTATAATTTATTTAATACTTTCAAACCAATTCTTGAAGCAATAATTTTAGCCATGGGACTTTAGGGTAATCATACTCTCAGGTTACATTCCAAACTTTTATGGGTGATATTTTTTTATGAATGATAAAATATTCAACAAGTATAAATGTTGTAAAAAGAGAATTAGAAATCAAATCGAAATAGTCAACTAGAATTGAAAACTGTAACAATGTGTATGCACAGGATTTAATTGTAATAAAAAAATCAAATCGTTACAAATGAAAATCTCCAGAGTAAATACAAACGAACATGCAACCGACCATATATTGTATATAAACTGCAAATTTTGTTTAGGCAATTTTAAGTCTTAACTCTAGAAAGCGTATCAATTGGAAGTGTTCTTTCTATTCCAAATTTGCAAAACAATACACAAAATAATAACCTTTTGTTTAAATCTATTTTTAAATAGATGTTTAAAAGGTCTCCATAGAGAGAAATAACTCTTACTAGTCCGTGTGAGATTTGCATCTGGTATTGATATTTAATTTTGCATCTTATTGTCTTTGTGGCAAGTCGGCTTTTTTTGCGTGAATATTCTTTTGAAAAAAAAAAATTTATATCTTTTGAATACTTCAATTTGTTAGATGTTAGATTTTTAGTGTGAAATGACATTAAGAAAAGTCTTTTCAGTCATAATTTTCATAACAATTTACTTTGCTTTAAAAGCTCTATAAGCATTTAATTCATATATATATATATATAACAAACAAACAAAAAAACGTTATTTTGGTAATTTTTTTTATAAAAGTGAATTTTCAACAGGATATTCATTAAAAATAAAAATAGAAAAAATTCTATATTAAATGCAGGATTTCTTTGTGAAAGTATTAAAAAATGAAGTATGTACATTTAAGTTTTGTAATATAGTTTCAATAGGTATTCATTTAAAAAGAAATACACAAAGTGCTAAGACAATGACTCATAAATCTTGAAGTTTAATAGCAAAGTCTTACCTTTATTTTCCTTTTTTTTTTAGAATTAGCAAATAAACAGAAGATTTAAGCTTGAAGAAAACTAGAAAGCAGAAAGTTTTAAAATAACCCAAAAAGTAATTTAATCTAAAATGATTAAATGAGAAAGTTTTTTCCCAACTATTCCAACAAGATTAACATCAAAACAAGTTGTGCTTATTTAATTATAGGTTGCGACATCTTTATTTACTTCTTTGCCAGATGAGACACAAGGTCTGATGTAGTTTTGAAAAGCAAGTGCACTATGAATAAACACTCTGGCCTACAAAAATGTTTGAGCAACCCCATCAGCATTCCTCAGACAATTACCAGAAGGTAAAGCTTGGTAGATGAACCATGTCCAAGTCCGGCTGACAGTAACAAAGCTACCCTTAGACTGATTTGTATCATAATTCTATGATACACAAAATTTTGAAATACTGTGTGTATATATCAATCAATAATTATATAAATGCAACTTTGTGTGTGTGTGTGTGAGTTCGTTCGTTATAGACTCAAAAACAGCTGGACCGATTTTTATGAAATTTCACAGAAAGGTACTTGGTGTGCCTGGCAGTGTTTTAAACTAGGTTTTGGCATTGTAATGCTTCCAACAAGTATTGGTAACAGATATTCACTACGTATTATTGTATGTATGCAAATGAACATGACCATCTATTTTTCCAGGTCGTTGCTTAGCGACGAGTTAGACCAACGCTGACACCGTTATTTATGTTATGGAATTGTTCATATTATTACTACACACTTAACAGCGCACGCACAGATGCACACTCGCCCATTACAGCATGTTTTTTCTTTCTTTTTTTGGACGACGTAACTTCCTAATGTTGTTCTGTTAATTGGAAAAGAATAGTTCTTCTATTTTTTTTCATAAACTGACTTTAATTAACACTTTAAATAACATTTATTTATACAAATACAAATTAACTTATTAAAAATGATTTTTTCTTTGACTAACTAATCAAAACAAAACACTCTTCATAACAACAATAAAACCACATTTGTTATACAATACTTATGCATTCACGAACACTTATTTAAAATTCTCTCTTTTCTCATTTAATCTCATAAATTTCGATTGAAATTTTTTTTTTTTTTTTTCAAAAATTTATATTTTTACATATTTATTTTATCTTACACTTCATAAGCATAAAAATAGCATTAAATCAACCCTCGACCAAGGTCGGGTAATACTGCTAGTATATATATATATATATATATATATATATATATATATATATATATATGCACACACACAGTATTTCAAAATTAAGTACCTCCACTTGCTGCTAGTATTTAAAAAGGCAGACTCAGGAGCAGTGTAGTTGGAGATTATGCAACTCTTGTTACAAAAGTTCCATGCGCAAGTACCCTTACAGTGGGTATCCATAGACTGTGAATATATATATATATATATATATATATATATATATATATATATATATATATATATAAACTTTAAATACTTACAAACACTTTTAGGTCTTAATTTGCATATTCATTTTTTAAACAACTTTTAATAAATTAATATTTTATAAAATACAGTTGTAATTTTATAGTCATACTTTCTTTGTATATATATATATATTTATATATACATACAATGTTTTCGTTGATAGTAAAATGTTTTTATGACTAAAATGAATTTCAAAAATTATTTTATTATTATATTATCTTATAATGGAAATGGGTAGTGTAGTATTCGACTTGTAATAAAAGTGTCTTTCCAAGAATTACATCTGGGATGGTGCATCTACCACTAGTCTCTTGCTCTTGGATAGACCCCCCCCCCAAGTCCCATTTTGTTAAGTAGACTCCAACCCCTGTCCCATCGCCACAATATTGTATCCTTGTGCCTGTTTTACAAGTATTTTAATGGAATGTGTTCTGATGAACTCATTGCACTTGTCACCCCTTGATGTACATATCCCAACAAACCTGCTTAGCAACAAAATCACACCCCTTCACTGTAGGTGTTCTGTTCTCATAACACCACCTTCTCCTTGTATGTGGAGATTCCCTCAGTTTTTATTTTTATTTTTTTTTGGAGTGTGTGTGCGTATGTGTGTGTGTAGTACAAGTTTGTTTGTCATGATACCATTCTTCAATTATTATCTTTTCTCCATTTTGAGAAAAGGAGTAATGTACTACCTGTTCTATTACAGTACCACCCTCCATGTGCGGGGAAGCATTTGTCATGATACTATGCTTTCAGTCATTACCTCTTTGTTTGGGAGTCAGTGTAGTTCATGTTCATTTACAAAATCATCCTCCCAGTCTATCAAAATTATGCAACTGTAAGAAGCACATATTTGCTAGTATTTTGATAAAGTATTTGCAAAACACTTATGCATTTCAATTTTTATTGTTAACTGTAAGCATATATAAAAAATATTTTATTAAAAGTATTAAATACGAAACAAGACGATAGTTGAAGTTTATATCATTAGGAATATCATTTAACGAAAAGTTGACAATAAGCAAATACAATAATTATTCCAAGATGCAGATACACGTGAATGTAAGGAGGTAGTTGACAAAGTGTAAAAGGAAGAAATGGATTCTTGCAAGAGATTAAGAAATAAAAATGATAAACAATTCTTCAGAATAAGAAGCGTGTAACTTACCGTTGCTAAGAATTCAACAACGTGAAAAAGCAGATAAACACTTCAGATTTGGTTAAGAATCAAAACTGAAAACAAATATTCCATAGAATTTGACTAGAAATATCAAAGATAATAAAAATCATGTTAATTTACAGAAAGTGGATATTAGAAAAAACAGTTCTTCATATCTATACTTAATTCGGCTTTATCTCTTCAAGATTTTTACATCACAAATGCATGTAACGAGCAATAATCCAATATTGTATACGAATAAGCAAATATAACATCCATATATAAAATTGGTCCATTTATCGTACTAACAATGAAATTAAAATACCTAACTCAGAAGAACAGTTTTTAATATACTGTGCATGATGACCAACATCGTAAGGTCAACCAATTTATAATTATGTTTTCCATAAAGGTTTAACATCTGAGTTGAAAAGAGACATTCTTGTTCTTTCTGCTCACTTTATTTCTGCGATTACAATATTTGATATCTTCAATTTTCATGGATAAAACTAGGACACAGGTGATGCTAGGTTTTAAAATTTTGAATAAGAATGAAAATATCTGAGAATATTTTAGCTTTCAGTTTTTTTTACATTAAAAACTCACAAGATATAAAGTTATTTTACACAAAATTAATGAAAAAATAAGCATGAAAACCTAACATACCTCAAAATAAATTGCATGGAGCCTAAATTTTTCCAGGAAGACAAATGGGAAAGTATATAACATGGAAAAACATCATTCAATGACATCTTTAGCTGGAAAAAACAAAAAACAAAATTTACTTTAGAAAAATGTTACAAGAAAAACATTTCTGGATTAGAAACCATCAAATATTTATTGGTTAGTTTTTGACCTTTAAGTAGTATGTTTTTAGCTCCTTATATCAAGTGGCTTCATGCCTTGTCTGGAGTGATTTCCATAAACATGTATTTTTCTGTAGTTTCCAGCTAAGAAGCTTGTAAAATTAATGAACTAAGCTTACAGCATTACAAAAACAGAAACTTTCGCTTCTATTTAATCAAACTTGTGTCAATGAAAAAATGCTGCATAAGTAAAAACTTTTTAATGTGAATATTTCTTTGTAGTTAATATGTTGTTTTGGCATATGTTAAACCTTCTTCAGTTATGTTCATATATCTTTATCAGAATATCCAGGCATTATCTCCTTATGATGGCCAAATATCACTCACTTTTTCTTTATACATATATATATACACACACACTAGAAGATTTGCCTGGTATTAAATGCAACGTTACATTCCTTAAAAAAAAAAAAAAAAAACAAAAAAAAAAACAAAGAAACTGAGACATGTGCATGTGAGTTTTGTTTTTTCTAAACGGGGTTTTTTTTGTTTTTTTTTACTACACAGTGATCACCACTTATCAAGGCCCAGAAGCCACTCAGGGATAAGGTTTACTTTTGGTAAGTAAAAAAAAAATAAATACTCGTGCTGAGATCAAAACCAAAACCTAAAGACAGCAAGTGAAGTACAATACCCATTAGCCCAACTGAACACAATCTCCAAGAAGTGTTTTAAAACGTGAACGATTAGCGCATGCGCAATCATGAAACAGTTAGCAAACAATAAAAAATATTATGGTCTCCACGTACCAATTTTTCGATTATGAGCTCTTAGCAGCCAATTTTTCCAGATTAAAAAGTTTTTCACATGTCTGAATATCCTATATACCAAATTTCAAGTCTGTAGTTCAAAAATTTGTTGAGTATATAGGTTGAAAAGTGTCCTCACACACATTCTCACTTTTATAGATATACTAGCAGGCCGTTCGGCCTTCCATGGTCATAAAATATGCATAAACTTTAATTAATGCAGAATTTTTATTTATTTTAAACAGAAATACTGTAGGTATTAAACGTAATGTTAAATTCCTTTAAAAAAAATAAATAAAATAAAAAAAGCATTGTTTTGTCTAAGCAGTTCACATCATGAAAGTAAAATAAATACACGAGATGAGATCGAAACCAAATCCTTAAGATAAGTCAAGTAGGATAACCATTAGGCCAGCTTGACACAGTCATTGAAAGATGTTTTCAAACCTACTTATTCTTAACATAAGGAATCTGTCATGAGATTGATTCACACATGC
The DNA here is from genome assembly GCF_053919585.1 of Euprymna scolopes. Taxonomy (NCBI): domain Eukaryota; kingdom Metazoa; phylum Mollusca; class Cephalopoda; order Sepiida; family Sepiolidae; genus Euprymna; species Euprymna scolopes. The sequence goes on along the minus strand of NC_136487.1, from coordinate 156,070,850 downwards.
ACATTCACTAAATAGTTAACAGACATAAGAATCCATTGACTCCTACGTATCAATTTTAACCCCTTTTTTTCCGAATGAAAACCAATTAAAAATTTTCCACGTTTGAATATTCTATATATTAGGTTGGTGCAAAAATAAAGTTTTTTTTTTATCAGATATATATATACGTCAAAAAACATTTTTGCACCAACATAATATCAAATTTAAAGTCTGTAAAAACAAAAATTTGTTAAGTACATATAGGTTGAGAATTGTCCTCAATTTTTCATAGATAAATTTGACGTATTGAAAAAATAAAAAATATATATATATTATTTTGACTCCTAAATGAGGGCATTGAAACTTTACCATAAAAAGTTTAGTTATGGTCAAAATTTTGATGACATTTTAACTTGTGATTTTTTACAAATTTGATTACAGAACCACCATTTCATCACAATCAGATAAAGTTTTTGATAAAACATTTTCCAAGACAAAACTTTGGAAATAAGGCTCAGATAAGGCATTGCCCACCTTTGTCGTCAAGTGGAAGCATGCAATCTAAGGACTTATGCTTAAAAGTAATGCACCACTATGAAAATCATGAAATGCGGTGTATGGTTGCATGCTGTACTTTTCCATCATGACAAACGCATTTAACTGATGCAGACGATGCAACTTTATGGATGAACATAAATGCGCAATTGAAATTACAGCTACTACACTGAAATTCTGATCTCTTTCAGGTATCATTCCAAGTACAGATATACTAGAGAGATCAGATGAAGATTTAAAAATCAGAAAAGAATGGGAAGAAACTGGGCATATATTTTCGTAATTTGTAGACTATATTTAAATATAACCTATACCTTGATGGAGGGAATAAGTGGAATTGTGTGGCTAAACTGAACAATTCCTGACTTTCTTATAAAAGCGGAAAAAAATGCAGAATATTTTGTAAAGTTGGCAACATTTAAAACTTTGTGCATATATGATAGTGGCAGCTAGTGTGTGTGTGTGTGTGTGTGTGTGTATATATATATATGTGTATATATATATATATATATATATATATATATATATATATATATATGGTTATGCATATTTAATATTATAGTTAGAATGTGATCTTTATCAGTATGCAGAAGGCTTATACATATTGAGATCATGTCAGAGTTTGGTTTAGACATCCATTTTGATTTTTCTTTTTTCGATTTTTTATCATTTTGTTCTAGCTTGGGATGGAGCATCTTACCAAATATCATTTATCTGCTTTCTCATACATCCCAACCAAGAGATCATTTTAAGATTCTAACTGTCCCTTTACGTACAGTTGTCTGTATTTCTTGCACTTGGTTCACCTGGAATATTTGCCAGGTAGATTTTGAAATTGTTTTTTATGAGTCCAGTTGCTCTTATAATTACTGGAATGATGGAGATATAGAATTCCAGTTTCTTTTCATGTCATAGATATGCATGTATATGAGCAAATTATTTGTATTGGACAGTAATACGATCATTGATGCATTTATAATGAAAACTAATAAAAGAAATAACAAAAAGTCTCTTGGCAATTCAAACTTACAATTTTGCAGAAAGTTGCTGAGAATGCCATGAAAAGGCCAGATTAAGCATTATTCAAAAATGAAAGAAAAATAAGCAAAAAGAAAAAAAACCTTAAATGTATCTGATATCCAGTTATTAAAAAAATCCATTTTTTATTGGAAAAAAAAAAAAGATGGCCACCTTAATATTGTCATTAAAAATCATGGCACCTACAATTTACATATTTCTATTTTTAAATGTGAAATAATCCATCATTTTTAACAGAAACACAAAAAATGTAACCACATAAGTTATTTTAAATTTGGCAAAAGTTTCTATAGAGAATAACATATATATAACCTACCATGATCAGATCTGATGCCTGTTTTTACAGGGAAAAAAAGCACTAAGGCATGAGAAACTGTAAAGAAAAATAATAGGTAATACAATTTGCACAAAACTATTCAATCAATTGTTATGATCAACAACAAATATAACAGTTGATATTGCATGATATCAGAAAAGCAAATTATTAGTGAAGGAAGTAAATATTATATATTAAATAATAAAATAAAGATCTTTTGGGGATAATGCAGAGATTTTGTATTTTAAATATTTACAAACATTTTTTCTACTACGATCAAATCAAAGTAATCAAATCAAGAAACTAAATGGATTTTGTACATATCATTTTCAAGTTCTGTTGAGAAATATATTGATCCATCTATCATATAATAGTATAGACTAGACTGTTAAGCTTTGGTAGAGCAATTAGTCTAGAAGATAAACTTTGAAATAACACTTGTGGCTGAGAATATACATGTTTGTACATTGCCACAAAAACGTATGCAAATTAGTTGGCAAATCTCTTTACATAAATAATGACAATACTTCTAAATAAAGAAGTAAAAGATACTTATTTTAGCTATAATTAAAATACAAGCTAGAAGTAGAAGAACAAACACGAGAAAAACTAAGATAATGCTCAGTGGTCGTAACTCACTCTTTGACCCAGGAAAGTATTCTCGTGTTGGCAGGAAAGAAATAGAGACCAACTGAATTTGACGTGGGGCTTGCAAACCGGATTCAGAAAAATTGCAGTGGAACAAAAGGTTGATTAGTAGAGGATTCCTCTTATCACTTTGAAAATGTCTTGGTGCAGTAGACAAAAGACCACATGACCATGTCATGATAAAAGAACATAAGTTTTATGTTTAGTTGTTCTGCTACGTTGGGAAAAGTCAATGATAAAGAGGTACCTATGATGCATACATACTTCATCGGTGTAGAGTTGCTGGGGCAAATTTCAGGAGGTTCTTCCACTTCTGACTAATAGGGACATATCCTTACATAACTGGTAAGGTGTTCCGTAGCTGCATCTGCAATAAAATACTGCATGCAAGCAAGTGTAGGTCTTCCAGAGTCCAGGACAGGCAACAGCTCCTGCATAGTAAGAGAGCCATGCTTCACTGGATATACGATAAGAATGTAATAGAACATGCCAACAACTCTGTTCTTTGCTGAAAACTTCAAACAACACTTCTGGATGTAGCAGTATGTGAGAAGTGTCTCCAATTATTTTGTCATGTCAAGCACAATGGTGGGTGAACAAACCAGAGCTTGCGTCATGAAGTTAATGGCTTGTCTGGCATTGGCTGCTCACACAAGACCTGGTCTGTAATTATTAAGGAAGACTTGAAAGCTTTGCAACTTCATGAAGGAAGATACCAAGGATCGAACTAAATGGCAAGCAGACTTATTCAAATGTGTCTACAATTGGATAATTATGCAGTCATGCAGGAAGAATATCTCATGGCATAATTTATGATTTTCAAATGAAATCAAAGAATAGTGCTAGTCATGAGGTTTTTAACAATCCACACACAGAAAAATCATAAAACTAAAACTTATCTTTCTTTAATCAACTGACTAATATCTGAGTATCACTAGGTTATACAATTAAAAGGATAGTGATACTAAATTCAATGTTCATTAAGTGATTTTTTTTAAATTATCATATATAAAGCTTTTTTGACAAAATAGTCTTAAACGTTTCTCATCACAGATAAATTTAATATTATATAGATGATTTTATTTTATCAAATTGTAAAAGGTTAAATTATATTCTTTATTATAAACAAAGATTGGTTTCAATCTAATGCAAGTTAAGATTATATTTGTTTTTATTACAGATTGATATTTCAGTTGCTTTGAATCATGTGGTTCTTGTTCCTAGGATTTAAAAATATGTCCTTTTATGATCACGTGTGGCACAGTAATTAGAAAAACAGGAGTAGCAAGCGATTTGCTTAATGGATACCACAGCATACAATAAAATCAGCTATGTCCTGTTCAGATTTTGTTATATGTTGTAATTCACAGGCCAATAATATTAGGAAAAGTATGAACCTTCAAGTTCCCTTCCTGTGCTATGGATAAAATAAAAATTTGTAAATAAATTAATCACATACAATGAATCGTTAATAGGTATTGTGGTTTAGCATTAAATGCTTCCCTCTCAACCAGACTAATTTGTCATTAAACAAACCGAATGAAACGCAGTGGATCAAACAGAAGATTCAATCTGCTTTAATTTCCGGAATGTTTAAATAATGGTTGACATTTGAGAAATACTGGAAAAGCAAAAAAAAAAAAAAAAAAAAAATCAAATATGAAATAAGAAAAAAGAAACCATTTTGTTTTTCAACAGAAGTTCTCGTTAGGAACATTCAAAAGACAATTTGTACCTAGTTTGCAAGCATTTCAAATATAATTCACTTTGATAAAATTAGTATAAAGTGGAATTTTTTATGATGCTGACTATTTTATCTAGTTGAAATTATGGGTTTAAATATTCACAGCATGATTTGGTTTGTTTTATAACTTATCAACCCCAGTTGATCATTTAATGTCGATCAAAAGTAAAACAAAATAGAATAATCATTTGTTGTAAAACAAGATATTTTGATAGAACGATGTAATTTTATTAGCATTCTTTGCCAAGGAAACAGGTAGGATATTTGTGGAACATTACTTCCTCCTGGAATTCAAAAATGTCCTTCAGGTCACCCACCTGATAATGTATAGAACGGACATCATTCCAATCAATACATTGCACAAATACTGTTAATAGAACACAACAGCCAACACAGAATACAATATTTTCTTTACGCAGATAAGAGTGTGTTATTTATGTGTGGCCTATGTGCAGTTGTGCAAGATTTACCGACTCCTTTTTCACACTTTTATCTCTATATAAATAAAATTAACTCATTTTTTCCCCATGTGAGTTTGACCTTAATAGGATTAAAAATCACGACATTACATTCAAATGTAATGTCCCCACACTTCAGCACAGGATCTGAGGTGTGCTATAGGCCTACTAGCCTTACAGTTCCTTGATATTTATACATTTCTATATTTTTTCTGATGAGAGTTCACTGCCACAATCAGTTAGAATCAATGGAAGTTGTAAAATCTTTTCTCTCTATTCAATTCATACTCCGCCCACGACCACTTAACACCGCTGCGGATACGTCCACAGGGGAATATACAAGGAACACTGGTTTGAGTTCTTAGTTGCTTAAAAAACATGGATTGGCATTTTTCCGTCGGGTGAAACGCAACTTTACATTCCAGTTATTCTGTGGGTTACTTGTGCCAAAACTTTAACAGTCAGCTGCCAGCGTTCTTCAAATCTTGCACCGATTAGTTGTTTTAATATTTTATTTACTGTCTTTATACTTCTATTATGTTTGCACTGATTTCATACGTGATACTACGGGGGGAGAGGTGACTTCCTATTTTCGGATTAGTTACTTATTTATTTCTATACATTGCATTTCTGAGAGTTTCATTAGCACAATTACTACTATGCTATCGATATTGGAATCAGACGACATTCAAATTGGTTAACAGCGACAACAAAGAAAACAATACAAAAAAAGAAACCAAAACAAACCATTAAAAAAATAAAATAAAAAAACACGGTCAGTTTTCTGGTTTTATTTATTCATCTTTTTTCTTTTTCATTGAAACAAAGAAAAATAAATAAATAAAATCTAATAAAAATATTTTCATTATACATGGTAAGTTTTATTTTTTTGAATTTTGATTTTCCATTGAAAAAAAAAAAAAAATTAGTTTTAAATAAACATATTTGCATTTTACGTGGTAACTTTGGGTTTTTTCTTTTTTTTTCCTTTGGTATTTTTTCAAGTTTGTTTTGTTTTTCATTCCTTTCAATTTTACGCATCATATATTAGCTAAACCAGGGTGGGGGGCATCTATAAATATAAAAGCTAAAATGTGTGCATGTGTGGGTGTTCCTTCACCGTAAACTCGGCCTCCTCCTGCTACTACGACAATGACGTCATGTTTGACCTAGAAAACGTTGACATTAGTTTCAACCACCTGTAAGTGTTTTTAAATGTTTAATTTTATCTGTTCTCAATTGTGTGTCTGTTTGGCATAGAGGTAACGTGTCAGACATTTTTTTTCCGCCTTAGCCTCGATGCTTCAGATTCGATCCTGTCTTCCTACCTAAACTTTTTTCCTCTTTTACACCCTTTTCTTTATACATTTGTTCGCGGTTTTACTTTGTTTTGGCTTTTTCAATTTTTTATAACATCGTGTTTTTTTAATAATATTAAAACAGGCTCCCCCTCTCCTACATACACACCTCTAAACACCCGGGCAACGCCAGGTACCCCTCCTCCCCCACTAGTAATTGATAATTTTCCAATTGGATTTGTTTTTTCAGATTATTGTCAGTGTAGGTATTACAAAGAATCTATAAGGAATTTTATTTTATTTATTGGCTTTACATTTAAATGTATGTAGATGATATGAAATTCTGGTGCTAGTTTTCATTTATTTTCACCTTTATTCACTATTTTCTTAGCATAGATGACAACATGGTTCAGTTTTCAACAGATGTTTTCATGTTGCAGATGAGATTCTGTTGCAAAGTTCAATAATTAGTGAATTGTTCATATTTTCAAATAAAAATCTTAAATCTGTAAAATTAGCTTATGTCCATTGATAAATCAATGCCTGTTATTATCAGAGTGAATGAGTGCAAAATTTTATTCGTCTTTGTATTTTCCATGCTTTCACAGATGTCAGCACTTTTCATCACATACGTATTTGCAGTCTTAAAAGTGCTATTTTATGTTTTGATATTGGACCATGAAATGTAATCGATTTGTTTGGTTCTTTAAAAATTTTGTAGAATCAAGTATAAAATCTGTTTTATCTGTAAAAGAATATGTTAAAAAATATTAAAAAAAATTGAAAATTGAGTTTGATTTTGAAAAAATTTTAGTATAAAATTTTTCTGTTATTACTAACAATTTTGTTCAAAAATTTGTATATGATTTTACATAAAAATTGTTCAGATCTCCAAGAAAGCTATTAGAAATATGCATTTGTAATTTGTAAAGTAAATGTGTTGAATCTAAAAGTCTATATTTCAGAAGTTTTCAGAGGAGTGTTGATAATTTTTATTATCAAGACATTTTGCCGTCATCAAGTGTGTCTTTTTGAACTTGGGAACCTTCTAGTTGGATCTATGTTCTCATTAACAATTTTACCGATTATATCTCATGGATTGAAAACAATTCCAATTTGAAATTCTGTTCAGGTTCCAAAGTTCAAAACGAAGCAGGTCAAAAGTTATAGCAGACAAAAACTTCTTGAATTTGACAAGAATAAAACGATTGTAATAAACAAGATAAAACAAGAGATAATGTACATAATTGATCAAATATATCATCATAAAATAATCGATTATATGCTTTTTTTTTTTTTAATCCTTTGAGATGAGACTTCATAATTTGTGTATTCATTCTTTTTGTGGACTGTTATCCTCATCTTCATAGTTGTTGTTTCACCATGTTTCGGCACACTCATCCTTTGGCCTTCTTCGGGATAGAAGTGCTGAGTCTTATAACTGTATTCCCAGTAATTACTACCTTCCATAATTGTTGTCTTGTCACGTTTTTACAAAGACAAAAATAAGCATATATAATAATATTCGGTACGAACCCAACAATGGAAAACCAGATAAAAACACAAAATTGAATTCATAAGACCATAAAATCCAACCTTGATCACCCTTCAGGAACCATGGTGCAGTGTATAGAAGCATTGTTCCAGGTAAGTATTGTCTAAAGATGGCAGTTTCAATCCTACCCAAGTTAGAGGATTAATTGGCCAAAACGTGGCGAGACAACAACTATGAAAGGCGGTAATTACTGAGGATACAGTTACGAGATTCAGCATTCCTATCCTGTCATGGTTAATCACCTGAAGAAGGCCAGAGGATGAGTTGGCCGAAACGTGGTGAAACAACAACTACTATGAAGATGAGGGCAAAAAGAAAACACAAATATATTTAATCTATTGTGCTCATTTACACACTATCATTGTTTGAGAAGGTATGAACTCACAATTTCATCTACCTATGAGTAAAAATAGCAACTTGTGTTTAATTAATTGTATACAGCTAATTAGTGTTGTGCTTTAGCAAACAAAACTGAAAATGATTGCTATGCTGGAAACGAAATCAATAAAGAAAAAGATTTGTTCCCAGCATGCAAATGTGTGAGTGTAATGACAAATTAACTCTTGATTAACCGTTTTGTATGAGGTTTTCTTTTTTTTTTTTTTTAAGAGTAAACAAAAAAGATGAGAAAAAAAAAAGAGGTAGTTTTTTTTCTTTTCTTTTTTTTTTTTTTTTTTTATAAAATGATGGTGTGATCTCAAGCATCAGCAGGGGCAATAGAGGGAAGGGGTAGGCTGATCCTGTTTCTAGGTTAACAATTCCAGCCAGCCAAGAGATGGAAGACATGAGAACATGTATAGCCTACTACTACCACCACCACCACTACTACTATTCGTAGTAGTAGTAGTAGTAGTATTCTTTCCTTGTCTGTGCTGCTCATGGTGATAAATAGCAATAGTAGTAGAAGTAAGAAACTGAAAATAAGGGAGAGCAGAGATCCCTAGTTATATATATATGTGTGTGTGTGTGTGTATGTATATATATATGAATAACATTTCCTGTGTAATAGACATTCTGACAGTGCAGTGAAAGTTGAAAAGATGACAAGACAAAAAGTAAACAAGATATAAGAGAAAACCAGATGACAAGACTGAAGACTATGACAATGTCATGTCAGGATAGCAGACAGATTGAATAACTCATGTCTAGCAGATTGTAATTACTTGGAAACTGACAACACAAAAAAGAAGGTTAATCTCAAATGGAAAAATGTGTTGTTTTTTTTTTTATTAATTGAGCTAAGTAAACACTGGCTAATATAATTTTCATTTTAAGAATATTCTTTTCTGTACCATTGTTGCAAATTAAATCTGAACTGTTTTACATATAAAAATAAAGCCAATGTTAATGCACTGCATGTGCCCAATACATTGTTTTGAGAAAAAAAAAAAAAAACGTCTAGATGATGGATGTAAAAAAGAAAAAAAATTAATTCAAAAAGTTTAATAAATAATTTCAAAAATATTTTTAAAAAAATGAAGGAAGCTTGTAAAAACAAGTTGAAAGGACGAAGAGGAAAAAGAAAACACATTTAAAATAAAATTTCTAACAAAAAACACTAAAACACAGCAAAATGAAAAAATAAAATAAGTCCTAATGCTTATCAGGTAATTAGCCTTTAACAATTACAAGAATTAAATAATTGAAAAAATTGTTGATGAAATAATATTTACAAAATACAAATTAATAAATTCAGAGATTATTGAAACTTACCATGCTATTATGAAAGTGACATGGTGTAGGGTTTACAGGTGTGAACTTTACACCTAACATGCTGGGTTCAAGTTCTATAAAGGCTATTGCATTACTTCCACTAATACTCTTAGGAATCGATCCTGTTATGTGCTATATAGTAGATTAAACTTAAGCGTAGGTTATGCATTTTGACGAGAAGGAAAACTAACATCAGTCTTTAATTATTCTGACATTGTTTTCCTCCTGGACAGATACAATGATGGTTCGGAAGAGATGTTGGAAATTGAGCAACTTTTGTTTCACTATAACCCCCCCCCCAAGTACCCTTACAAGTGCTATCCAATGTCTTGACACTGGAAGCTTACCATATTATGCAACACAAACTGTTGAATGTAACTTTACAGGTTGCAAAGTGCAATTATAGTAATAAAATCCAAAGTTTTGCAATATTTGCATATATCTAATTTATGGTGCACATATCATGTGACTGCTGCAGTTCAAATGATAGGACAGTACCGCTATGTTCAGTAGTATCCGTGCAATTAATATGACGCTTCATGCATTGCTCCACGCTTTGTTTGATCTGAAATCCATACAGATGAATGTAAAATGCAAATTTGAAAACTTATAATTTACGAGTTTGAATAGGTCCAAAAAGCTGCAGAATAAACCAAAAACATCTATTGTGCAAAATGAGAAGGCAGAGTTGATCGCAATTGATAACTAGAAAAGGTTCAAGAAATTCTGTTTGGGTTGCAAGAACTTCAATAATCAGACAAGATAAGCCCAATAACAATAAGGATTCCATGCTCTAAAACACACAGGCAAATTGTGTATTTACAAAGTGCCTTCAATAAGTTTCCAGACTTTTTTTTCCGTATGGGCACTTTTATTGATAGTATACACATGAAACTCTAGTCCTCTTCAAAGTAATCTCCTCCGGCTGCACTGCACTTGGTGTACCATTTCAACAACTTCTGGGAGTCCCCATCGAAGCCCTCATGTGTGAGCGTGTCAATGACCCTCATCACAGCCTCTTTCATCTTTTCGATTGCTCATTACGACAGCCTCTAAGGTTTTCCTTGAACTTATGGTATAACCAAAAGTCACAAGGAACAAGGACTGTAGGGAGGGTGAGGAACTGTCTTGATACCCATCTTGGGCATGACATCTTTCTTTCTGATCTTCTGAGTACCCTTGGAACAAACTTCAGGCAACTCTTCCACATCTTCAGTTCTTCACGAATAATTGTATGTACAGTTCCCACACTGACATCAAACTGTGCACTTATTGTCTGTATAGACACAACGGTCCTTATTCATTGCCTTCCTTGAATCTCTTATACCACTCAAAAATTGATGCTCAATTCATGCAAGATGTTTTAAAAGTAATCTAAAGGATGCCATTTTTTCCAAGTTTAAAACAGAATTTTATTGCATTTCATTCTTCTAGTGCCCTTATGTCCAAATTGCATTTTTGAAATTCACCAGCTGTGACAATTAGGCTTTAGTAAGGTATATTCCAATTCCTGTTGTAACTGTTCATCTGAACTTGAAATTATAAAAATTGGTTAGCCATCTCCTAAGATGTATAGCAATAACATTGAATTTTGCAGAAATTCTACAATAATTTTAAATGCCTGTACAAAAAAATCTGGAAACTTCTTGAAGACACTTCCATAGCACTCAAAGAGTATAGGCTAATTCAACATCTGAGTTAAGTCCAGTTTGCAAGCTTCATGGCATAAAAAAATTTCAACATATTCATGACTAAGTTTTTAAAAGTATCTTCCATTGTAATTGCATGATAAAATTTTATTCTTTACATACCCAACAATTCTATGCAGAATTCATTTTCTGCCATAACGATTCAGCAATCTTCAGTATCACGTGCATTCAACATTATCACTGAAAAACAAATTTGAACAAAAACATTAGTCAATTTTATTTAATTACTGTCAAAATTAAGTTTTGTTTTTTTTTCAATTCACATTTGACTTTAAAGATTTTAAAATAATTTTAACAAACAAGTGGCCGAAATTATTTGATTTATTTGTATATCAAAGCAAATGAAAAAGAAATTTGTCACTTCAAAAAAAAATTAGTACAACACTACTTTTGAAGATGCCTATTGAGAGACTTATCCGAAACAGTGAAAAGTTTGGCATTATGAAAACAATTTAGTAGAGATAAAACAGGTCTAACCTAAATATTTTAGTTAAAATTTCTAGTGGGCAACATGTTAAAGCACAATAGATTTTAATCAATTAAAGATATTTTGAAATTTGAACCGACTGATTACATCAACACAATAAAACAAGTTAACTTTATGACTAAAAGGAAAAAATACAAATGAAGCATTCATGCAATGAAGTGGCATTTACAAATATTAAAAATGAAAATAATACTTAAATTAATTGGCAACATCAGCATCTCAAATCTTTAACAAAAACAAACCTCAAAAGTAAGCACAAGTTGACACGATTTATTAAAAAAAAAAAAAAAACATATATATATATATATATATATATATATATATATATATATGCTGAGCTTAAAGAATGGAAGCTACATTAGAGTGTAGCGGTTTTTAATTTATTTTATAAGCAAGAATTTCACATTAAGTAAAGCATCTTAAAACATTAAATTAAAAAACAAAATAAAAAAAAGATTCAAATTATTTTTGTGTTTAAAAGGTTTAGTTTGCATTTTATAACTGGTATAATATTTTGTAAATTATTAGTCTAATTTAATAATTTTAAAATCAATTTTACAAGAACAATTCTCATGGTGCAATATCACACAAAAAAAATGTTGAGGAGACAACTAATCATCATATGCACTTTTCACACTGGGATGTATTGGACAAGATCAAACCAAAATGCCAACACTATTCCAACATCAATAAAACTATTGTGAATATCTTCGGATTTTAAAAGGTATAAAAATAATCTGTGGTATTATCACAGTTCATATTTAAGGTTCACATAGTCAGGTATTGATAAAAATTTAGTAGATTGGTCGTAATGTCAGTTTTTGTTTTGTTTTTTCATAATACCAATTCAGAGGAAAACATCATTCTTCTAATATGATGAAAAAGAAAGGGGGGGGAGTGGGGAATACCTGTATTGTAAAACTGCCAAAGTGACATTTTCAAAAATGTAAAAAAGAACTGTGACAATGTATAAGTTGTAGTTGTGTGTTTAATGTCAAGATAACCGTGAGATTATGTAACAATAGTAAAAATTGAGCTTTAATTCAACACAAAATCAAATGGATTTCTCTATAGAGTGATAAAATGTAACTGAAATATTTTTTTTTTCTAGTGGCAGTTTTACATCCAAACTTGCACATAAAAAGACAAATGATTATCTTATTGCTACTAGTAACATAAATTAAGATAAAGTTCTGAAAGTTAAGCATAGGTTTGTGAATACAGTATAATGTGAGCCAAGGATCAATTTATGAGAGCAGCTAGTGGATTGTCAATCTGTACGTAGGGATGTTTTCAACTCTTGCACATCATATTCCGTTTAACATTTGTCTAATACATGCCAACTACTTCTAAACTAACTTATCAGGTTTTTAAGTTCATTCTTATCACTAGCAACCAGGTTTTCGTTGGCCTTTTCCTACCTACCTCAACTGTGCTACATTTCAATGTGACCAAACCAACAATGTCTTATTATTTTTTATTTTTTTTACATAGGTGTCACCACTTATCAAGGCCTGGAGGCCATTCGAGGATTAGGATTAATGAGTGTACAGTAGTAAAAGAGACAATATTGTAGTAATTGTGAGTAATGGAAATTTGGTAAATTGGATTAAGGGGATGGTTCATCAAGAATTTGTTTACGTTGAACTTGAAGACGACCAAATTTTAGTCAGCTGGAAAGCAGGCAAATGGAAGAGTTCCACAGGTGTGCAGTTCTAAGAAATAAGTTTTGTTCATGGACTCAAGGTTTAGGCACAGATAAAGACTGGAGGAAATTATTAATAGAGGTTTCAGCTAAACAAGTGTTTTTCATGAAAGTTCAGCAAAGGGGGGACCATAGATTGGAGCTCAGACAAGCACTTGCCATGAAAATAATAAAGCAGAAACAGGCTTGCAACATCTCTTCTGTGGGAAAGAGGTCGCAGAGAAGAGAAAAGACTAGGCTACAAAGTCTATTTTTAACTCTATCAAGGCAGAATAAGGTCTTTTTCGCCGCTCCTGCCCAAATGTGGCAACAGTACTCCATCCTTGAATGTATCTGGCTCTTATATAGATAGAGAATTGCATCAGCAGTGAGATATCTACTGGAGTGATAGAAGGATCCCACCATTTTTTCAGCAACCTTGGCAACAGATTTGATGTATGTGTTCCATTTCAGATCAGGAGTGAAGGTCAAGCCCAAAAGCTTGTCAAAACATGGAGCCTCCCCAAGACAAGAGCCATTTATTTCAATTGATGCCAGATGATGATCAGAGCGTTGATAATATAAAGATAGAAACTTGGTTTTAGATGCATTAAAACTAATCGGCCACCTCTTTCTCCATTGTACCACGTACTCAAGATCAGAGGAGAAAGAATCAGAGAGAACTTGGTCATTTATCCCCTTTAATGTGTTGATATAGATGGTAGTGTTGTCAGCATAAATGTCTACAAATGATCTTAGGATGTGATTTGGAAGATTACTGATGTAGATCAAGAAGAGAGCTTCTGATTTCTGGACATCAACCACTACACTTATGAACCTATCAGAGACAAATTTAATGATTGAGAAGACATTTCCAGCTATACCATAGTAAGATTCGCTAATCCTATGAGATATAACCGCTAGCACATCTACTGTAGAGCTAGCGGACCGGAAACCATATTGCATGCCATTAAGGTTATTTTTGCTGAGGTGGTTGACTACTTCGCTATTTAACAGATTCCGGCAACTTACTCATGACACACAGAAGACTTATTAGTTTGTACTGAGAGGGAGAAGACCGATCACCTGAATTCTTAAATACAGGACATACTGTATTCTACACACATCTCCCTATACTATCCAGATTTAATTTTCCCCTGACGTCATCAAATCTAAGTGTTTTTAAATCCATGTTGTACATCCATCAGATTATTCTCATAGTATTTTTAAATTATCAAACTATTCTTATCTTTAGCCATTTTCATGTGTCACTGAGTTATCGAAATACAAATTTTCCACATGACTTTTCATATTTTTGTATTCCTTATATCAAATGGTGAAAATTAGCCAGTATTACATGAATTTTTAACATTAAACATTCAAAAAAGTTTAAAATGAATCAAATTCGTTCTTCCAAGTTAAATTTAGGTTTTAGCGGAAAGACATATGCAATAAAATGCTTAATAACAGCTAAAATACAGAAAATTAGAAAAAAAAAAAAAAACTTATTTAGAAATCTAGTTCAGAATGAGAATTTATAAGACCGATTCAAAAATAACAGTTTGGCTTACTATCTAAAGAAAACATTTCAGATGTTACGTTTTATGTGTGAAGTTTCAGTCTAAAAAGCCCACCTTAATATTTTTAACTATAGAAAACTAAAACTTTGAAAAAGAGAAATGTGTCATATCAAAGAAAATAACAAAATGATAGTTATTTTTAAATATTCCAGGAGTCAAAAGAAAACGTTTGATAAATATTGACAAAATTAAATACTAGATTGTGAATTTCATGAAAGTTTTTTCTTTTCATAAGTCAAAAATATGTATTTATACATTTTCATCTCCTCCATCAAAATGAAATGAGTTAAATGATACAGCAAAATTGCAAGTAAATCACAAAATTTTGTGATTATCAAAATATTAAATTGACAAGGTTTTATTGAATTGTAGCTGCATTAAATGCTAAATAAAATCTTTTTTTCTTTAAAATTCAAATGTTTCTCTTAATCTTTGTACAATATATCCAAGACTTTCTTATAACATCCATATAGAAATCTATCTTTATACAAATAAAAGACTTTAAGGAAGGAGATACCTCCTAAATATTTCTAAAACATTTGCTTAAAAAAAAAAAAGTGAAAAATTTGTGGAGTCCCTGATTTTTTTTATTCCTTTTTTATTTTGTGGTTAGTAACAATCGTATTGTGCATATCTAATATTGAATTCTTTCAACAAGCAGTAATGTAAACATAAAAACATAATATTCCTCCATGTTGAGCTAAAATTGCCGACTAATATATAAAAGGTTTTTAATCTTCACTTTAAACACTATGACAAAACAGCTGTCCTGTGGATGACATATACAATTATACCCCAAATTATTCATACCTGTGTAGATTTATAATAAAATTCAAATATTCATACGTGACTATTTCAACATAAATCAACAGTTATGTAAGGCTCTTTTTAAATTAAACTCTTACAATATCAAGAATTTTATTCCATGAAACATTTTTTTTTAAATTCAATAAAAATGACAAATTCATATTCATACTTTGTACAATAATTGATTACAAAACTTATTTCACCAGACATGTTTTTTTATGGTTAATTACAAGTTCCTTAGAAAAATCCATAAGAATATGGATCCACTCTTTTTTAGTAAAATTTACACTTCTTACAGATTCTTTTTTTTGTGTTGTTTTAATATCTTTTTTGTGTTGTTTTTCTTTTAATATCTTTTCATAAAAAAAGTCTTTACTTGTTCTCAATGGGATTGAAATCCAGGTTCGGATTTGGCCAATGTTACATTAACAGTTTCATAACAAATTTGAACAGGCTTTGAATAATTATCCAAAAGGTATTACTTTCCACTTTGATGAATGCTATCCTTTTGTAACCTCATCCAGTATGAATGTTGACAAAAAAAAAAAAATGATGTAATCCATTGTGACCCCTCAATTGTCTGAAGATACAAACAAGCAGTTTAGTTGTATTCTCATTTAGACAGGATCCCATTTACAAAAGCAGTTTCCCCGTTTAATCATTGAAAAACACAGTTGATCAACTTCTGACTGATTCTTTTCTGACCATGTGATCAATGGAAAAATGTGCTGCCTTTAACATCTTTAAAACAAAGTATCTTCTCTCGCCACGAAGATCCTTATTTTTTCTCAGTTGAAATGAAGGACTTCGAGAAAACCGCTTGTTTTAATAAGTTCCTATGACAGAATTTCATTCCATATATAAAATGGAAGACTTGCATCAAATATGTTGGAAAAATGTTTGGATCATTCTACCACACAGGAAAGTACAAAACTCTTGATACAATTCTCTGCATATATAACTTGACTTATGGCGGCATTCACTTGGGATAGGTTGAGCTGGCTCCATTGATTTAACCGCATCACTCTCGACGATCAGCAGCAGTCATTGGTATGATCTAATCATTCAGGATTCCAGCATCAGACACTAAAAAACACGAGGGGCAGATAAGAGTTCCAGGTCTGGCTTTACTGTCACAAGCCATACCTTGAGTTAGCCACCTAGTAGCTGCACTGGGTTCTAACAATTTACAGATGAATTCCACATTCATCCAGCGCAACACATGGCCAAACCACCAAAGTCTCCTTTTGAGCAGAGTTTCTTTCATGCCAGAAATATTACATTTAGTGCAGATGATCAAGTTAGAGATCCAGTCTGAGAGACGAACATAGGATATGATGGAGAGATCCTCTTTTAGCAAAGGCCAGATCTCATATCCATTGAGAAGAATTGTTCTACAACCTAAAATGGAGTACTGTTGCCACATCTGAGGAGATGACTCAGCAATGGTTCTCCCCAGAATGTGCTGCTGCCATTGCACACAGAAATCACTTTTTCCATAGCTATCAATGTATACAAAATGCAAGAGAGCTATATGCTCAGTCTGTCAAATCCAAAGTAGCTGAGCAGCGGCTTGGTTCCCACCAGTTTTGGCAAATAGCAAACAGGATCCTGAACAGATGCGTGTGTTCTATCCCAACCATCATCAATGGACCTGAGGTCATCTTATCAGCATCAGACAAGGCCAAACTATTTGCCAAGAACTTTCCAGCTAACTCTACCCTCTGCGACGAAGGTCATCAACTCCCTGTATTTCCTCCTACAACATACAACACACTATCCAACATACAAATATCTGTGTACGAGGTCGCCAAACTAATCAAGAACCTTGATTCCAGTAAAGCAACTGGCCCAGACGGCATTCCAATTATAGTGTTGAAAAAGCTTCGACCAGAACTTGCCCCCCCCCCATACTTACAAAACTGTTTAAGCGCTGCCTTAAGAAGTGCTTTCCAACACCCTGGAAAACCTCGTCAGTATGCCCTGTATTTAAAAACTCAGGTGATAAGTCATCTCCCTCTCAATACAAATCAATAAGTCTCTTGGGTGTCATGAGTAAGTTACTGGAATCCATATTAAATATAGTAGTCAACCACCTCAGCAAAAATAACCTCCTTAGTGACATACAATATGGTTTCCGTTCTGCTAGATCTACAGCTGATGTGCTAACAGTTATATCTCATAGCATTAGTGAATCTCTTGACAAAGGCTTCCTTTCTAGGGCAATTGCTCTTGACATAAAGGCCTTCGATAAGGTTTGACATAAGGACCTACTTCACAAGATTTCCAGCTACGGTATAACTGGAAATGTTTTCTCAATAATTAAATCATTTCTCTCTGATAGGCTCATAAGAGTACTGGTTGATGGGCCCCAATCAGAAGCCCACAGTATTAATGCTGAAGTCCCCCAGGGGTCCATCCTGGGCCCAACTCTCTTCCTGATCTACATCAATGATCTCCAAAAATACATACTTAAATCATTCGTTGACATCTATGCTGATGACACGACCATCTATGGCAACACATCAAAGGCAGTAAATGACAAAGCTCTCTCTGATTCTCTCTCCTCTGATCTTGAGCGCATGGTTCAGTGGGGGAAGAGATGGCTGGTTACTTTTAATGCATCTAAAACCAAGCTCCTAACTTTAAATCATCAACACGCTGTTCCTCATCTAGCATCAATTGAAATGGATGGCTCTTGTCTTGGGGAGGCTTCATGTTTTGACAAGCTTCTGGGTTTGACCTTTAATCCTGATCTGAAATGGAACACGTACATCAAGTCTGTTGCCTGGGCCACTGGGAAAATGGTGGGATCCTTCTATCACCCCAGTAGATATCTCACTGCTGATGCAATTCTCTATCTGTATAAAAGCCAAGTACGTTCAAAGATGGAGTACTGCTGCCACATCTGGGCTGGAGCTTCAAAAAACAGCCTATCCTGCCTCGACAGAGTTCAAAATAGACTTTGTGGCTTAGTAGGGGATGCTCTCTTCTCTTCCCTACAACCTCTCTCCCACAGAAGAGACGTTGCGCGAGCCTGGCTTTGTTTTATTGTTATTTCGATGGCAAGTGCTCGTCCGAGCTCCAATCTCTAGTCCCCCTTGCCAATCCTTCATGATAAACACCCGTCTAGCTAAAACCACTGTCAGTAATTTCCTCCACTCTTTATCTGTGCCTAAATCAAAACGTAAATTCCATGAACATAGCTTTTTTTCTGAGAAGTGCACAGCTGTGGAATTTTCTTCCGTTTGCCTGTTTCCCACCTGTCTACAACTTGGATGTCTTCAAGTCCAACATAAACAAATTCCTGATTAATCGCCCCCTTAAGTAAGACACTTTATCAAATCTCCAATACCAACTATTACTACGATATTATCCCATTGATTATTGTACACAAAATAACCCTTATCCCCAAGTGGCTTCCAGGCCTTGATAAGTGGTGATACCCATGTAAAAAATAAATAAATAAATAAAAAAAATAAATAAAAAATAAAAAAAAAGAGTATTCTTCATTACCTTGACAGCATACAAAATAGACTTCATAATCTAATGAGGGAGGGGAGTGATATCTTCCATTCTTCAGAATCCCCTTTAATCACTAAAGATTTATCGTTATTTTCATGAAACGTGATCAACAGTTTCTATCTTTGGTACCTCTTTAGAAGATATTCAAAGAAGTAACTCATCTTACTACCACAGCTGCAAAGAACTTTCCTGTCTTCCTCTGTGTACCCAGTATCAAATGGAATTTCCATGAACTTCTGATCTGCGGAACACATTAATCAAGTTTTGTTCACTCAATTTATCATTTTAAGTTCTTAAAATATTCTTTATTCAATTGACAATCTCATTAATCCTTAGGTGGCTTTTAGCCTGATTAAGTTCTTAATCAAATATAAAATTTTTATCAATATGCTTGAGAACTTAACCTTTTATTCCAAACAAAAACCTTTGGATATCTTGGCAAATGATAAACTTTGCACGAGTAATGTTTTTCTTGGTTTGCAACCTTGGAGTGCCTGCCTCCCTACTAACTCAAACAATTCAACCTAAACTCAATGGCTGACCAATGGACCAGATTTCTTCTAGTATATATAGCAATGTTGTATTCTAAAAATTAAACAAGTTCAATATTATTACTATAATTATTGATGATCCGAACATTTCAGAATTCCACAGATTAGTTTAATTCTTATCTTTGTTGGATATTCTAATTTTGTTTAGTTTTTCTTTTTTAAAATTTATATAGAAAATGTAACCAGGAAAACGTGTTTATTAATGTTAGATAAATATATTACATTTTACTGTGACATTTTGTAGCTTACAAGCCATCCATACTAAAAATACAATAAAATTTATGTCAAAGAAAAGAATTCGCTTTTGTTTAATCTGGTCATACTCCATATACAAAGGTGTAAATATACAAGAAATAGAATGATTAAAAGAAGAAACTAGTAGTTATTGTGATTTTATTCTATCTTCTACAAAAATAAAAACTTATTTAGAACAAGTGGAAGCCATTTCCGAGCATTGCACAGACAATTGAGGAAATTAAGTATCAAAATCCCAAGAAGAAAATTGACAAGAAAAGGATCAGAAAGAATGAAATGTTAAGCAGTTAATCAATGATACAGAAAATATTTGTAAATAAAAATTTGTAAAAGTAAAATTAAAGCAATCATTGGATAAGAAACCAAACCAAAACAAATAATTAATGAGAATGTTTTGTAAAGCAATATGCAAATTTGGGAGTTAATCGCATAGACACAAGTATATTAATCCCATTGTTATTATGACATATTGCTCAATGTTTTATAAATAAAAATTATTAAATAAAAACTATAAGTATAAATCCAATTTGATACCATGATTTGAAAATTAGAAAAAAAAAAAGACATTTAATAAGCAATTTAAAATGCATTGAAAATTAAGCCAGAAAGAAACATTTTTTGTATTTTTTCCTGATGACTTTTACTATTGTGTAAAGAAAAGATGGTTTTGACATCATTAGACATGATGTCAAAATAAAATGCGAGATATTAACAAGTATTCAAATAACCATTTCTTTTGTATGTGATTATAATGGAGATTTGGTATTTGTCATGAAAACTACAGAAATTCAAAGTCTCTGGTTTTCTCATTTTAATATCAATATTATTGTTACAAGCTTTGCACTTTCCAAAAAAAAAAAAAAAAAAAAAAATTGCTTCTAAATTGGCATCTATAATATATATCTCAAACGTCTGTTAG
Source organism: Euprymna scolopes (assembly GCF_053919585.1). NCBI lineage: Eukaryota > Metazoa > Mollusca > Cephalopoda > Sepiida > Sepiolidae > Euprymna > Euprymna scolopes. Next base: position 156,050,029 of record NC_136487.1, on the reverse strand, counting down.
TGTGTATGTTTGTATATCTCCAAAACTTTCAACACACGTGACCAACACTGACAAAATTGGTATCGCTTGAAAGTTCAGCCGACAAATATCCAAAATTTGGCCAAAAAGATTAATTCTTTCACTGGCAACTGGGCTGTTATTTTACAAGGAAGGGTCACTTTTTTTCATCAACATTTTTTGCAAAGTCATCATACGCCTTGCAATGACTAAGCTTAATTTGAACGGCGGCGACGATGTATGTGTTTGTCTTTTTTTTTTTCACTTCTTTTTCCTCTTAGTGTTACAGGTTTGAGCCTGCCTGCTTACTATTTTTTTCTTTTTTTTTTTTTGCACCTGTACAGGTACTTGCTGTTTTTTTAGGGGGTTGGTTAGTATTTTTTTTTTTTTTGAAACATTTTTTAGGGCTCTGTTGTCCAATATCCTTACCCCTGCTTGTTTTATATACATATATATATAAGTGAAAGTGTCTGTGTGTGCATCTGTGTGTCTACATTTCCCTACGCAATAACCGTCAATTTTAAGTCTACAGACTCGAAATTTCATATACAGGGTACTGAGATTTGGGAAAATCTATGTGATCGGTTTTCGGCCAGAAATTTGTCGATTAAGGGGTCAAAGTTCAACGATTTGACCTTTGAGAACTCTACCAAACTCCGACAATTTTCGGTCTAAACACTTGAAATTTTAGATATAGGTTCCTTGGACATGGATCTAACTTAATAACTTGATTTGAGCTTAAAACAATAAAGTGCAAGGGGTCAAAGTTAAAAAAATTGACCACTTTTTTTTTTACTCAACATACACCTCCAAACACCCGGGCAATGTCGGGCACCCATGCTACATGTTGGGTCTGTTGCAATAACAAATGAAATTTGACTTGCTTTTTTGTTTCAGTTTTAGACAAAAGACATTTATTTGTGATCTTTCCAACAATGCACAGCTTTGAACAGCTCATTTATTTCTCTGGCCATGTGTGACTTTTCATCTCTGCTGTGACGTCACCCACGTGTCTTGAACAAGTGTTTTTCTGAACACTCTTCTCTGAAGAAATCTCGAGCAACTCTGCTCCGGTTACATATCCTTTTTATCATCTCTGATTTTTTTTTCTGCTGTGATGTCACTTCATGCAGCCGGCTTGGTCATTTGCATATGTGAACTGTTATACGCTACTGCTAACAGTGCTAGCGGCTCTATTACATATTAGTCTATATCTTTCTATGTATACAAGAAAATGTTTGTGTTATAGAAATCAATATATTAACACTTATCAATTAGGTGCATAAAATAACTGAAATGAAAAATAAAATCCACTTTTACATGTATTTTAATGAAACAGAAAATCTAATTAAACAAAGAATATCTTTGAAGAATGTATTTAATAAAAGGTTTTAAACATTTAAATTATTTTATTGAGATTTAACAGAGTTTTTAATAAATTTAACTTGAAATTATCTGGTATTCATCAAATCAATTTGCCTTTTTATATATGTATTATTTGTGGACCTGTTTGGTGTAGTGAACACTTTGATTTTGGATAAAGTCTTCTATGGCTATTTAACAGTGTAATGGAGTAGATAAAAATGGATTTTTTTCTCAACAAGTCCCACATAGAATCATGCATTGTTCGAGAAAGCAAGAAATACAAAGCTATTTCACACTAAAATGTTTTGCATCAAAACTGTATACTTTTCAAAGATCAGATTTCTTCTTCCACAAATTATTGCAGAGGCGATTTGCTCCCAAACAAGATTTCAGCTCAATTGTCATGTTAGCAAATGTCATATTTGTATTTTATAACAGCGATTAGTTACAGTTTGCAATCTGGTTTAAAGTATTTAAAATTAAAATCTATTCAGCTATGAAAATACATTTGTACCTTGAAGCAGGAATCTTCCCCAAGGAATAAATTTGAGAACTCAATTCTCTTAATCATCTTTCCTTTGGTAACCACTGCACTTTTTCCTTATTTTAAAAAGAAACGTTGCTTTTTATTACATCATATTGGCTGCGTATACACGTATTTTGCTGTGATATTGCATTATGAAAATTACATGCTTAGTATCTTGTAGAGCTATAATTTTAATAAATGAAGAGATGATTACAATATTCCTCTCCTGATTCTGTTCTTAAATTTCGATACAATTAGATCCTGATTCCTTTCAAGTTTCTAAATATTTACTTATAGTTTATTTTCAAATCATAAAAACCATGTAATGTGTATATTTTTGCACAAGTAAAAATACAAGGGGAGGGGAATGAGGGAGTACATTACACAAAAATATCTTTCAACTTTATATAATTTTTTTTCCTGGTAAATTGATGGAAAATGGCGATTTGCTAAACTGAAATTTTCATCTATATTTTTTTTACTTATGCTATTTTGCCATGTCATTTCTTCTGGCTTATATTTTTGTTTTAATAATAGTTTAAAAACAAAGATTTATCATTAGTACTAGCAAAAAAAAAAAAAAAAATTTACACGTCCATTTTTTTCGATGCGCACTTTCTTCTCTTCCGAGCATGTGATGTCCTTTTTCTCTTTGCACACACTTCCTTATTTGCATATGCACCTTTTGCTGCTACTACTACTACCGATGCTAATCTCTTCACAAGCCAGCCATTCTTTGCTACTGCTGATATTTCCTCACACGCTCATATGCACTGTCTTAGAAGTGAACAATGAAAAAAAATTTGACTGTTTTCATACAATTAGCTGAAAACATACAACACCCCATGAAATTTTTTTTTTTTTTTTAAATCTTTAACTTTCGCAAAAAATGTATCACATAAATGCATTTAATTCAACTTTAAAATCAAGGACATATGGATACTATTGATGCTGTGTAGCAACTTAATCTTTTGAAATGCTTGAATATTTAGCCATTTTTTTTCTAATTTAAAAAAAAAAAAAAATGCATGAAAAAGAATATTTTCTGTTTTATATTTCTCCTTGCCCATTTATCTGTCCAATCCACTTTTTCTTGAAACTATGTGGCTGAAATTTTGTATGGACCTTTGTTATAAGGTGAAGCCAACTAAGTATTATGGTATCAGTTTGATGTAGTAGTTACAGATTTATCTATATATTAATATGATAGTGTGTTATTTTCTGTCACACTTAAATTTGGGTGGTTTAATTGTTATGGACTTCCATTTCTTATAAATAATTTTACTAAGAATTCTTCCTAAATTTTGGTTGTAACTGATGGCACTCCAGTAATCTATTTTTTTTTTTTAATAAATAATTTTATCAAGAATTCTTCATAAGCTTTGGTTTCGGTTATGATTGAAAGAACTCGTTTGTTTATATATATATATATATATATATATATATATACACACACACACATTTCTTTTCATAAGTTTTTTATTTCAGTTTCAATTCAAGCTAATGCCTCAAGGATATAGTTTTTATTTTTTAAATCGCAACTTTATAATACATATATCGATAGAATATTAACTCAATAATACATACAAAATCTGCAAGAATTAAAATATATTTAAGCATACTTTACGACCGGGCTGTGCTGGGCGTTTGTGCTAGCTAAGATAAATACTTTTGCAGTTTTAACAAAAAAGCTCAGAGCGTCTCCATTTACACTGAACGTGTACAGAATGCCAACATCAATATATTACATATGAATGAGTCCCCTGTGGAATTTCCACAGGTCCCGCTAGTAAGAATTAATATATAAAGCAAAAATTATCACAAATTTCACTATATTCAACCAATAATTTGGCGTAAAGCATTCATTCTAAGTCAATGCGTTATAACTTTTGCTTGTTTTTAACAAGCAAAAAGTCTAGATAAATAAATTTGTAAATAAAATAATTTTTTCAAAATATTCTACAATTTTATTTACTATGAACTATCATTCAGAATGCCGAGGTTTAAATTATCATTCCAGGGCTTTATGTTTCAATGAAACAGTCACATTTGCAAGTGAGTTTTTTCAAGTGACAACTAGAAATAAAAATTTTTTTTTTTGTGATTATTGGTGGGGAAAAAAAAAAAAAATCTTCCAAAACTCATTATTGAGTTAAAAATGTTTTTTCAATTTTTTTTTAAAAACTAAAACCAGCAAAAACAAAATTATTTAAACAATGAAAGTTTAATAGAACAATATACTTTTTTACGAAAGCTGTTTCAAAAACATCTGAAGAAATTCAAATGTTTATACTTTCAAGTCTCAACATAAAATTTAGAATTGCACTTATCTAAAAAATAAAAATACAGAAAAATCTGATGTATGTACTTGTCACGGAACGAAGATGTCATATTTCAAAAATTCCAAGGATTTGACAAGTAATTTTTCTATTTGTCTAGTAATTTTTCTATTTGGCTAGTAAACGAAAATATTTTGTTGTCAAAGGTCAACTAAAGAGAAATTTGTCTGTAGAGTCCTGTTATTCAGAATTATCTTTCAAGTAATATTACTCAACTTGATCATTTCACATATTAAGATTAGCTCATCTAAATAAATAAATGCAAAGGTATTTTTCACTTGGCCAAACTATTCATATTGAAATTCTATAATGCAACAAAATACTTTCAAATGATTGAAAAAATTGCCAAACACAAAGCTATATTTCATTTGCATATTTTAAACAGTTTAATGTTCTCTATAGACCATTTGTGATTTGATTCTCCAATTTTCTTTATACACATACATATATACTAGTAGGGAGACCCGATGTTGTCCCGGATAGAATGAGGATAGACATGCATTACACCCTCTCATACTTTTGTCATTAAAATCGGTGAAATTACATTTTTTTTTTTAATCAAATCGATTAACTGCTCTAGTCCCCCCCCTCTCATGTACCGGGAAGAAGCTTCATATGTTAACCCACAGTGACAGTCTACAATACATTGTAGTCTACATTACACTGTAGAGAATCTGTTGATTGTTTGAAATCATCTGTAACTAATGACATAACTTAAAGTTTGAAATGAAAAAGTCAAGTATCATGGTTCATTTGTGCTCTAAAAAGAAACATTAGTTTTGAACACGCCCCAGTCTTATAAAAGAATCTACAGTTGATTTTACAGGCTAGACATCTCTGCTTGTGTGATGATGAAACTTCTCAAATGCACTTGTAATGTTAGATTGTATAAAACTGTTAACTTTTTTCAAAATCAGACTTCCTTCTTTAAGCGGAGTTTTTTTTTTTATTTTTAATACTTATCAGATGCATTCCGATACAAAACCGAAGTAAGAACACTCCTAAACACATCAAGTACCTTCATATGAGAAAGAGAAAAATCAGTCCAGAGAATGAACTTTTACAATGTTTTTTTGGGGTGTATGTGTGCATATATATATGGCATAATCACGATGACACGCCAGTTCTTGTTTGATCATTGAAGTTAAGCAACATTGAGCCTGGCTAGTACCAAATGGGTGATCATTTGGGAATTCTAAACACTATGTACTCTCTGCTTATCTCGGCATCGTTTCCAGTCGTCGTGAACTTCCACTTGCCACTGGTATTTAATAACACCAACTCAGGAGAGATGGGGTTGAAGATTGCGCAACTCTTGCAGCAAAACTTTCATGCGCAGTGAGTAGCCATGGTTGCTCAAGACTAAAAGAAGCTACTTAACATGATAATATATTAAATCACACTATGGCCATCTGTGAAATGAAAATCATTTGTTTTTCTGTAAAAGTAACAGTGATTGCTGCCTGAAAATTGGGTAGTTTTGCTAGTATTAAAATGTTTCCAGTTTTAAGTTCAAAAACAAAAATATATTATAATGGAAAACCAATGTAATCAAATGGGACAACTTTTTGGGCATTTTCTTTTTCTTATTTCAAAGGAGAAGGAATAAATTTTACTCGTTTACTAAGCTTTGTGATATTCTCTTTGATTATCTATAATATAAATCTCACCTGTCTGTTTAAATGTATATAAATGTTTGTATGTCTGCCTAAACTTTTGATAGAGACGACAGATTTTCACAAGATCGGTATCATTTTGGAGCTCAACCCTTCGGACGACATATCGAAAAATTAGCCAAAAACATTGATTCCTTCATCCTCAACTGGGCACTTTTCTACAGGGAGGGTCGATTTTTTAGCTGACATTTTTTGCAAGTCATTCAACCCTCGTGTTCACGACGTTGCTTAAAAGGCGTTATTTCGACCGCCCATGACGTCACAACCACAGTAGACAGTTTTTTTCCATCTCTTTTTTCTCTGGCGTGTTACGGTTTAGAGCATGCTTACTACTTTTTTTTTTGCTTAACCAACATCCTTACACACACCACTTTCTTTTCTGCCTTCACGTCATGAGTTCGAGCCTGCCTGCCTACCTACTACAACTTTTTTGCTCAACACACACCTCCAAACATCTGGGTAACGCCAGGCACCCAGGCTAGTTAAATATAAATTTAAAACACTAAATACTAGCAAGCCGCCCGGCATTGCCCAGTCCTAAAATACACGTAAATATTATATTTTAATTCATGCAGATTTATTATTACAGAGCCAATTCTCTATTGATTATTATTCGATATCTACAGAGTGGGCAAATTAAATGTTACCATTTTTTACATTCTGACGATTTTCAAAATTAAAGATTTTTTATTTCATTTTCAGAAATATCAACTAAACACGGAATTCTCACCCCAATGGATCGAAAGCAACATACTGTGGAGGAGAGAGTAAAGATCGTAGAAGCATATTTTGAATCAAAATCGATAACCCACACTCAGCGACGATTCACAACTGACTTTCCAGGAAGAAATCCTCCAAGCAGACTCACAATCAGACGTCTTCTGCTGAAGTTCAGAAAAACAGGATGTGTAATCAATGCGAATAAAAAACATAGTGGTAGGCCAAGGTCTACAAGGACAGCCATCAACATGGAGACCGTGAGGCAGCATCTGGAGGAATCACCAAGAAAATCAACCAGACGTTTGTCACAGGTGACCTCCCTCTCAAGGACCACTGTTCGATGCATACTGAACACAGACTTTCATCTCTTTCCCTACAGAATTCAAATTTGGCAAGCTCAGATAGCAGCAAATAGAGAAGAGAGACTAACCTTTTGTAGAAACATCAATCAACGCACTAAAGATTACCTCAGTTTGTTGGACTTGATTTTTTTTTTTTTTTCTTTTTAGTGATACAGCACATTTCCACCTCATTGGACATATTAATAAGCAAAATGAGATTCTGGGCCCAAGCCCAACCTCATCAGCATGTCATTTGCCCTTTGAGTGTTGAAAAGGTTACTGTGTGGTGTACCATTGGCTGCAGAAGACTCATTGGACTATACTTTTTTGAAGACGAGCGTGGTTGTCCAGTGACTGTCAACACTGATCATTATGTGGAAATGTTGAGCAGGAAATTTATTCCTGCTCCTTGGAGAAAGCAGGGAGTCAATATGAATAACGCCATTTACCAGCAGGATGGTGTGCCTCCAAATTGCTCAAATGTGTTACTGAATTTCCTCAACGAGTACTTTCCTGGAGATAGACTCATCTCACGGTACACAAACAATCCATGGCCTGCCTACTTTCCTGATCTTTCTTATGCTAACTACTTCCTATAGTGTACTACAACAACCCACAGACCATTGAAGCCCTGAAGACCAACATTCATCAGGAAATTTGAAGAATTCCTCGAGATGTGTGGCAATATCATCGCAAACTTCAATGTGCGTGTTGCAGTTGTAATCCACAGAAGAGGAGCGTGGATTGAATATGTCATCAATTATTGAACTGCGGAGGAAACAAGAGCAAAGTGAGAAGACTTTATCAAATTTTAATTTTATGTTTAAACTGTAAATAAAATTGAATAAATGTTCATTTTGAAAATTTGTGTTCGATTAAAAATGGTAACCTTGTATTGATGATTTCAAAAGTTATAAATACGACTTGGGTACCATCTGCTAGAATCGTAACCAGAACATTTCCAACTTTATTTGTTAACTTTAGTTGTTATTCATCTCTCCAGTATAATTACCATCTGAACTACAGACAAATGGATACAAAAGGTTAAAAATGAAGTGAATTTAAATTATGAAGGTTTAATTTTGAACAATGCACAAAAGAAACAGCAGGTGTAATATCTTATTTCACTTACCCTACCATGGTCAACTGTTTTGTTTTCAATTTTGACCTCTTAATTTTGCGAGCTACAAACCAGATCTAAAGTGTGTTATTGGTTCGAATAGCCTATACATCAAATTTCAAGTCTATAGACCAAATATTCTGAGACGAGTTTAGTACAGACTTTTCGCATACACACTGAAAAGGTAACTTTTATAAATATATGCAAATACATAGGTTTAATAATATATGTTGGGAAACGCTTTAGTAAGAGTTAAAAATATTTATTATTTAGGAAGGAAACACAAATAGAGGTGAGAGTCTTAATCTACGGAGTTTCGAAGAAATATTTTCCTTCTCGTCAGAAGAGAGGAGTTAGCAAAACGTGTAAAGAAATTTTTCTTGTAAAATATTTAATGAAACTAAGTATGAAATGGATTATACCAGCATGAAAATGAGATATAGAACAATGAAACAGATGGTGTGGGGTAAGAAGGAAAAATGGTTTAACGTAAGAGGGTGTTCCCAATGTTGGTGAATACAAAGTCCAGTGAATCCAGGAAGTTCATGAAGGTAAAATATCCAAATTTGAGGTAATCCGAATGCATATCGTTGGAGTTGAGGAATGATCCAAAACAAATTTCTGAGTGAATAGGCACAGATAACGTTCAGGGAGAAAAGCGAAGTTAACCAAAGAGTGATTTGAAAGCGTAGAGAGAATTAGCATGCAGTGAACAGAGTTTATTTCAGGGAAAACCCAATAACCAAGGCCGTTCAATACTGTGGAGTGAGGGATGGTGATCTGGTTGTCATAACAAAAAAAAAAAAAAAAATAGCAATTGGGGCAGTGGGTGGGGGTGGGGTGGTGAAGTAGAATAGATCAGTGGATATGATTTGGTGGAATTTTTATATGAAATTCTAACTTATGCAGAATGTAGAAACTATGCATTAATAGAATTCAGCATAAAAGTGAAATGAAACCAATCTATTAAGAAACCATAAAAATGAATAATTAACTTTAGTTTTTCAATGGGATATGCAAATTAGTTAACCATGTAGTCGCTCGCATATCTATGACTGAGTATATTAAAGTTTGCTTTAATAAATATTAAATAGAAAAAGTAAGGTTTTAATATCAATGTCAGAACAAAAAGAAAAAACTCAACTGTATTAGGTATATATTGATTTAAGAGTTTTTTGGGGTTTTTTTTTCCATTTCAATGTCAAACTAAAGCATATTAAATACATATGTACGGCAAATCACGTTGACACACCGGTTCTTGTTAGATCACCGAAGTTAAGCAACTGTCTTGTCAGTTCAACATGAGTGAACAATTTGCGAATTCCAGGTGCTGTAGATAGGAGGAGGTTGATGACACTTCTCTGCAAAAGTTGCAAAAACCTAATGTCGTCATCTTCCCTAACGGGGATATACATGTGATTAGGAACTGCTTGTGAATTTCATGTTCCCATGGAATTCCTATTTTGGGGGAAGCCGATTAAAGCGTATAGGGATAGTGCAGTTTCCATTTTTTCATATTAAAAGATTGAACATTATCGTTGCAGATAAGTGTATAGGATGATTATATAGTTATTTTTTTTAGAAACCATATTCAGTACACATTCTACAATCTGAAATTTTACTTTAAATTCATAAATTCTTCATATTCATGGAATCTTTCATTAATTCCTATAATACTGCTAATTAATTTTATATATTCGTATGAACAGATTAAATCTTGATTTAAAAATTTAATTAAGAGAAATATGAAATATTCTTAGCAAATATAACCAACAGTAAACAAAAAGTCATGTGAAAATTTCACTGTTGCTTTCATAGTCATATCGTTTTTTCTTAATGTAAAATTCTTATAAACTACATATATTTTAAATAAAATGAATTTTTAAAATTTATTAGATTTAAATTCTTTCTCAACGAAACACATTTGAATTATTCTGACTACTATTCTCATCTTAAATCTTATTCTAACATTTTTGGCGAATGTAACCCTGAACTTCAAATGCATCTTGTCAAACTTAAGACTCTAAAGAATTTTGAACCGAATCTTCCATATAATCTATAAGGAAAGATTGTTCGTTTAGTCTGCCATGACCATATGGAAACAATGTTTATTGTATTTTAGTATCAGTTGCATCAGTTTTCTTTTTTTCAATCAGCAAAAAATTGAATTACTTAGAACCAATTTTTTTATACACTTAACACTTTCATAAGTTCTAAATGAGATTTTGTGGATTAAATAAACAGTTCAGTTTGAAAATGCACTCAAAGAAGGCGGGAGGTTACATCGGCTGAAACATTGTGAAAATAACATTTAAGATGAATGTAATTTGAATATTTCAATTATTGATCCTCATCTAAAAAATTCCATTATCTAAAATAAAATCTTTTTATGATAAAAACGATTGTCAGCTAAATAATGTTCAATTAAAGAATTTAAATGAATGTCGCTTTTAAATCAATAAGACAATTCTATTTATGTGATTTTGGAACAATTCATTTTGAAATGGTAACATCTTACATCACAGTCCACAATTATATTTTTACATTTTATCGATCAGATACTTTTTCTTTCTTTTTTTTTTTAATTGGGTAGGGAGGTGATAACATATGTACAAACAAGGGTATAAGTAGTATATTTTTTTCAATTTTTTTATCAGCTTGTTCAAGCTGGGGTTGGGTCATCCTGTCGGATACCAGGCATTTACCTACTATCTCATATTCCAATGGAGAAAACATTTTAAGAGTCTAACCATCCTTTCAAGTGCAATTGTTTGAATCTCTCTTGCACTGGCTTCACCGGATATATTTGCCAGGTAGTTTTTGAAATGAGTCCAGTTGCTTATATAATTACTGGAATGATAGAGATCTTTTAAAGATTCCAGTTTTCTTTATAAGTCATATAGAAGATTTTGGTATCTCGTTATCTTTACCCTATTACTATAATAATAATAATAATAATAATAAAGCTAACAAGGACTTTCTAAATAGAATTGAGTGTGGAAATATGAGAGTAGCCAAAACATCAGTAGTTGTCCTTAAAATACTGAACGGATTTATTCTATAAAGAAAATTCTTTATTTCTATTTTTTCTTTACATTTCAGACGATGTGCCTTCTATTTTTCCTAAAAAAATATTTCTTTGTTTCAGAGTTACTTTATAGATACTCAGAATAAAAGTTTTGAGTTGAGTTTTTATTTATTTTTTTTTTTAAATGAACACCTATAATTGGGATTATGACACCTATTCCAGGGGTCTCCAAACTATGGCCGGCAGGGAGTGGAGGGGGGAAAATCTGGCCTGCCAAAGTTTTTTATCCAACCTGTGGAGCTCTTATGGAATAATATTCAGGAATATTTTTTCTAGATAGAAATGCATAAAAATAGTGTGGTGGTTTTTCTTTTTATAAAAAAAAGAAAAAGAAATGATTAAAATAATGAAATGTTGGAGAACCAGTTTCACAAAAAAAAATCTACAAAGCTAATGAGCAAAACACGTCCAGATAATTTAAAAAATTGTTTTTTTTTTTTTAATTTTAGCCCACAACGCTCTAAAAGAATCAGAAATATACCTCTCCCTCTCTAAAATTTTAGAGACCTCTGTACTATTCTCATTTTTTGTTGGTAACTTTTTGGCTGCTGTAAACTTCAATCTATTTCAAGTCAATCGTTTTGTATCGGGTTGAAATTTCAGTTAACAGTTTATTTAATGCATGAGTGGAATGGTTAATTTTATAGTATTTTCAGTTATTAGTAATTTCCAGAAGACTGTCACTTAAAACTGATCGGTAATTAACACTTAAATAAGAATGAAATGAATTAACAATTTGATTCAGTCATAACTGACAAATCAAGAAGAATCTGTCATGGTTTGCATAAAAGTTGCTCAAGCTGAAAAATCTGTTCTGGTTTATGCATTAGATGAAGATTCATCAGTTTAATTAAAGGACACACAAATTTGAAAAAATGCAAGGTCAGAAGTTACGACTGAAACGTGAAAATAAGATGAAGATAATAGTCCAAATAATCCAATTGTTTGTGATTCTTCAGATTTGCTAGTGTTATCTGGATAGAAAAATGATTTTTCATAATTATTTGGAAGCTGCAGCAAATGCTTTATAAAAAGAAAGGATAAAATGTATTCAAGATCTGCAATTGTCAGGTACTTAAAAAAATTCTATTCCATCTCTCTTAGTGTGCAAAAAATAATTTCTAAACATAATAGGTTCCACACTGTCTGCCAAGCTCCAGCCACTGTTGCATGACTGCAATGTTGCAATCCAGTGCTTATTTTACGAGCACTTTCACAGAATTTGTTCAGAAAAACTTAAGTACCTCACCCCCGACTAGCAGCAAAATACCACCGCTTCATTGTAGAGGTACCCAGATGCCAGAAGATTTCTTACTCTAATAGTTTTACTTGGAGAACCACTTGTCTTTGGAATTCTTTTTCTCCTATTTCCAACAGTACAGATATTTATAAATTTAAATGTAATGTGAACAAATATTTTGCTAACCGCTTCCCCAATCAGGTTACCCCTTATAAATCTGGCACCTAATCACAGCAGCCACTCTCACTTCAGTGGCAATTCAGAAAAAAAAAATCCCAGTAAAATACTTTATAGAGAATAAGATCCATCAATTCTTAATAACTATGAAGATTTAAGATCTATTGGTTTCAATTCTAGAACATTGAAACTTAAGAAACTTTGACACATCATGACAGACAAAAGAACCTTAATGTTAGCTTCATCAATTATAAGCTATGGAAAAGATTTGCAAAGGTTAATTGTATCAATAAAAAAAAATGCAAGGTCAGGAGTTACATGATAAAATATTACTATTGATTGCCGTTTTGAACTACAAATAAGACAAACAAGAAAAATACAGAGACAAAAGAAAGAATGAACAGCTTTTAAATATTCAGTGATGACTGCTCAAAATACTAAATCAGATCAGACTACCATATACAAAAATGTCATAGAAAAGATGTGGAAATGGTTATGACTATTGTTTATTTGAGTATCCCTATTAAAAGAATAGTTGGAGAATTTCATACAAGCGCTTATGAAAATGCATCCAATTCCAAACCATTTTTTAAACTGACTCTTTAATGAAAATGCATCCAATTCCAAACCATTTTTTAAACTGACTCTTTAATCTATCTTTAGAGTAAAAGAAAATTCAAACATGCAAACAATATTGCTTACAAGTTGGCACTTATTCATTCAGTTTAATATCATAGCAAGAAACTCTTGTGAACATTAAAATTCAATGCAGAAATTTAAAGTTGCAACATGTGTTCTAAATTCTAATAGAGTTTGAATCTTGAATTGAATTCATTTTTACTCTTTTTTATATGTAAAATACAGATTTTTCTAAACTTATTTTATTTAGATATTTACTTATAAGCAGACATGTGCACATATTTATTATGAGAAAAAAATTCAGTGACAATCAAGTTTTAACATTCCATCCACCATTTTTTCACATCCAAATTTAGACATGCCATACAAATTTATGATTGAATTAATAATATTTATCTAAATACATCTTTGCTATTTATTTTTCTTTGAAGATGAAATGAAGGCAAAATGATTTTTTTTATTTTCACATGAATATTTATGATTAGAATACATATACATCAAAGGCTTAAAAAAACAAAAAAACACGAAATTTAAATTTAAGCTAACATTATCCACACATATATACAAGGAACTGATGTTCTATGGCAATCGCATATTGTAAGGACACGGCAGCAATATATAGCAAAGGCTCATACATTCAATTTCATTGAACCAAATGAATGGCTTTCAAAAATTCAGATCAACATAACGGATTTTACTGTTAAATCAATTATAATTACAGAGGAGAGAGGCCACAAACATAAAATCATTAAAACTATTGATAGTAGCTTAGAAAGGACATTTGAAAAATCTAATCAAGTTTGCCTTGAATAGTTGGTTATTACAACAGAAGAAACACAAATACCACATATCACTACATAGTTTCAAAGAATTCGTATAGAATAGAACTCTTTTCCTTTACTTCTTTCACCATTTCCATTTTATTTACCTTATGCACCCTTCTTTGCACCATCTAAAAAACACTCATGTACACATGAAGTGTGCAAAGTAAAAAAAACAAAACATTCTCAGAGTGTTGTTCATAATTGATTCCACAAAGTATTTTTGGATCAATTTTCAAGGTTTCAAATATAAAGATATTAGCAATCTTGGAAGACTTAATAAGTAAAGCTCAAAGGAGTATTATTTACATAGTAAACACTTTCTTTTGCATCGGCCTTTTTTCTTTCTCCAGTTCTACCTTAACAGTGGTGCCACTTAAAAGCAGTAAAAACTGGCCAGTGTGATTTTTCTGTTCGAAAAGGTCAACTGCATGTTCACCTGTCAACTATCATCCAATCAGTCCAGTTAATATATTAACAAACTGATGGAATCCTATATCAGAGAAACTCTGGAGTTTTCATAGCCTTATATGGCCCTTGCAATTCCGATTTATCCCTAAGCTGTTGTGATCAGCTTATCAAGTTTCTTCAGGCCATTACTCAGACTACCGATAGCAACTCATGGGTAAGTGGCATTTACCTTGACCTTAACAAGGCTTCTCATTTTATGCCATGCAAGCCGCTTATGGCAAAGCAAAACTCTACGATGGATGTAAAAGATACTTTTTGGTTAAAATCCTCCATTCTTATTGAAAAGCAGTCATGATTCTAAGCATTTTTCACCATATCACAGTGGGCTTAATTAGGGGGGGGGGGGTCAAGCAGATATTTACCTATGTATACCTATAATGTAAGCGATTAGACGTTTTCTTTTAGCTATTACATCAAATATAGTGGTATATCATGGTAGGATGTTGGAAAGCTGATATTCAACATAAAAATCGTTCTTTTTAAGAGTCCAAGGATCAAAACATCATGAATTTGCTGGCCAACAAAGTTTAGGCATTTATGAACAAACTTTAAATGCCTGTATCTTTAAAACTATTGAAGCTAAGAATACAAATAAGACTTCTATTTAATACTGCACGAAACAAGCTTTTAAAATATTCAGTTAGAATGAGAAAATACATTACTAAAAGGTTACAACAATGAAAAAACTAATTCAATGTATCAGATAACTCAACATGCATCATCATCAATCAAAAAGCACAACAAAGACTCATATTCACTGTTGCAACCATGAATTGCAGTTTTAAGCTGTTCACAACTTCTAATGCTGTGACCTAATGACTTGCAATGTCTGTAGTTTAAACATTTTCTTGTCTTCATAACAATGGGATCACTCGTCCTAGAGTCTGTGGTGGGACGATTAATCGGAATTGTTAATCTTAAGAATGATGTATTTTGGGGGGATCGGAATCGCATCGTTAAAAAATACCTTAGATTTACGATTCTTTCATTACGATTCTCTTATATTTTTAAGTTGAACTGTTTGTTTGAAGTGAGATTAATACTGTCAAAAAATTATGATAAAAACGTCATGAACTTTTCATAATATATTTAATATGATATACAAGAATTTTATTAACTACTTTGAAGGTGATCTTTATCTTAATGAGTTGTTTTGAAACTTCGAGGCCCATGATTAGTTATCTGTTTGCACTGTGCAAAACTTTAGGGGCTGTGAGGTAACATTACTTTCATTTGTGAGCGAAGTTTATATATGTATAAAACAGCCTAACTATGTCAGGTTCATGAAAAAGTTGAATACTTAACCGTTAGAGAAAAAAGATTTTACAGTGCTCTCATTGCGAGTAAATCATGTTAAAAATCAGTGGTTTTTCCAACTGGTGACTAAAATAAAAAAAAAAAAAAAAAAAAAAAAAAATGGGAGGGGGCTATCTTTTGGCAAGTTTTTTTTTTTTTTTTTTTTTTAACCGACACTCTTCCATTAGTAAATGAATGAAAAATCTCATTAGTAAATGAAAAATGTCTTGTCAACCTTTATATTTTTAAAAAGTAAAACAGGCAAAGTCAAATTATTTACACAATAAAAGGTTTAATAGAACAATATACACAGGCGGCAAAAAGAAAGTCTGCACTTGTTATTTTTTCAAAAACTGCAAATTTAAGCTAAATTTAATGTAACTGTTGAAACAAACTATACCTCATTTGATTGGCCTTTTATTCTTCTATAATTTTACCAGTTCATATTTGACTTTTAATTGAAATATTCTAGTGTCCAGATCAATTTAAAAAAATAACTTCAAATTGAGGAGACAAAAAAAAAGTCCGTACAATGGAAAATTGTTATTTAAATGTAACTTTAGGACCATTAATGCAACACAAATAAAACAGGAGCACAATAAACTAGTTAATATTTAGTAGCAGAGCCCTTCTGAAATTTGACAGCCTGCAATCTTTCGGGAATTCCTTGAATTAGACTGCAGCAATACTCCGAGGAAAGGCCATCCCACTTTCCTTTAATGTTTGTCCAAAGTTCTTTCAAATTTGAAATTTTATCATTGTGTAGTTGTTGCTTGATGTAATGCCATACGTTTTCGATAGGATTGAGGTCTGGAGATTGTGCAGGACAATCCAAACACAGAATATCATGCTCTTCCCGGAACCTCTTGACATTGCCAGCTGTGTGAATGGGAGCATTATCCTGCATGAAGATGGGATTATCATTCAAATTCCGACCAAAGTAGGGTAGAAAATGCTCAGTCAACATGTTAATGTACTTGGTCAAATTAATTCGACTTTGCAAGCGAACCATTAGTACTAATAATGCCCCACACCAAAACTGAACCTCCATCACCTTGCAGCATCGAAACTAAGCACCTAGGATTAAATTTTTTGTCTTTCCTCCAACGGACATACTGCCTACCATCACTGCCTGGCCTATTGAACTTGCTATTTGTCGCTAAAAAGCACTTTTGACCAATATGAAGGGTCATGATCTTTATTGCATCTGATGAAGTCCAGATGGCGCTTTCTGTTCTTTACGGAAATCATTGACTTGCGTCTTGTAACATATCCTCGCAAATTAAATTCCTTTAATCTGTTCTTGACAGTAGAAAGAGAGCACTTTTTAACAAGATTGCACTGTTGTTGGATTTGGTGAACCGTTTCAAATCTGTTTCTTATGCTGCGGATATTGATAGCATTGTCTTCCCTGTTAGAAGTAACTCTAGTACGACCAGATTTAGGTGCATCACGAACACTGCTGGTGTCTTGGTGTTTTTGCACAGTCTTTCGTACTGTTTTCTCATCACATTTCAATCTGTGGCCGATTTCTCGATCGGATAAAACAGAAAGGTGGAGATAATGAGCTGACGATCACTATCGTGGCATATGAACTAAATGTTACGTTGTATAACCTAGGACAACAACAATTACGATTAGAGATGCTTTGTTGCCTGTTGGTGGATAGTTTAAACTGATTTAGGGGCGAATTTGTTGCTGTGGACTTTCTTTTTGCCTCCTCAGTCTGAAGTTATTTTTTTTTTAATTTACGTGAACACTAGAATATTTCAATTAAAAGTGAAATATGAACAGTTAAAATTATAGAGGAATAAACGACGAATCAAATGAGGTATAGTTTGTTTAAATAGTTACATTAAATTTAGCTTAAATTTGCAGTTTTTCAAAAATTATAAGTGCGCACTTTCTTTTTGCCAGCACTGTATGTACTTTCTATTTTCTGAACGAAGGTTATTTCAGGAAATATTTCTAAAACTTTCTAAAAACGTGGTATCAGTTTGCAAAACTTTGACAGTCGGTCGGCTTTTTTTGAAGTATCCAAAAACAAAAATGTTAGAACTACATATGCTGACTGACGGTTCTGCTTAAGGTCTTTCGAAAACTACAAAAGAAAATCATTTTGCGATCTGTTAAATAAATGCGGTAAGTGAATTTAATTTTTTTTCTTTTAGAAATTCACATTTCATTAAAATATTCTGCAAATGAAGCAATTAAACATTTCTTTTGGAACTTCTTTGCACAACAAAAACAAAAAAAAGAAAATGAAAAATTTATTAAAAAAGGAAAAATGTGAAACTTTTTTCCTTTTTAATCCTTCGAACCCTAACTTTGCAAACTAACTAGTCACTCAGAGTCGTACAACTAAAGGATTGTAGGGGCTTGGTTGACATTCACCGATGCCTGATATCACAGTCGTGATGTGAGCATAGCTAAATGTTTCCCAACCCCTAACAAAAAATAAAAATAAAAAGGTTGTCAGAAACAGCGTTAAGGCAGAGGCGATTTCGAAAGTTCAATAAATAACTTATTTAACAATAGAAATAAACAATTACCAAAAATTTACTTTTTTATATTGAAATAAAATGATAAATTAAGACATTAAAGAAGAATAAACATTAAAAGATGATAAGTATAAAATTATATAATAAAAATAAATGTAGAAATAAACCAATTTATTTAGACTTAAAAAATAACATTACTGTTAAAAATATTTTTTAAAAAGTCAAATAAATAAATAGGAATAATTTGAGATGATTGAATATAAAAGACTAAAAATTTAATCAAAGATTTAGGTATTTTTAAATTTCATTTAGAAATAAGAATATTCTAGAAAGTGGAATAAAAATCAGTTAGCGATTGAAACTGCAAAAACATGTTAAATTTTTAAGAGTTATCGAAAAAGAAAATAAAACAAAAAAATGAATATCAAAAGATAAACAAAACATGTTATTCACCTTGAAATTTGATGTTATTGTATTTTTGTTGAATTAATCATGACTTACTTTTTTCTTTATATTTTTTAATATATAAAATAACTCCCAAAATTGATTGTTAATTTTATGGTGCATGTTTAATTCATGGTTCAAATATTTGTCTTGACTATTATCTTCAATGAAAGAAATTTTACAAAAAAAATCAAATTGCTTTCGAAATTCCCTTAATTGTATTTCCACTTACCAAATTTTTTCGCTACACAAAAACTTTCGATCATATAATGGTATATTTCAAAACAACAATTCAATGGGAATCGGAATCGTACTTGGTATCGGAATTGTTAGTCAACATTTTCCTGGAATCAGAACTGGAAAAAAAATTAGGAATTGTCCCAACACTAGTTAATACAATCTGATAGTTTGTCTTTCAAGACTTATTTATCTGATACTGACATAGGAATTTGTTATTTACCTCAATGCCAGATTCTGTATAGTTGAGCAGACCAATGTTGCCATTTTCTGCAGTTAACTCAGCACCGTGCCCTAAAACATGAGCACTTGAAGTGATATCAACCCATGGAATTGAACCAACATGGAGGTATATAGCACGACAAAAGTCTTTCAACTCGTCAATTTTCACTTTCCTATCTGAGTTAATGATGATTAAATGACAACCATGTGCTGTAGCAGTTGATCAATCTTGGCTCTTAATGCACTACTATCGATTCCTTGGGTGAGCAATTTTCGGTTGGATCTCGTTAAGGTTGTGGAATGCAAGAAACTGAAGTGATGCAAATAATTGGGCAGACTGGAGGTAATGGCATTTCACACCACTGTACGGAGTTGCAAGTTTTTGTACTCTTGTCCTCCACTCCTTAAATTTCAACAGTTTGTCATACGATGGAAGAACATCAGCTCCAGCATCTTTCAGGAGTAAACGAAAGTGTGTAAATCTGTTTGGTCATTTTGCCACTCTCATAGATGACAGATGCAACCTCCAATGAAACCTGTGGGTCTTGGATGGACTCATTGCATAGGACAGAGTACCCCACTTTAGCAACCTCTATTTTGAAGGTATTTGTTCTTCAGACCGAAGGCAAACACTTGGTTGAGGAAATGTTTCGTGTTTGAGCAGCAGCTTTGGTTAAATCCATATAACCGCTCAGTTGTCGGTGTTGTTGACGGTCACCGACTTCCTCCAGAGGACGCTTTGCCTGCAGTACATCAGTGTAACATTGGAGCACTAATGAACTGGATGAACGATTCTTCTTTTTTTTTCTTTTTTTTTTTAAATTGCTGCTGAAAGTGTTTGAACACAACTTTGATGTCAGATAGAAGTTTATCACTAGGTGAGACATCTAACTTGGATGAGACCGGTTTCACAACTTCAAAGTCTGGCTCTTTGTCGAATCAAAATCTCTTGCAGTTCTTGAGTGCAATGTTTGTCATGTCATTCATTATGATTGTGCATTCAAAATAAAATAAAATGTGAGATGTGGAAAAATTGAAAAATGGAAATATTTAATTAATTATAATGAATAAATTTTGGAACAAAGAAAAAAAAATATATATATATTTTTCTGTTTTATGACCAATATTTGACTGAAAATAGCTTAAAAAAAAAAAGGGTAAAAATCAGGATTTTCCGGAAAACAGTGCAGTTTCATGGTTTTCCGATGCTAGATTTAGATTCTGCACAAAAAAAAAAAAAACAAGAAAAGTGGTCTGGATGATGAAATTTGAAAACTTTGCAGCTAATTCTACCCTTTGCGACCAAGGCCACCAACCCCCCAATATTTCCACCTGTATCAGAAAACATGCTATGTAATATCTGTATGTGATGTTGCCAAGCTAATCAAAAACCTTGATTCCAGTAAAGCAACCGGCACTGACAGTATTCCAATTATAGTACTCAAAAAACTTCAACCAGAACTAGCGCCCATACTTACAAAACTGTTTAAACGTTGTCTTAAGGAGAATTGCTTCCCATCAACCTGGAAAATCTCATCAGTATACCCTGTATTTAAGAATTCAGGTGATCGCTCATCCCCCTCTCAATACAGGCCAATAAGTCTCCTGTGCGTCATGAGTAAGTTGTTGGAATTTGTGTTAAATAGAGAAGTAATCAACTATCTCAGCAAAAATAACCTTAGTGAAACACAATATGGTTTCTGTTCTGCTAGATCTACAGCAGATGTGCTTACAGTTATATCATAGGATTAGCAAATCTCTCGATGGAGGCAACCTTTCTAGGGCAATTGCTCTTGACATATCAAAGGCCTTTGATATGGTATGGCATAAAGGTTTACTTCACAAGATCTAGCTATGGTATAGCTGGAAATGTCTTCTCAATTATTAAATCATTTCTCTCTGATAGGTTCATAAGAATACTAGTTGATGGGCAAAAATCAAAAGCTCACAGTATTAATGCTGGAGTCCCTCAGGGGTCCATACTGGGCTCAACTATTCCTGATCTATATTAATGATCTTCCAAATCACATCCTTACATCATTTGTAGACATTTATGCTGATGACACTATCATCTATGGTAGCACATCTAAGTAAACGACCAAGTTCTCTCCGATTCTCTTTCCTCTGATCTTGAGCACGTGGTACAATAGGGAAAGGAGTGGCTGGTTACTTTTAATACATCTAAAACCAAGCTTCTCTCTTTACATCAACGTTCTGATCCCCATCTGGTATCAGTTGAAATGAATGGCTCTTGTCTTCAGGAGGCCTCAAGTTTTGACAAGCTTCTGGGCTTAACCGTTACTCCTGATCTTAAATGGAACAAGTACATCAAATATGTTGCCAAGGCCGCTGGAAAATTGTGGGATCCTATCGATCCAGTAGATATCTCACTGCTGATGCAATTCTTTATCTATATAAGAGCCAGGTATGTCCAAGGATGGAATACTGTTGCCATATCTGGGCAGGAGCTGCTAGAAAGGACTTGTCCTGCCTTGATGTAGTTCAAAATAGACTTTGTAGCCTCGTAGGAGATGTCCTTTTCTCTTCCCTGCAACCTCTATCTCACAGAAGAAATGTTGCGAGTTTGTCGCTACTGTATCATTATTTTCATGGAAAGTGTTCGACTGAGCTTCAGTCTATGCCCCCCCTCGCCAAACTTTCACAAGAAACACTCGTCTAGCTGAAAACACTATCACTAGTTTCCTCCCACTCGTTATCTGTGCCTAAACCTAAACGTAGATTCCATGAACAAAGCTTCTTTCTTAGAACTGCACGCCTGTGGAATTGTCTTCAGTTTTCCTGTTTTCCTGCTTTCCAGCCGACTATAATATGGTTGTCAAGTCTAACGTAAACAAATTCCTGATGAGCCGTTCCACTTGTTAACAAATTTACCGAATTTCCATTACTAACAATTACTATATTGTTGAATTTCTACTGTACACTCTTTAATCCTTATCCTCGAGTGGCCGCTTTGCCTTGATTAGTGGTGATGCTTATGTAAAAAAAAAAAAATTACAATTATCTGGATTTATGATTCAAACAGTCATTGTGGGTTGTCCAAAATTATGGAAAAATGGGCAAGTTCAAATTTTTTCAGTATGTTAGAATTAAAATGGTGCCGGAGAGTGATTTTTTTTTTTTTTCACCCAATTGAATTAAAATAGCTTTCTATGTCTAGATTCTTATTTCTGAAACATGAGAAATTTCATCTTGGGGCTTTTTTGCAATTTTTCGTTAAAATATACTGGCTGGGGGCAAATTTCGTGTGGGGGGGGGGGGTTAAAACCTTTTTCATATGTTCCATTTTGTATAATACAGAATATTTAGAGAAGTAAATTTAGGGCATTTGGCATTATCTAAGAGACTTATAGGACATTTAGGATTTCTGGTAGAAATTTGGAGCAATTCTTCAGCTGCACCCAAATTTATTCCTCGGTAAAAAATGACTGTAGTCACATTTTTGCAAAAATTTGAAATTCACGAACTTCAAACGGGTATATCTTGAGAAATAATTGGAGTTAGACAAATGAGCCCAATTTTTGCAACCTCAGACTCTTAACTATTCAAATATATAGGTTTCATAATGATTTGAGGAAGTTGCTAAAAATCCATATGTCCACTTGCCAGCCCACTGGGCATATAAAGTGTCATCCGCTGTACGACAGGAACCTGTTCTTGGTTCTCTTCTATTTATGGCATATATCTATAAAAGTGAAATTATATGTGGGTGTGTGTCTGCTTTCATTTCCCTACCAAATTACTGTCAATTTTAAGTCTACAGACTCGAGATTTGACATAAGGGGTATTGAGATTTGGGAAAATCTTTAATTGGTTTTTGGCCAGGAATTTGGTTGTCAAGGGATCAAAGTTCAACAATTTGACCTTTGAAAACTACCTAACTCCTCCGGCAATCTTGGGTCTAAACACTTGAAATTTTAGTTGTAGGTTCCTTGGACGTGGGTAAAACTTTTTACCTTGATTTCAGCCCAAAACAATAAATATTAAGGGGTCAAAATTTAAAAAATTTGACCTCAGCCAATTTTCGGTTTAAACATCTGAAATTTTACATAAAGTGTATTCAGAGATAAGGCAAGCTTTTTAAATCAGTTTTTGGCCCAAAATTTGGCTACCAAGGGGTAGCTTTTCAAAAGATTTGACCTTTGCGGTCTCTAGGAAACTATTCAGCAAATTTTCGGTTTAAACATTTGAAATTTTACATAAAGGATATTCAGACATGCAGCAAGCTTTTTAATCAGTTTTGGTGCAAATTTGGCTGCCAAGAGGTCAAAGTTGAAAGAGTTGACCTTTGCAGACTCTACCAAACTCCTCCGCCAATTTTGGGTCTAAACACTTGAAATTTTAGATGTAGGTTACCCGGACAAGAGTCAACCTTTAATATATATATACACACACACACACAGAGTTATAAACAGTACATAAGGCCTGAGCAAAGCTGGACTGAACTGCTAGTTAATAACATAGCTGCAAACATAAAGAATGCCACAGTACAGAAATATGTAGATGACATTTTGTACCTGGAGATAAAAAGGACAGATCTTGTATTCTATAAGTTTTTCTTGCAATCCACAATCTCTCCACAACAATATCAACAAGTCTTCTTATGGATGCAAGTGTGTTGGAATCACTTAGACCATTGTTAGCCATTCTCCCCATGATTTATTTAAAACTGTATATAGCTATCACACTTAGAATATGCATTATCAATTTGAAATTTCTATTTTGCTGAAAACATTGTCTGTCTGAAAACTATTTAGAGACATGCAACCAAGCAAGTATCTTCCATCAGACATCCGTCATATTCTGAATGCCTTGTTTCTCAGAACTTGGGTCCACTGAAGTGCTGACATTTGACTGACTTGTTAAACCTCAACAAAATGATTAATAATCTACAACAATCTTAATTATATGTATCTAATGCAAATATCTACAAAGTCAGAAAACTGCACAACTATGAATTTTGAAACCATTTTTTCCTGCTTAGAATTTCTGAAGCATGGAACAAATTGTCATTGATTGACTGGAGATATTGGATCATTTAAAAACCTCATGCTTCCCAAAAATAATTATACCTGACATACTCTCCATACCCATGCACACATGTGTTTTTGAAGAATTGTAGTACACCTGACATTATTACATAACATTAATTTCAGTAAGTTAAAGAATTTTATTTGAACATCATATAATTGTTATAAGAAACAAGCTGGCTTTTATTAAATGTCCAACTCAAGATTGAGTAAATTATTGAATAAAAGATAAAGAATATGCTAGAAAATTAACATTCAAAATTAATTCTTGTATATCAGCACAACATTGTAATGAGAACAAATATCATTGGTACATTAGAACCCCGGGATACGGTGGCCCTAGGATATGTTTTTTTCAGGTTATGATGTGGAATACCATGTTTTTTTTTCCGGACCATGGTTACAGTATTTGTCCCGCCTTATGGTGTTATGTTATTTCATTATATACGGTACTGTATTTTGTTACTAATTTTTATGCCGTATCCTGGGGTTCTACTGTTCTAAAGTTGATACTTTTATGCAGTAAAATTTGACTATTGCTTCCTTTGAGTTTAGAAAAAGAAAATAATCAGCCTCCAAACAGTTGATTTATCATCATATCCAACGATTCTATTCATCATTAATTTCCTCAATATTTTTACAGTCAGAATTCTTTCTAGGAATACATTAGGATCACAGAAGGAACCACGTGAATGCTGCCAACATCCTAACTGAAACTGATTTTTGTAGAACAAATTGGATGTCAACTTGTAAGTCTGTATCAAACCACTAGACTACCATCAGCTCCCCATATTTCATTAAGTACCATATAATACAAATATTAAAAGTAAATGCTAAAATTATAAAAATAACATTAATATCCTAATTGCATCATTTATTTTTCACAAGACAGTTTGGAAATACAAATCAAAAATATGATGAATGAAAAAACAATCCAACCAAATAATTACAAAAGCTATGATTGATGCTCAGCTTTATTTTATTCTTATTAATACATCCCATTTATGGATAAAAACACCAGAAAATATCAGTATATAAAAACATTAAAATATCAAAACACAAAAATCACAAACTTTATTGCAATTCTTTTCTTTGTCATGATTAACTGTTATTTTTAATTGACAAAAACAAAAACCAAATGCTTTAGACTTTCATTTAAGATTAAAATTAGCCTAAAGTCGATTTGACAAAAATAAAATTTATTAACAAAATATGCATTCTTCTATCACAGTATTTGCAATTGGATTGTGAATCAATTCTGAATCACTCCAAGAAGTGATTTTATTGCAATTATTGCTATATTAAGATATCTTATTTTTAGTAAACTTCTCAACCAGAAGTTTCAAAATATTCACTGTGGTAACAGTATGAATTCTAAATCAATGTCTTTTACTGATTTTTGTATTCTTTGGAAGACTATTAATTGATCAAATTTTCATATTATATATATTATTGGTTAGAGTCAGCTATAATGTACTTCCTAATTTTCTGCAGGGTGCTACTGGAAGCAGTGACAAGACAAATCGGTTCCTTCGCTTTTCTTGTATATTAGATACGTTTTTATGTTTGAAATATTGTTATATTGATTTCAATAATTTTATTTTTATACTTTCATAATACATTATATAAATTAAAAAAAAAAAAAAAATTAAATTAAAAAGTTTTTTGTATAATTTCATAAAACATAAAATTTCAAATTAAACTTTAATTTTGTTATTAAAAGCTCAAATAAAAACTAATTCTTTTATTTTTATTTGTATAATTGTTAATTTTTGTTGTATACTTTTCAATAAAAGTCCTTTACTTATTTTATTTCAATAAATCGCTTCACAATAGAAATACAGAAGAACAATAAAAATCAATGAACTGATTAACCTTGTCACTGTTTCCGGTAGTGACCTGCAGAAAATTAGGAAGTATATTAGTTTATAACCTATTTTTATCCAGTTTTTTTTTTTATAGCATTTTGTTATGCAAATTCATCACAAAACAATATTCTATAGTTTATTTTTCAACTGTGTTTAGACAAAAAAGAAAACAAAAACGCCTTCTCAAAATTTCTTGGTGGTTGTGGATTGAAAGTATCATTTAATTTGAACTGAGGTAGCAAACTTAACCACTTTTCTAAAAGTTTATTTTTAAAAGAATTTTTTTTTTTTTTTTTAATAATTTTAGGATTAGGTGTTCAATCAATCAGAATTTGTTTAAAGAAATTAAATAATTTTAGAGTATGGTGAAGACATGTTCAGTTGTACATTATTTGTTCCATCAGTTTATAAACTTTATATTTCACACTGAAAATAGTGGGAGGTGATGCTCGTCAAATGATTAACGTTAACTGAGAACATGAGTGCACCAAGTTTGTTCCACAAAAATTACTTTCACTTAACATGTTGGCAACCATCCTGTGGTCCCTCCTGTAATCACCCAATGTCTTTCTACAAGGGTTGTTCCAAAAGTAAAACCTATTTTTTAACGAAAAAGTTGGAGTGCTATGAAAACAGGAGTGGTATTATTAAAACAAGCAACCTTCCGTGTGTCAGGATTTATTTTTCTACATAGTCACCGTCATTCTTAATGCACTTTTGCCAAGAATTCGATGATGCAGCTCTGCTCCTGAGGCACGTCACGTCACAATATCACTATCTGTAACAGATAAAGCTTTCAAGTCATGAATGCATAAGTTCAGTCATAACAATGCAATTTGCAATCACCTCTGATCCATTTAGGCAAAATAATAAGAAACATTACTTTTTTAGAAAGAATTACGACTAGAAAATATCAGAAACCAATGCCAACAATAGAATCTTTGAATACATATGATACGATGAGCAAGTCTATGAATTATAATGCATAGAAAAAAATAAATAAGTTTCTGAATTTTAGAGATGATAACAATTGGTTATTTGTATTATTTGGAATCTTCAAACTACTGTTCTCATATTGAGTGTCATTTTTTACAATGTTTCAGTCAATATGAACCCCGACCCTCTTCAG
This sequence comes from Euprymna scolopes, assembly GCF_053919585.1. NCBI lineage: Eukaryota > Metazoa > Mollusca > Cephalopoda > Sepiida > Sepiolidae > Euprymna > Euprymna scolopes. The sequence continues at coordinate 156,022,764 of NC_136487.1, read as the reverse complement.
GTGTATCTTGTCAAACACTGGGAATGCTTCTGTCGAACTCTGGAATTTGGATGGAACCTTTTATTTACTTCACGGGAGTAGCATGCTCTCACTCCGTCAGTCACGGCTGGATAGAGGTCCTAAGTATAAGAGGACCCTGGATACGACATTAAAAATTAGTAGCAAAATACAATACAGTATATAATATACATGTATATAATCAAATAACATTATAATAACATTGTAAGGCAGGGAAAATACTTTAACCAGGGGCCGGGAAAAACACTGTATTCCACATCATAACTTTAAAAAATTGTATCCTAGGGCCACTGCAACCGGGGTTCTACTGTAATTTGCAATTTTATTTTTCAGTCACCCACATTGAGAATCGAACGTTCAACTTTCAGGAGAAAGTCATTTTGGTTTTAAAAATTTTTAAATAACGATAATTTGTATTATTCGGACCTCTAGTTCCATATTATATTCGCAACATTTAAACTAATGAAACTTCTCAAAGTGAAAGTTTGCAGACTTCAGAACTTTCTATTGGAAGCTTGGGAATCTATCAAAGCTAATATATAAAAGGCTATATATGTATGTCTGTGTCTCCATATTTTCAAAGGATCTCCTCTAAAATTAAAAGTTGCTGAGCAGTGCTAGGGGCCTCAAAAGATTGGATATTTTTATCCGAGTAAAATAGTTTTTAAGGGGTCATAAGTGGGTAAAAATTGAAAAAAAAAAAGAAAAAAGAAAAGTCGTTATACATTCATCTTAATTTATTTTTAATCAGTTTATATGCGTGTCACTTTGGTAAAGTAATAACGTCACCAGCTTTGAATGCTAAGTTTCGGTTCTGATGGCACCCAAATACTTTTTTTTTTTTACACTTTGCAAATCACGACTATAATAGATACAAAATCTGGACAAATTAAAATATTATATTTAAGTGTATTTTATGACCGGACAAAGCCCCCCCCCTCCCGCTAGTTCAGGAATAGTTGGAATTTTAAACCTTTTAATTCACGAGAATAGATTATTCTCATTTCGTCAACCACGAACAAGTAAAAATGTTAGTTTGATTTAGTTCAAGCTAAAAATTATTTTTTAATCTTTTATAGAAAAACCCTGCTGTTAATGGAAAAATAAATTTTTGAAAAATCATGCCAGTCATGCGCAGTGTGTGTACACACCCTTGGCCTACTTTTGTGAATCATGTTTAGACATGCGACAAATTAAAATCCAGGTCTCTACATTGAGATTGATAAAAAGCTTATTTTATACAAAATAAATGCCACCATAGAATGCATTGGGGGAATGCAATTTAATTTGTGTACAAATACTCAATAACATGATTGAATTTCTCTTAAATAATGAACCTTTTTTTTTTTTTTTAACCTTAAACAGACATTTTATGACTTTTTTTGCTAAGCTATTTTACAAAAGATATATTTTTAAATGTAGAAAGTTATGATGAAATAAGTAACGCTGTCTCTTAACCTTCCTCATAAACAAAAAGCCATCATTATGTACACACAATAAGTTTACACATGCACTTGGAAGATAGTGTTCACATTGATACTGGATTAAACAGAGCTGAGAGGAAAAAGATAACGAAATACCAACGTCTTAGATAGGACATGAAAAGAAACTGGAATCTTAGAAAGATCTATCATTCCAGTAGGAGCAATTGGACTCTTAGAAAGAATTTTAAAATCTACCTGGCAAATATACCCGATGAACCAAGTGCAAGAGATTCAATCAATTGCATTTAAAGAGACGGTTACAATCTAAAAAAGATCTCCATGTTGGAATATCCGAGTTAGCAGGTGAATGTTTAACATTTTGTAGGATGCTCATTACCATTAACAAACTGATAAGAAACTTGATAATCATATTAGGATTTCAGGTATTCATCGACAACTCATGTTCATACTTTATTTAGGAATAGTTGAATATAGAGTTATCTTCTCTTGTCGTGCGGTCACTCATGTCAAACATTCAAAAATCTTAAAAAAAAAAAAAAAAAAGACACCTATTGGTTTGTTTTCAATCAATATTAGAATAATTGCTTTTGAATGAAATAAAAAAATATTTTCCCAAAATTTGAAAAAATAATTTAAACTTTAGAGGAGGAGACCAATTCACTGTATACACTTAACGCAAAATAATCACCCACTTCCACCCAGAAAGCCTTAATACTGACTAAATAGCGTTAGACATGAGATAACCATTTTGTTGGTTGCTAAGATACAGTTGACAGGCCGATTTTTTTGAATAAGTGGATTTAACAAAAACGTCAGTACTTGTTATGTCAAAAATAGTAATATATCCAAAAATTACGAAAATTCATTGAGTAGAAAATTATAGTTAAAAGTGTTTTTACGGAAAATGGGGGAGGGGTTGCATTTTCTCTAGATTTGAACACCTTGAAGATTGCGAATACAGGGAGGGGCATACTTATCTCGATTTGACGCACCTTTAATGGCCAACGATTTGTTTTAGCCGATAGTGATAGACTTGTAAACTAAAAACAATAGTTATTCTATGATGAATTTTCATAATTTGTTGATATTACTATTTCGACATAACTAAGTATTGTTTTTGCTTAAAACCACATTTAAAAAAAAAAGTTACAGAAGGTGAAGTGATTTCGGTAATTGAGCATAACACGGTAGCTTAACTTTCAAACACATCGTTAGAAGACGCACGCATCTCTCAATTGAGGTATGGAAGCAAAAAATAGAAACAATACTTCGGCTTTGCTCCAAAACTGCTTCATAATTTGTTTTATCACATATTTAAAAAAAAAAAAAAAAAAATCGATGTTTATTTAAGTTAATGATATACATTTTGGGGAACTGTTTAGATATTTAATATATATATATATATATATATATATATATGAACGTGTTGCATTGTGTTCTAGCTAAAGTTATTTAAAAAAAAGTGTTTGTTTCATTTATCTAGATATTTTGAAAATATATTTATTCATAGAAACGTGAAATATTGTTTTGAATTCTAATTCGTACAACTGTTAAACTATTTTTCTCTTGCTCATTCAAAATTTTGTAACTTAAAACTGTAAAAAGTGTGATATGTTCATTGTTTTTTTGCAATTTTTTGCAAATATATTTTTAAAATATCTAAATAGTTTGCAAAAAAAAAAAAAAAAAAAAAAAAAAAAAAAAGATTTAATTTAAGAATCCAAAACAATATTTCGCGACACATTCATTATTTTTTCATGTTTCTGTTAATAAATATATTTTAAAACAAATATATTAACAAAGTATGCAGTTTTGGAGAAAAGCGGATGCATTTTTTAAATGTGCTTCCTGCTTCCATACCTCAATTGGGCCATGCAAACATCTAATGACATGTTCGAAAGTTAAGCTACCGTGCTATGCTCAATTACAGTGATTGCCAATTTGGATTTAGGGCATTAAAAAAATTCGGCGGAGGTTTAGGAAATTGACCTCAACCTCTAAATTCCACAATTTACACTTTTCTTTTTTCGCATTAAATCTCACCAATTACAAACTTAACTTTCAGATATATATATAAAAAAAAAAAAAATTTAAGAAGAAATGACTTATCAGAACACGTATTTTCTGGTCATCACAAAGAAAAATATTGCGACTTTCACGTGACTGGTGATTATTCCCGTCTAAAAGGGTTAGGAAGGGAACTTTCGTAACCCTCTTCCATTCTCTTTCTCGTATCTATCTTATCTATTTCATCTAGCGTCGGAAAATATTATGACTATAATTATTGAAACGAAGTTAATGGTGTGACAATCCTTAAATTGGCATAACTCCTTAAGTGAAAATTTAAAAAATTCAATTTTAGGCCTACGAAAAACGTATCGTTTTTTGTTTTTTTTTAATTTTTGTTGCCAAGGCAAAATAAACATGGAAGAAAAAGAGAGAGAGTAGAGTCCAAGAGAGAGAGAGAGAGAGAGAGAGTCCAAGAGAGAGAGAGAGAGAGAGAGTCCAAGAAAGAGAGAGAGAGTCCAAGAAAGAGAGAGAGAGAGTCCAAGAAAGAGAGAGAGAGAGAGAGTCCAAGAGAGAGAGTCCAAGAGAGAGAGAGAGTCCAAGAGAGAGAGTCCAAGAGAGAGAGAGAGTCCAAGAGAGAGAGTCCAAGAGAGAGAGAGAGTCCAAGAGAGAGAGAGAGTCCAAGAGAGAGAGAGAGTCCAAGAGAGAGAGAGAGTCCAAGAGAGAGAGAGAGAGAGAGAGAGTCCAAGAGAGAGAGAGAGAGAGAGAGTCCAAGAGAGAGAGAGGAGTCCAAGAGAGAGAGAGAGAGAGAGGAGTCCAAGAGAGAGAGAGAGAGAGGAGTCCAAGAGAGAGAGAGAGAGAGAGGAGTCCAAGAGAGAGAGAGAGAGAGGAGTCCGAGAGAGAGAGAGAGAGAGGAGTCCAAGAGAGAGAGAAGTCCAAGAGAGAGAGAGAGAGGAGTCCAAGAGAGAGAGAGAGAGGAGTCCAAGAGAGAGAGAGGAGTATAAGAGAGAGAGAGAGAGTATAAGAGAGAGAGAGTATAAGAGAGAGAGAGAGAGTATAAGAGAGAGAGAGAGAGTATAAGAGAGAGAGAGAGAGAGTATAAGAGAGAGAGAGAGAGTATAAGAGAGAGAGAGAGAGTATAAGAGAGAGAGAGAGAGAGTATAAGAGAGAGAGAGAGAGAGTATAAGAGAGAGAGAGAGAGTATAAGAGAGAGAGAGAGTATAAGAGAGAGAGAGAGAGAGAGAGTATAAGAGAGAGAGAGAGAGAGAGAGTATAAGAGAGAGAGAGAGAGTATAAGAGAGAGAGAGAGAGTATAAGAGAGAGAGAGAGAAAGAGAGTATAAGAGAGAGAGAGAGAAAGAGAGTATAAGAGAGAGAGAGAGAGAGTATAAGAGAGAGAGAGAGTATAAGAGAGAGAGAGAGTATAAGAGAGAGAGAGAGTATAAGAGAGAGAGAGAGTATAAGAGAGAGAGAGTATAAGAGAGAGAGAGAGTATAAGAGAGAGAGTATAAGAGAGAGAGAGTATAAGAGAGAGAGAGTATAAGAGAGAGAGAGTATAAGAGAGAGAGAGTATAAGAGAGAGAGAGAGTATAAGAGAGAGAGAGTATAAGAGAGAGAGAGTATAAGAGAGAGAGAGTATAAGAGAGAGAGAGTATAAGAGAGAGAGAGTATAAGAGAGAGAGAGAGTATCAGAGAAAGAGAAGAAGTGAGAAAAAAAGTTCAGCAAAAAGTAAGTTGACCGGGTAACCAGGTCAGCGACACCCTTTCTGTCCCCTATTAGTTAATAAGCGACAAAGAAAAATAAGGAAAGTACGGGGAAGATAGAGGAAAAGAGACATTCTTGAGACAGAGAAAGGTGAACAAACCGACGTCGTCAAAATATAGAATGTCGACTCTACGAACACGAGGGGCACGACGCACCAAAAAGACATACAGTGAAAACCGAAATAAAGAGACAATGCCGACCATAAAATGACGAAGAAATGGCAAACTTTACAATATGTTTTCGAATTATGGACTAACGAAGAAACGGATATTGAAGACAGTTATTTTAACCAACCGCCAGAGACAAAAAAAAACAAAAAAACTGTGAATCATCTTTCTCTGCATACGTCTCTCAGGTATTTTAAGTTGGCGAGTTCATTTTGCCATTGTTTTGTTTGTATCGATATATTTCTCCTAGGCATTTTCAGATAGTAGATTAAGACATCCCTCACATACTAGCAATTTGCTTTTATCGTTTTTTTATTTCATTTAATCTCACCCCCCTCCCTACCATAGTTTGAATTTTTATAAAGTTAACTTTAAAACGTTACCACTTGTGTCCGTGTTTTCATTCTTTCTTGCATTCTGTTGTGTTTCAACCTGTGTCTCCCTTTTATTTTTACCCTTATAACATATGCGATAAAAATGTCTTTTGTTTTTTGTAAATTTCTTTTTGTATCGCTTTGTTTGCTTTTTATCTACCCCCCCCCTAGAATAAATTGCATTGACTCTTCCGGAAATAATGGGTCGTAATTATTATTCCCCTTGGTCGGAATTCCGCCATATTGATTTCTCGAAACACGTATACTTTTTTCAAGTTGATAAAACCTTTATGAAAGGCATTCCTACTCTTCTCTCTACTTATCATTTCAATTTTATCAACTTAAAAAAATTGACGGACTACTGCGGCCGAACAAATTCAACATAAAACTCGGAAAAAATCTATAAACACTGGAAATTGACGTTTGAGTATTACTTATGCACTTTAAATAACGGGGAAATAGAAAATAATGCACAAAATTTCTTCGTCTTGATTAATTCAGTCTCAGCGACAATATTCAAAATAAGCGATGCTACAGATTACAACGACGCCATAGAAATGCTAGACACTGTTTACATAAAACCGACAAACATTATATTTAGCCGGCATCAACTTCTGACGAATAAACAGAAACCAGCACAAACTATCGATGATTGCATGCAACAACTGGAAGTACTTGCCAAATCTTGCAAATTTCAAGCAGTAAGCGCTGAGGAGAACAAAAAGCAATATATCCGTGACGCTTTCATTAGCGGCATCTCCTCCTCGAAAAACCATTCTCAACTCTACAAGAGACCTTTACAATGGCTAGGTCTCTAGAAAAGCTGAGAAGCATATGATAAGCTTCGATAACCACCCGAATGTAGCCGCTACCGTAATTAAACCAGAAGACACTCCCTTAGCCACTATAAAATTAAATATCCTACCAAAAGGAATTTGTTTCTTCTGTAGGAACACACGACATTCACGGGCGATGTGTCCTGCGTGTAACACCGAGTGTAGGAAATGTAAGAAAAATTGCCATTGGGCAAAGGTATATAAATCTTCCTCCACTGCTGCTGGGTTATATACGACCCGAACCCCCCCGCCCATTCGAATCTCTCCTGACTAGAAACGGGTGCCAAAGACATTACATACATGAAATACAAAATAAATGGGCAAGTAGTGAACACTATGGTAGACTCTGGCAGCGTGTGGACGTTTATCAGCAAAAATACAGCAAGAATGCTGAAACTTTATTATTCCCAAACAGAAAACTGTAGCATCGGCGGATCCTAATCATCATGCCAAAATCATCGGCGAAACTATTTTTGACATTTCCCTAAACAGTAAAAACCACCACGCCATGACAGTGGAAGTAATTTAGGACCTGTTCATTGATATGATTATCCGAAAAGACCTAAAACAATATAAAACTGCGACCCTGGAATTCGACGGTCTCGGAGAAGAACTTGTTATCGGAGCGGACAGTTTTCCATGCATCAAAATTTCTCTTCCCCTTTTCTCTCATCTTTCTACATGGACGACCCCTATTGCTACCAAATCTTGTTCACTGACAACATATTTATTAGAGAGGAAACTGCCAGAATGTTGAGGGAAGGCATAATAGAGCCATCTATATCTCCTTGGCGAGCTCAAGTTTTAATGACCTCTAACGAGGATAAAAAAAAAAAAAAAAAAATGGTTGTCGACTACAGCAACACCATAAATAGATTTACAGAACTGGATGCCTATCTCATGCCTAACATTAATAAAATGGTTGATGACATAGCTCGATACGTTTTTACAACATTCGACCTGAAGTCTGCTTACCATCAAATCCCAATTAGTCACGCCGATCGGATATACACAGCATTTGAAGTAAATGGAAAACTTTACCAATTTACTTGTATCCCTTTTGGCGTCACTAACGGAGTGCCTTTCAAAGATGCATCGATGGCATTGTAGAAAGAGAAAAATTAACAGACACTTGTGTATGTAGATAATGTCACAATATGCGGAAAGGATCAAAAAGAACATGACTACAACCTTCAAAGATTTTATAATATAGCAAAAAGATACATCACGCTCAACCATAGTAAGAGAATCATTTCTGCTACTTCTATCACACTTCTTGGTTACACAATCCAGAACAACCAAACTACTCCCGATTACCTGAGGCTAAAACCACTCCTTGAAATGCCACCACCTCTAAATTTCCGGTCTCAAAAACGAATAATTGGTATGTTCTCTTACTATAGTAAATTCATTTGAAACTTCTGATAAAATACTGCCTCTCAACCATAATAAGGAGTTTCCACTGCCTCCATCTATTCTAAATTCTTTTCAGATGTTGAAGACCGACTTAAGAAATGCTACCCTTATAACTGTTGACCCGGATAAAGAATTTGTAGTAGAAACTGATGCCAGTAATTATTGCATTGCTGCTACTCTAAACCAACTGGGTAGACCTATTGCATTCTTTTCTCGGACACTAAACCTGAATGAGATTAGACATCATGCTGTCAAAAAAGAAGCTGCTGCGATTATCAAAGCTCTCCGAAAATGGCAACATTTCCTACTCAGGAGACATTTCAAAGTTATTACAGATCAAAAGAGCATCAGTTTTATGTTTGATAATAAGAGGAAATCTAAAATTAAAAATAAGATACGTCGTTGGCAGATCGAACTGTCACAATTCAAATTCAGTATTGTTTACAATCCAGGAATGGAAAATACACCTGCTGACACATTTTCTCGCATCTCTGCATTAACGCACACTTTGAAAGACCTCCGCGACTTGCATGTTACACTATGCGATCCTGGTGTCACGCGACTCAACCACTTCATCAGAACAAGAAACCTTCCTTTCTCTTTAGAACAAATTAAAAATATAACAGATTCGTGCTTCTCCTGTCAGTATCTGAAACCTAAATTTGACAGTTGTAACAAAGGGACACTTATACAGGCTATACTACCTTTCCAGCGAATAAACATCGACTTTGAAGCCCCTTTACCTACTTCTGTGCGTGGTAACAAATACTCACTATAATTGATGAATATACTCGCTTTCCCTGTGCCTTCCCCTGTAAGGATATGACTAGCAAAACCGTGATCCACCGCCTAAACCAATTATTTTCAATTTTTGGTATGCCCGATATGATACACACTGACTGGGCTGCCGACTTGCAGGAGAAATCAAAGATTTCTTACGTAGCAAAGGTATCGCCACCTCTAAAACAAGTAGATACCACCCTGAGGGTAATGGGCAAGTTGAGAAACTCAATGGAACTTTATGGAAGGCCATCCAAATGACCTTACACTCTAGCAACATGAAACTGCCCCATTGGGAAGATATACTACCAAACGCTCTCCATTCAATTAGGTCGTTACTATGCACTGCCACTAATATGACTCCTTATGACAGAATGTTGAAATACAGTTGTAAATCTTCCTCTGGAACTTCTGTTCCCACTTGGGAGAAACCAGGCCCAATATATGTCAGAAACCATACTAAGTCTAGTAAGCTCGACCCTCCGGTAACCCCTGCTATGCTCATGTATGACTACCCTCTGGTGCGGAAACTACTGTCAATGTGCGAGACCTGGCTCCTAACTCCTCAAATCAAGAAGACCAACACAATGAAAACAATCCTGCAAGCCCTGAAGCCCCTAAAGAACCACCAACTGACGAAGGCAATACCTACGTGAAGAAGAATCCCTTACCTGATCCTGAAAATATCCATGCTCCCCAAGATGTGGACGCTGAGGACCAAAATCCCTGTGAGTCAGTACGGAGATCGTCCAGAATGTGATGATTTCCAAATATATATAAGGACTTCTTAACCTAGTACTGAACAAACTAAATTTAACTTCTGTAATTCCATACTTAATTATTGTTGAAGGGGAAAATGTTAGAATAAATTGCTTTGACACTTCCGGAAATAAAGGGTCGTAGTTATTCCCCTTGGTCGGAATTCCACCATATTGATTTCTCGAAAACACGTGTATACTTTTAAGTTGATAAAACCTTTACGAAAGGCTGTTTACGCTTCTTTTATCGCTACTTCTCATTTCACCCCCCACCTAATCGCATGTACAACAATGTAAACTAAACAGAAATATTTGTATTAAAAGTTAGTCCAGTTGAATTTTCAGATGTTTTTACTCATAACCCAAATAACTTTTTTATACAATTAAAAACTTTGGATTCAATTTTGTTTGGATTGAATATTTTTGGAAAAAATCTGTGATATTCATTTACAGCATACGCAAAAACCTAAAGAAGTCGTCATCGAGTTGGAAAGAAAGTAAAAAAATTTACTCTAACCGCTTTTTTAAAAAAAACGGGAATAAACGCCTGTTATGTGAGAGTCGCAATATTTTTCTCGGTGATGAACGTGTACTTTGTGACCACCATGGTCACAAAGTACACGTTCAATTTAGTACAACGTTAAAATAGAGAATTGTTCCCGACGAACAGGTATAAAAACATTTTTCAATTCTGTTCTTGGTACTACTACAGTTTATCACCGAAAATGGAGACGCTATTTTTTCCCGGCACCTGTCGTCAGAATCAGAAGGTGAAATTAGTTTTTTTAAACTAAGCACGAAATAAAAAATTAAAGTAGATAACGATTACTTCCAGAAAGAACTAATTACGACGTGGCTCCAGCGTAGTATAAACACCCACAATCTCCCCATGTTAAGAACGGCTTCAGACGTGTTATTCTGAAAGCCGTTCTTAACATGAGGTTGGGAATGTTTATTCTCCGCTAGGCCGGGGCACGTAGTACATACTTCGGTCATAGTTTAAAATACGGATTTCTCCATGATTCTGACAGCAAGTGCCTGAAAAATAAATAAAAATGAGTCTTCATTTTCGGCGATAAACTGTAGTAGTACCCCCCTTTTTTTTAATCTGAAAGTTTGTAATCGATGAGATTAACGTGAAAAAGGAGAACTAAATTGTGGAATTTAGGCGAGGGTCAATTTCCTAAACGTCCGTCAAAAATTCTAAAACGCTTGCGTCCTTCGGTTTGGCTGGACAGGAAGTAGATGACGATTATAAATTAAATTTAGTAAACTAGCCCTCTTCTCTAAATGTTTTTTTTTTTTAACTTTTTTTTTTTTTGCAAAATATTTTTTCAAACTGCTGTCGTGTAATCACATAAAATAAAATAAAAATGAATTCCCAGTTTTATTTTTCGGTTATTAAAAGTCATTCGAATGAAAAATACAGTCGACAATTTCCTAATGTGTGGTCGATTCTACCATTAGTCGTCTCCACAAGAATATTTTTGTACTTATGCAGAAATATGGACAGTGTTTATTTTTTACAAGGGATTATCATGCGAAATTCAATTTTCACGGTATCTTTTGTTTATTAACTTAAGTGAAAATACGAAATTTACAAAACGTCCTCCCGTGTTCAGAACGGCCTTCTAAATAACGTTATTTCAGCAGTCCTTTTTCTGCATAAGTACCATTTTTCCCCCAACAATGTTTCAGTAAACACAGCAAAAATAAAATTAAAAATAACAAGTCTAATTCGGAACGCAGACAAAAACAAATCTCCCACACAAAAAATATATAAACAAGGGAGATAACTCAAAGTTTCACTCAGGGGGGGGGGGGGGTAACATTACAATAAAAAAAAAAGGCCATTTTATTATTTCTGATTTTCAAAATGAAATAAAACTTTAAATTATCTTAATTTGTTTACATATTTTGCGCGGAGAGGGTTTTTTTTTTTTTTTTTTTAACTAAAAATAATTAATAGTCCTTTAATAAAATGTAATATCACAAACGAAAATGTTTAATTGTTCATGTTGAAACAAAAACGGAGTATCATGAAGTATAGACAACAAAATGTAGTAAAAAAAAAAAAATAAATAAAAACAAATGTTAATTAAAGGCAAAAAAAAGTTACTCTATATGCTTGGAGAGTGTTTTTTCTTTTTTTTTCTTTTAATATTTCAACTCATTTGAGTTTATTTGGCGGACGTACACGACACGACTACTACCCCTCTAGCGAAATACGCATCGGCTCCGATGTTGTACGCAGTTCGACTTAGGGAGCGCCTAGTTTTTATTTATTATGGCTTGTTGAAAAAAAAAAAAAAAATTTTTTATGGATATTTTTTAAAATTTTGGCTTGAACTTCGAATTATTTTGTTGGTGCTAGAGTGATCCGCGCTATTTTTTTAAAATCGTATTTCCACGTTTAATTAAAGTTTTGATGTTTTTTTTATTCAATTGTAAGGTTAAAGTACACGATAGATACAAAACTCTCCCCTCCCCATGTTAAGAATGGCTTTTTAAATAACATTTCAGCACGGATCACTCTCTGCAAGAGTAAAATTTTATGATTTTTTTTAAAAAATACATATCGGGATCAGGAGAAATGAAAGGGTCTCATGTCAATGAGGCCATGAAAAGTGAAAAATATTACATAATTTTGAAACATTTTTAGAGCATGTGCATAAAAATATGGTAATTACAAAAAATCTCCAATAAGCTTTGAAGAAAAAAAAAAAAAAAAAAAAAAAAAAAAAAATGCTTTGAAGACTTGAAATTTTTATTTTTGAATAAAAAATAATGGTATGCAGAGAGTGATCCATCCGTGCTGAAATAAGGTTATTTAAAAAGCGATTCTTAACATGGGAGGGGAAGGGGAGGGTGTTTTGTACCTATTCTGTACTTTAACCTTACAATTTAATAAAAAAAAAAAAAAATTAAAAAAATTAAAATTAAAAAAAAAAAAATTAAACTTGGAAGTACGATTTAAAAAATAGCGCGGCCGCGGCAGTAAGTGAGTAGTGTTCTTTTCGAGTAGTTTTTATTTTATTGGAGAAAATAAAGCGTACTCATGCAGTGCAGTGGCTGCAGTGCCTGCAGTGGCAGTGCAGTGCACTTATTGAGCCGTGCTGAAATAATGACATTTAGAAAGCCATTCTTAACATGGGGACGGGAGAGTTGTTTACCTATTCCGTACTTTCACCCAACAATTTAATAAAAACAGGTATCGTAAAACTTTAATTAAACTTGAAAATACTATTGCACCAATTTTCCTGTTAATAATTACCTATTATTTATAGGCAATTATTAACAGGAAAATTGGTGCAATAGTATCCCCTCCCCAAAAAAATCATAACATAATTCGCAAAGCGCAAAGTTCAAGCCAAAATAAATGAAAAAAAAATAAATAAATAGGCCACACACGCAAAAATTCTTTCCTTGTAAAAATAATAATTGCTCCCTAAGTCGAACTGCGTACACAACATCGGAGCCAATGCAACATCGGCGATGCGTATTTTGCTAGAGGGTAGCACTCGTGTACGCCAAGCAGTTTATTTTTCTTTAGAATACAAGTAGTACCAACAAGAAATTGGACGGTCATCTGGAGAGTTTCGAAAATCGCTCAAAAATTGAAAAATTAAATAAAAACTTGTCGAAACCAACTTAATAAATGTCACCAATCCTTCAACAATTTAATGTTCTATTTGTATTTTGTTTGATTATCGTTTTTGAACGATTATCGAGACTACTCACATGACCGTTTAATGTCGGCCATTTCTTTCTTGTTCTAATTTAACTCGGTTTAATCTACAATCGACAGAGGTACGAAAATGTGTTAAACCAACAAAAAACAAAATGTTATTAAAAGGCAAGATAAGTTACTCTTCTACCTAGCTGAAATCAATTAGTGTTGGGGGCTACGTGAAAACAAGAAAAAAAAAATGCCCTGATGTGACTTATATCGATAATGGCTCAAAAATAGAAAATTAAAAACCCACCAATAAATGTTATCGTGACATTTATGGGGTAGACTTCTACAAATATTGTTTAATTTTGTATTTTGAGCTATTATCGAGATTTCAAAGATGCAAGAGTCGTATTGTGGCCATTTTTCTTGTTTTCACGTAGCGCTCGACACTTTATTTGAAATAAAATTATAATTGCAAAAAATTTTTTTTGAAATTACAGGTGTCGCATAATTTTTATATAAGATTTTAATTTCCTAGCTCGCAAAACTGAAATTTTCGGCGTAACATTTTTATATAATATTGAACAATAATTAAAAATTAATTTAAAAATAGGAACATAGAAAAATAATTAAATTAAAAATATGGAAAAATTTATACAAACGTTCAGAATAGGAATGTATGGATGCAAGATGCACGTCTTGGGGGGGGGGGAGAAAAATATCACACTCCTTCCTCCTTTTAATTACATGACGTCATCAGTCTTTCGACTGCCTGATATTTTGGGCCTTCGTATATTCCGTGTATATAATTTTTTTTTTTTTTTGCGTTTTGCGAACGGCAAAATCACTGTTTTTGGTCGAATGAATGTAGGTTTTGTACAATCAAGGTGTTTTTTTTTTTGTTGTTTTTTAAATATTTAATTCAATATCTTAGGACTTTTACTGATTATCTTTGAAATAGACACATATTTATCTTTTAAAGGATTTTTTTTACAAGGAATTTATTTAACTTCAAAATTTAGCTGAATTGAGTAGCTCGCTGTGAAAACATTTTTCATAGCTTTTTTTTTTTTTTTTTTTTTTCCCCCCCACGTGTATAAATATTTTTTTACTTTTTGGAAATTAAGTTTACTCCTTAATCTTTCAAATACAATCAAAAAGTAGTCGGAAACCTACAAAAAAAAGATAAATCTGCTTTCCAAACTAGGTCCCCCTATTTTTTCCCGTACCTATTTATTTCAGCGGTAAATTTATACAAATACCGTGACAGCGAATTAGTAGAAAAAAATGTACCCTAACCCTAACCCAGTTTTCAGATTCGTGTTCAGCACACCGAAACGTAACAGAATACTACGTAAAAGATTTTACTAATTCGCTGTCACGGTGTTTGTATAATAATACCTACTTTAACCTTACAATTGAATAAAACAAACAAACAAACTTTAATTAAACTTGGAAATACGATTTAAAAATAGCGCGGATCAGTAAGTGCATTACAGCATTAGCATCCATAATTTTAAAAGAAATAAACAAAAAAAAAAATAAAAAATAAATAAACCAAGGAACATTGACATACCGTAACAAGTTTTGTTTTATTTTTTTTGTAATGTAAGTTTACTGTAATTTGTTTTTGTCCAACGAAAAAGTTTAAAACAAAACAGAACTAACTGCACGCCTGTGGAATTGTCTTCCGTTTTCCTGCTTTCCGGCTGACTACAATATGGTTGTGTTCAATTCTAAAGTAAATAAGTTCTTGATAAGCCGTTCCATATAAGTTATTAAATTTACCAAATTTTCATTACTAATGATTACTATATTGACCAATTTCTACTGTACACTCTTTAACCCTTATCCTTGAGTGGCCTCTGGGCCTTGATAATGTGGTGATTCCTTTGTAAAAAAAAAAAAAAAAGATATAGTTTTTTTTTTGTTTGTTTTGTGTGTGTGTGTAACAAAAGAAACTTTTTTTTCAAGAAAAAGATTAATAAATTATGTTTTTTTTTTTTTTTTTTGGTACTGGTGATTCTTAACATGAGATTGAGAGGGGTCTATTCCGAAAGCCATTCTTAACATGGGGAAGTTGGGGACGCATTGCGTGTGCGTGCATCTCCAATGCCCCTCCTTCAGATATTTTGGTGATGATGCAGTGGATGCACTTCTCGCCACAGGAAACGCAATTTTTTTTTCTTGACAATATGAAATCTCTTGTTCCGGCATCAAATATTTTTCCAAACTGGAGATATCCACTTTTTGTTTAGTTTTCAGAAAAGGCCTGTTTCAGGTGTGTGCTGCTTAATGAATTTAATGATTTTTATTTCCTTCCAATTTTTGTTTCGAAAAGTTAGTCTGCTACTTTGCAGTGCATTGATTGGCTGATCGACGTCTTACGTCACATTACAATCAAACTTGAGCGCATGACGTCATGTTCCGAGCGAAGTCGATCGGACGCAGTGTTACGTCACGGCCACCGGTAGCCGTGGTTACGTCTGGTTCTCAAATTAAGCATAAGTGTCATTTATTTTTTGACCACTTTTCCATACCTATGTGTATTGTAAAACAAACCCTACTTATATTTTAAGCTAAATAAAACAAACTTGTGTAGGTAAGGTAGGCCTTTGATAACATTTGTTATTTATTTTTTATCACTTTCGTTTAGTTGCCTATACTGCAAAATGGCAATATATAAAATAAAGTTTATTTAAAATTAGTAATGATTCTTGCTCAGTAATAAATGGAAATCGATTTTGGTGCTAGTGCACTTACTGATCCGCGCTATTTTAAAATCGTATTTCCAAGTTTAATTACAGTTTTATAGGTTTTTTTTTTATTCAATTATAAGGTACATATGTACAAAACACTCCCCATGTTAAGAAAGGCTTTTTTAAATAACGTTATTTCAGCACGGATCATAAGTGCATGACCCTGATTTTTCTTAAATAGTTATAAGAAATGGGAATAAAAGAAATAACATGAAAAATAGATTTTTGGCGCACGTGTGGAAGCAGTACTCCCCCATACCCTTTTTTATTTTCGTCTTCTATTTTTTAGTAAATTAATCGCATGGACATTAGTCTACGAGATATATATATATAAGTTAAGTAAATTTTTAGGGGTGCTCAATTTCTAATATAACGCTGTGGTTTTAGAACCACTCGATATTTTTAGGCAAAATTTCGCCTTTTCTTTTAAATCTGTTTGGTCTACGTAAATTTTACTTTCTTTGATTTTATATATATTTATGGTCATCTTCAAGTTTTATCACCCCCCCCCCACCATTTACAATGGTTTTGACCAAACTTTTTAAATAAAAAACACATTCAAATTGTGTCACCCGACATTTACAATCTAAGAGCAAAGAATGTGTTATAGTACCAACTAAAAACTTATAGAAAGTTGATTTTTAGGGATATTTCGGTCTGGATTCCGTATTGTTTTGGCGCGTGCGCAAAAGCAAATATGACAAGTGAAAACAATAAGGAATACAGATCTGAACACCCCCAAAAATCAACTTTCTAAACGTAAAGTTTAATTTTTTTTTTTTTTTTACATTTACAGCATCTCCAGCAAAGTTATATATATATATATATATATATTGAATGAACATGGCATGCCTTGTTCTGTACAATTAATCTTAATGATCCAGCTACACACCAGGAGTCAATTTTAAGCCAAATTCTAAAAAGGTCAAAGAATTTTTGAAGGACAAACTGCTTTTAAAAGAGGCGAAATTTAGCATAAAAACAGTGGTTCTAAATTGGGTGATCGATTTACTTGAACGTAAATTAGAAAATCAGCACCCTACAAGTATTTACATATTTACTTAACAAAAAAAAATTGATAATCTCGTAGATCCACCGAAGAAAAAAAAAATTGAAAAAAAGACGAAAACAGAGGTAGGTTGGGGTTACCGTTTCCATACGTACGCTGATTTAATATTTCTGTAAATTCTTAGTCACGTAACTTAATCAGAGTTAAATGTGCTTTTTTAAACAATAGTCATGCTTTTTGTATTAGTAAAATCAGATTAGAAACCATAAATTTAGTCAATTGACTCGTCTGCAGACTATAAGTTATCGTTTACTTGTATAAAAAAAAATGGCGTACATGTCGAAGTTGTAGTTTGATAAACAGATATTAATCACTTATCTCCCTTTTCGACCCTTATATTTGCTTTTTGATTTCCCGCCAAAAAAAAAAAAAAAAATCAATAAGCATGAAGAGGAAGCTATTTCCCGTTCCTACAACTTCTACATGGACGCCATTTTTATACGAGTAAACGATGACGAAACGTGTCTCGTAGACGAGTCAACTCGTTATAAAATGCTGTTTGATGGTTAAAATAAAATTCTTGTATAATTTAATCAAGACAATATTGATTAATGTACGTACCCGTTATGGAATTAAGTTCTCCGAAAAAATAAATAAATGAAGAATAAAATCACTTAAGTAGTTTTTTTTTTTAGTTTATTTATTTATTTTTTTGGTATTATTATACAAACACCGTGACAGCGTTAGGGTTAGGGGTAATTCGCTGTCACGGTGTTTGTATAGTTTTACCATTTTTTTTTTTTATAGCAAAAACAATTTATGACACCGAGGAACGGGTAGCCATGTTTTGATTTCTAGACCACGAGGAAGCAAGAGAAGCTAATATGAGGAGAAGGTGTCGGCGCTTATATATATATATATATATATATATACACACACATACATATTTACTATGCCTCCCCACGGGACAGTTCAAACATGGCTACTTTCAGCTCTGTCATAATTGTTTTTCCGCCATTAAAAAACTACTTGATCAAATTAAGTGAAATTTTCCCCCCAAAGAATTTTATTCCATAACAGGTACGTACAATAGCTTTAATATTTTCATATTTTTTATGTCTTGATTAAACCAAACACGTACCTAAAAAAATAACACTGAAGAATTCGTTAAAAAACGAACGCATTAGACTTCAAATTCTCTACCAAACTCATCTACTTGTCGAAAGGATTTGTAAGTTGTTTTTTCAGGTAAAGTCTTAAAAAGTTCGGCAGAGAATTGGTAGAATCCAAGTTTAGCGTTACAAATTCCAAAGAATTATTTGAGTATGGGCACTATTGCCAAACGAATTATTTTGTGTTAAATAGTAGTTTTAAAAAATTAACCATTGTATGCGTAGAATAAAAATATCGAAGCCGGTCATTTTGTTTACCTTATCGCCATCTTCTAAAATGAAAAATAAATTGGTCCATTTTTTTCTTCGAGAGTGACCTGCCCTTTCAATTTATTTTACATTTTTGAACGGAATAAAATAAAATAAACGAAAAAATTATTAAACAAGATTTGAACAAAATAAAATAATCGAAAACATTAAACATTTATTTTACATTTGTACAGAATAAAATTTATTTTATTCCGTTTTTAGCACACCCGAAAAGCCTTCAAAAACAAGTTTTTCTACTAAGCTACAATTACCATTTTGCACTTAAAAGGACGGTTAAAATCTTAATACCTAACGGTTGAATGTTTGGGTGCTAATGCAGTAATGCAATGCACTTACTGATCCGCGCTATTTTTTTTTAAATCGTATTTCCAAGTTTAATTAAAGTTTTAGGGTTTGTATTACTGTACACACAGATTCGAAAAAGTTGTCAAAAAACAAATATATAACAAATAAATGTTATCAAAGGCAAGATAAGTTACTTTTCTACCTAACTGGATATATTTTTTGTGTTTTTATTCAATGTAACATTGTAACATTTATTCAGCTCGAAAAACAGTGTTTACCGATGTATTCGAAAATTCAAGATGGCGTCTCACACCCTCTTTAACACCGTAAGTTTGGAAAAAGGTGTTATAAATAAAAAACTATACAAAATACTATTAAAAAACCGCCGAATATATGTCAACCTATACCACGGTAACATATATTGAGCGAGTTTTTAACAGTATTTAAACCGGATTTTTTTTTATTTATTACACCTTTTTCCAAACTTACCGTGTTAAAGAGAGAATCGACCGCCATCTTGAATTTTCCAATACATCGGTAAACACTGTATGTTTTTCGAGTTGAATAAACATGTTAAATTGAATAAAAACACGAAAATTATATCCAGTTTGGTAGAAAAGTAACTTATCTTGCCTTTGATAACATTTATCTATATATCTATAAAAGTGAACGTGTCTGTCTGTCTGTGTACATTTCCCTACGCAATAACTCTGTCAATTTTTAGTCTATAGACTCGAAATTTGAAATACCGGGTACTGAGATTTGGGAAAATCGATGTGACGGGTGTCAGCCAGAAATTTGGCTCTTAAGGGGTCAAATTTCAACGATTTGACCTTTAAGAACTCTACCAAACTCTTCCGACAATTTTGGGTCTAGACACTTGAAATTTTAGATATAGGTTCCTTGAACATGGATCTAACTTAATAAAGTGATTTGAGCCCGAAACTATAAATTTTAAGGGGTCATAATAGGGGTCAAAGTTTTAAAAAATTAACCATTTTTTTTGTTTTTTGCACAGGCCACAGCATACACCTCCAAACACCCGAGCAACGCCGGGCACCCCTGCTAGTTTGTTATATATTTGTTTTTTGACAACTTTTTGCGAATCTATGTGTACAGTAATACAAACCCAAGTTTTTTTTTTTTATTCAATTGTAAGGTTAAAGTACAGAATAGGTACAAAACACCCTCCCCTCCCCATGTTAAGAATGGCTTTTTAAATAACGTTATTTCACCACAGATCGATAAGTGCATGTGCATGACTGCAGTGCATGACTCATGCACTGCATGAGTACCAATGTTTAATATCCGGTAGGATGCCCCATCCTCAGCTTTAACAAAAAATTACTTTTTAAAAACTGCGCTTGCTACCATCGACACGTCTGAGAAATGTGGAAGTTACTTTTACATGCAACCCGGATATAAGAGACCCCCTCCCCCAGCACTTACAGTTCTTTTATATCCGTGTTAACACAGGGTCTAATTTGGTTGGGACCAAAAAAGACCTCTTTTATATCCGTGTTACGCTGTAACTTTAATTTTTGGATGCTTATTAAAAATTACATTAAAAAACTGGTATTATTATACAAACACCGTGACAGCGTTAGGGTTAGGGTTTAGGGTTAATTCGCTGTCACGGTGTTTGTATAAATTTACCAAAAAACTTTGTACGTACTAGTCATGGAAGGAAGGCGTCATAAACAATACAAAAAAAAAAAAAAAAACGTAAATTGATCAAGTAGTTTCTTTAACTAAGAAAATCAAGTTACGCTTTTTAGCAATTTTACTAAACTTTAACATAAGGCTGGTTTTGACCTCGACACTTCGAATTTAGTTTTTCTCCTTATTTCATCGTGGCCGGCGAAAACACTACCATTTGCTTAGTCATAAAATTTTCTTGAATAATACAAAATATTTGATCAAATTACGATTTTTTTTTTTTTTTCATTCCGTGACTGGTACATAGATCATACAGACTTTTCTGTATTTTCGTTACTTTTAATTGTCGCCATAAGTGCAATTCTGAATAAGCACCGTTTTTTGTTCTTTTTTCAGAGAGTGGCATTTATCTTTAAAGAAAGTAGTAAGTCGTGAAAAATGAAATACAATTCATAAAACTGTTTGCAAGTTTTAAATATATCTATACTTACTGTTATTATGGCAAAATTGATTCCAGGTAAAATCCATTCAATCTTACAATCTTTGAATCTGGAACGAATAAAAATAAAATATAATTTTTTTTTTTTGTACGTAAATTTCGTCTGTAGAAATGTTAATATTTGAAATGGGTGCTAATGCACTTACTGAGCCGCGCTGTTTTTTTAAATCGTATTTCCAAGTTTAATGTTTTTTTATTCAATTGTAAGGTAATACAGAATAGGTTCAAAACACCCTCCCCATGTTAAGAATGGCTTTTTAAATAACGTTATTTCAGCACGGATCCAAGTACCTTGAAATGTTTGATCAAAATGCGCTGGCTGGAGTACCAACTGAAAACTTGGTGCTAGTGCACTTACTGATCCGCGCTATTTTTTAAATCATATTTCCAAGTTTAATTAAAGTTTTATTTTTTTTATTCAGTTGTAAGGTTAAAGTATAGAATAGGTACAAAAACCCCTCCCAATGTTAAGAACGGCTTTTTAAATGTGTTATTATTTCAGCACGGATCAATAAGTGCACTCACTAGTGCCAAAAACTTTTAAGAGGTTGGTTTTAAGGAGTATTTGAGTCTGTTTTGAACGAAAATCATATTTAAAATTGTCACAAGTATTTTTTATGATATTAAGACCTTTTATTTAATATATTCTCTAATGTTTTCATTGGTGGCCATTTTTTTTTTTTTTTTTTGCACATATTTAATTGCTGGGGCATTCATTCAAAACAAACCCCGAATATCTTCAAAAATAAACTTGAAAATGTCTCATTAATTTAACCGGTAAATGCCAAGTTGCCGTTATAGTAAAAACAAAAAACTGTACTTTCAAAATAGCCGGCATTAATTTTTTTTTTTTTTTTTTCAGAATGTTTAAGTGGCGGACGTTGGGAATCTGAGCCTTACCTTATAAATTCCACAATTTTCACTTTTTTGAACTTTTTTCTTGTTTATATCATCCAGTAGAGACTTATGTATCAGATAATTAAAAAAATACTTTTTAAAATAATTTTTTATGACTTTTCACAACTTGTTCAGTTTTCTATTCTAATGTTGTAGTAAATTAAACACGAACTTAAGGTCCATTTTTTTTTTACTCTAAAATAACCGGAGTATCTCAGTGTTCACTTAGAACGTGTTTCTTTTCTTAAATTGTTAGTGAACACTGAGTTACGTCCGGTTATTTTAGAGTAAATAAAATAAAAAATGATTTTTAAAAAGTATTTTTTTTTTTTTATTATCTGATGCATAAGTCTCTATTTGGATGATATTAACAAGAAAAAAAAGTTTTAAAAAAAGTGAAAATTATGATATTTATAAGGTAAGGCTTAAGGCTCAGATTCCCAACGCCCGCCGTTTAAGTTTTTCGATATATATTGGATATTTTTCTAGTATTGTCACTTATCTTATTTACCTCTATGAGGTTAGATACCAGACTAGCCCCGTCGGCATTCCCCAATAAAAACGCCTCAGACGATTAGCAATAAACTAAACCTTTCTCAGAGAAGGTAAAATCTAGAAGGAAGCTCTTGAGACAACAGAACCATACAAGTCAATGTTGGACTGATTGTTGAGGCCGTACCTCGACTGGTACGAATGCCTATTCAACTCGCCACATAATTATGAATTGATTTGACTTATGATTGGTAGCGGTCTAGAAACATCGGCTGAGTTCATTTTATGTAAAAACAGAAACGGAGCGAAACTGAAGAGTTAAAAAAAAAAAATGCAAATGTGTAATTATTTAAAACTGGTTTAATTCAGTTTTTACATAAAACTCGAACAGCAACACGTAAACTTTACCAATGAAGCGAAAGCGGCTTCATTGAAGCGAGCGCCCCCCCCCCCTTTCATTAATTTTCAAAAGAAATAAACTTTGGAAATATATGCTTAAGCCAAAACACTAGAAATAGACGAGTAATTCTGAAAATATTTCAAGATGGCGATTGTTTTGGTAATACAAAACAATGGTTACTCGTTCTGTTCTACGTGACATGCTTAAGAACTTAGTGACCATGTTAAGTTAAAGTTTCCATAACGTCTATGGTTAAAAAGGGGGTGGATCTGAACGAGACCCCCCACCTCCAAGAACGGCTTTCAGAATAAATACCATGTTAAGATCGGCTTTCGTTTTTTTTTTTTTTTTGTAAGTTTTTAAGTTGATTATTATTGATTAGACACTAATATACAAGGGGTGATTTGATTCTCGTTCAGATCCGCCTTTGTTGGAAAATCAAACATTCCAATAAAATTACATTGCTTTGGAGAAATGCAAATTCGAATATTTTGGGTTTGTATTAGTGTACACAGATTCGAAAAAGTTGTCAAAAAAAAAAAAAAAAAAAATTATATATATATATATATATATAACAAATAAATGTTATCAAAGGCAAAATAAGTTACTTTTCTACCAAACTGGATATATTTTTCGTGTTTTTAGTCAATGTAACATGTTTATTCAGCCCAAAAAACATACAGTGTTTACCGATGTATTGGAAAATTCAAGATGGCGCCCGACTTTCTTTTTAACACGATAAGTTTGGGAAAAGGTGTTATAAATAATAAACTAGACAAAATACTATTTAAAAACCCACCGAATATGTCAACCTATGTCACGATAACATATATTGAGCGAGTTTCTAACAGTATTTTGTCTAGTTTTATATTTATAGCACCTTTTCCCAAACCTATCGTGTAAATGAGAGAGTCGGGCGCCATTTTGAATTTTCCAATATATCGGTAAACACAGTATGTTTTTTGAGCTGATAAACATGTTACATTGAATAAAAACACGAAAAATTATCCAGTTAGGTAGAAAAGTAACTTATCTTGCCTTTAATAAAATTTTTTATATATTTGTTTATTGACAACTTTTTCGAATCTATGTGTACACTCAAACCCAAAATCTCACATGTCTGAATCATTTATTGTTTAATGTTTTTAAAATGGCAGGCGAGTCGGTCGCTTCTGATATTTCTCAAATTTGATTTTCTTATTTAAAAATTCACACACACACACACATATTAATATATATATATATATATATATATATAAGAGAGAGAGAGAGAGAGAGAGATATTAGGTCCATGCCCAGAATTTATGTAAAACAACGAATATTTTAAAATAACGAAATAAAGTAATTAATAAAACATTTAATTAAAAAACAGCAGCAATAGTTGAAAATCTATGAACTCTAATCGTTTCAAACCATGATACTGTTTTGTCGGTGAAGCTATTATGCATAAGTGCACTTCAAAAAGTATGTAATTTTGTTATAAAAAAGAAATTCCAAATATGACGGATCTGAACGAGAACCCCCCCCCCCCTTCCCTAATTATAGAATGTTTTAATGTGCAGTATAATTTTCGAGGTTAACATGGAGGTGTTTATACTACGTTGGGTTAGGTTGTTAAAAAAAAAAAAAGTACCAACTGCAAAATACCAGTTAAAATTAGGGGGGGGGGGCGATTCTCGTTCAGGTCCGCCCCAGGTTTCACATGTAAATCGCACTCAAAAATAAAATCTCATTTTTTTTCCTTGGCAGCAAAGAAAGTGTTAGTGTCACCATGTCAAACTTTCCTATGTTGTAAGAGACTACGACGTAAGTTGTACTAAAATAAAATGCCATTAAAACGAGGATGATTGACGACTATACGCGTTAACGTTCATTTTCTTTTCGGTTTCGTGTGTCGTAAAAAGCTTGTCATAAAAATGTGATAAATTATAGACGAGAACATTTATGACACTTTCTGACGTACAGTCTACATAGACTGTGCATTTAGAAAAATAATTGCTGAAAACTATATTCATCACATAAACAAAAAAACTAAAATAAAAGTAATAATGCCCACCTCTTAGTGTTAATCAATAAATGTGACTGACTTATAAGCGTAATATAATTATATGCAAATTGGTGCTAATGCACTTACTGATCCGCACTATTTTTTTAAATCGTATTTCCAAGTTTAATTAAAGTTCTGTTTTTTTTTTTTTATTGAATTGTATAGAATAGGTACAAAACACTCTCCCTCCCCATGTTAAGAATGGCTTTTTAAATAACGATTATTTCAGCACGGATCAATACCAGATAAAAACCATACACAAAAAATCATGTAAGTTACCTGCTGAAATAACGTTATTTAGAAAACCATTCTTAACATGGAGAGGGGAAGGCGTTTTGTAACTATTTTGTACTCTCACCTAACACTAATAAAAGATACCGTGGTTACTACTGCACTTATTGATCCGTGCTGAAATAACGTTATTATTTGAAAAGCCATTCTTAACATGGGGAGGGGAGGTTATTTTGTACCTATTCTATACAATTGAATTTAAAAAAAAACAGAACTTTAATTAAACTTGGAAATACGATTTAAAAAATAGCACGGATCAGTAAGTGCACTAGCAGCGATGTCGTTAAACTCATTACTATTTTCTGTAAGGTATTAAGAGTTCTACGCGAATATTTGAGTAGAATTCATTTTGGTACTTACGCATGTTAGCCTACTGAAATAACGTTATTTAAAAAGCCATTCTTGACATGGGGAGGGGGAGGAGGTTTCGTAATTATTCTGTACTTTCACCTAACAGTTTAAAAGATATCGGAAGACTTGCATTCAACTTAATATTTAAAAAAAAACACGGTAACATAAGTGCATAAGCAGTTTCATTTTTTTTCCAGTTCAATTGTACTACAATACTATTATGAATACATAAGGATCAGCGGTTCCTATTATAATAATAGGCGCCGTTGAATTTTCTTTTGCGTGTAGTTCCTATTTACAATGCCTCCCCACGGGACAGAGTTAGACACCAGGGTCGTTTTTTAATGTGGAGAAAAGGAACAAAAATAAAAATTGTCTCAGTCGTGAAGGATTTGTCTTCCACTGACAGAACAAGAAATTGAAGTGTAGATCTGAAGAACAGATCTTGACCCGAAGGCCAAGAATTTATATTTTGCGTGTAGTCATGCAGAATACAAAACGTGCAATTTTTGGGGGGTGGGGGGGATTACGATCAACAGTTACGAAAAAGTAGTCAAAAAAAAAAAAAAAAAAATGAAAAGCTGGACATTCATTTAAAGGTCTTCTACCTATCTGGAAAGGTTTTTAGTAGTTTTACTCATTTTAAAACGTTTAATCGGTTCAAGTTAAATGCAAGTTTTAAGAGTATTTTTTTTAAACTTTTAGTTGACAGTCCAGAATAGTTTATTAAAAAAAAAACCTTTCTACTCATTATAAGAATGGGTTTCTAAAGAATGTCATTATTTCAGCACGGTCCGCATTCTACATACAATTTTAGGTACTAGTGCAGTTTGCAGTGCACTTATTGATCCGTGCTGAAATAACATTTAAAAAGCCGTTCTTAACATGGGGAGGGGAGTTTTGTAACTATTCTATACTTTAACTTTACAATTGAATAATAAAAAATCTTTAATTAAACTTGGAAATACGATGTAAAAAATAGCGCGGATCAGTAACTGCATTAGCACCCAATTTTGTTTGGTATTAGTCATCAAAATGTTTGACACTGTTCATGCTTTGTCTAAATTCTTGTGTTTAATTTCAATTTAGATTTTAAAATGTACAAAATCTAACTTTACTTTCTATGATTGTGATACTTATATGCACTTATGTTACCATGCTGAAATAAAACGTTACTTCGAAAGCCAATCTTAACATGGGGGAAGGGTGTTTTGGGGTTTGTATTACTGTACACATAGATTCGAAAAAGTTGTCAAAAAAAAACAAAAAACAAATATATAACAAATAAATGTTATCAAAGGGAAGATAAGTTACTTTTCTACCTAACTGGATATATTTTTCGTGTTTTTATTCAATGTAACATGTTTATTCAGCTCGAAAAACATGCAGTGTTTACAGACGTATTGGAAAATTCAAAATGGCGCCCAACACTCTTTTTAACATGGTAAGTTTGGGAAAAGGTATTATAAATAATACAAAATACTATTAAAAAAACACCGAATATATGTCAAATTATATCACGGTAACATATAATGAGCGAATTTCTAACAGTATTTTGTCTAGTTTATTATTTATAACATCTTTTCCTGAACTTACCGTATTAAAGAGAGTGTCGGGCGCCATTTTGAATTTTCCAACACAAACACTGTATGCTTTTCGAGCTGAATAAACATGATACATTGAATAAAAACATGAAAAATATATCCAGTTAGGTAGAAAAGTAACTTATCTTGCCTTTGATAACATTTATTTGTTATATATTTGTTTTTTTGACAACTTTTTCGAATCTATGTGTACAGCAATACAAACTACTTGATGAAATTAAGTGAAATTTTTTTCGGAGAACTTCGTTCCATAACGGATACGTACAATTAAAACTTTTTTCGATATTTTCATTTTTTAATCTCTTGACTAAACTGTACAAGTACCAATCATACTAGTTGATAAATTTAAGAATAAATTAACGATAACAAGTTAGTGTGGTTACGACCGTACGATTTTGGGGGGGGGGGTTGTATTATTGTAGATTCGAAAAAGTTGTCAAAAAACAAATATATAACAATTTAAATGGATACTCATTCAGAGAGTGATCCGTGCTGAAATAACGTTATTTAAAAAGCCATTCTTAACATGGGGAGGGGAGTGTGTTTTGTACCTATTCTGTAAAAACATTTTATTACATAAAAAAAATAAAAAACTTTAAACGTGGAACTACGATTTAAAAATTAGCGTGGATCTCTGCATTAGCACCAATAAATGTTATCAAAGGCAAGAGAAGTTACTTTTCTACCTAACTGGATAATTTTCTAGTGTTTTTTATTTAATATAAAATGTTTATTCAGTTTAAAAACCAGTGTTTACCGATGTATTGAAAAATTTAAAATGGCGCCCGCTCGACTCTCTTTGACACGGTAAGTTTGGGAAAAGGAGTTAAAGATAAAAAACTAGACAAAATACTGCTAGAAACTCGCTCAATTTATGTTACCGTAACATAGGCTGACATATTCGGTGGGGGTTTTAACAGTATTTTGCATTTTTTTTTTGTTTTTTTTTTATATTTTTAACTTATTTCCTAAACTTACCGTGTCAAAGAGAGAGTCGGGCGGGCGCCATTTAAAATTTTCCAATACATCGGTAAGCACTGTTTTTCGAGCTGAATAAACATGTTACATTAAATAAAAAAAACTAAAAACATATCCTAGCTAGGTAGAAAAGTAACTTACCTTGCCTTTGATAACATTTGTTTGTTATATATTTGTTTTTAGACAACTTTTTCGAATCTGTGTACAGCAATACAAACCTGGGTGCACTTACTGATCCGCGTTATTTTTAAAATCGTATTTCCAAGTTTAATTAAAGTTGTTTTTTTTTTAAATTCAATTTTAAAGTACAGAATATGTACAAAACACCCTCCCCGTGTTAAGAATGGCTTTTTAAATAACGTTATTTCAGCACGGATCAATAAATGCATGAGTACCCAAACCCGATTTTTAAAAAAATATTTAATTTTTGCGATATCTTGTTTATTAAATTGTTAGGAGAAAGTACAAAATAGTTACAAAATACCCTCTCCATGTTAAGAACGGGTTTCTAAATAATAGCATTATTATTTCAGCATGGTAAAAGTACCGAAATGATCACGAAAAGTAAATATGTGGAAGTTTAATTTCTAAATAACGATTTATCAGGAACAAAATTCCTGATAAATGAACAACATCCCTACTACAAATCCAACTATAAAAATCGAACCCATATATTGTCAATATTTTTATCGATTAGGTGCTTACCTTTGCGAATTAACGGTGTACTTGGATAGATATGTCTTTTCAATAACAATGGAGGTTCAAAGTAGATATTCAGAAAAGTTCAAATTATTGATCAGGATTGTGAACGCTTATCCATTCAAACTGCATAAAACGTAACAGCTTTTTTTTCTTCTTAAATACAGAACGCAATTAAAAAAAAAAACAGGTTTAAATTTAACTTTTAACGGTTGTTTTGCCGGCGTCTTTATAAGAAACCGGTTCTTCAAAGTCTCCCTCGTCTTCATATATCGCGCGATGCAAACTTTTTTTTTCCTTCCTTCCTTTTAATTCAATAACACCGCCTTGTCATCATTACGAATGTAGAGATTTAAAAAAAAAAATAACGGGACATTATTGCCCAACATTAAATAATGACTGGTTAAGGGAGGGAGACGCGCGTGCGCGCACTCCTGGTTAAGTGAGAGTGCCGCGCTAGTCATGCCAGACTATGTGAGAGAAATAGGGGAAGGGGATACATATCGATTGACCCCGTTATGACTCAGCGTGCAAATATACAGACAGTCGTCGCCGACAGACGGACCGACAGCCCTTTAAAATACACACAAACACACGCACGCGTGCCCTGGCAAACAGGTAAAAAAAAAAAAAAAGTCGCATAGTAACTAGATTTTTCTGAGATTATATCAGAGTGTAGAAACTGTTTTGTTCAGCCATACTTCGATAAGGTGAGGTCATCGCTGGTCACTGGACGCGTCATACCGACAGATCTGATCACGGCAAATTTTGTACCCGTCTAGAATTTCCACTCCCTCCCAATTGGGGGAGCTGGATCCCCCTCCCCTACCATCTGGCTTCATGTTTAAGGCTGGCTGCAGTAGGAAACGGATAGATAACTGGAGAGTGACTCGATTTTTCATCTTAGCAACCTCTTTATTTAATGCTTCCCACGAGAGCAAAGACACCTGGTTGCTTAATATGGGGAGAATGCAGCTACCCAATTGAGAATTGTTTGTGGAGAACAAAAATAAGATTGCTTTAGTCTAGAAGGAGTTCACGCTTATTCTGACAAAGACCCGTTAAAAAAATTACATTTAAAGAATTTATTAAATTAAATGGTACTGGTCGCGATTTGAGTTCCCTGCCGAACACCATAAAAAAAAACACTGACTTCTCCCGACGCATGAGCAAAGGACATGTTTTAGTTGCCATAGTAACTAAACGATCATGAATTTTTATCGACTTTTTTTTAATAAGTTTTACTGTTTATGAATATTGAAATAAATGAAATTACTACACATTTATTAGTAATAATTTTATCGACTTTTTTTTAATAGCATTTTCTATATATCATATAGCGCGAATCATAAGTGCACTAGCACCCATTTTTTTTATTAATAAATGTTTAGTAATTTTTAAAAAGTCGATAAAATTATAATTAATAAATGTGTAATAATTTCATTTATTTCAATATTCATAAACAGTAAAACTTATAAAAAAAAGTCGATAAAAGTGAGACAAACAGTAAAACGTCGTCATTTAAAAAGAAAATGCTATTTAAAAAAAAGTCGATCGTGCACTTATGATTCGCGCTAGAAAATGCTATTAAAAAAATAAGTCGATAAAATTATTACTAATAAATGTGTAGTAATTTCATTTATTTCAATATTCATAAACAGTAAAACTTATTAAAAAAAGTCGATAAAAATTCATGATCGTTTAGTTACTATGGCAACTAAAACATGTCCTTTGCTCATGCGTAGGGAGAAGTCATTGTTTTTTTATGGTGTTCGGCGGGGAACTCAAATCGCGACCAGTACCAATTAAATCCGCAATGCTTTTTCTGTTTTTCGTAAACAAGTCAGCCATTTTAATCTTGACAGTAGTTACATCGTGACTCTTCGAAATCTGAAAGAAGACTTAAAACATTTAAACTACTGTCGAATAGAAAGTTATTCAAACTGGGTTTACTAATTTCTCACGTAACGCCGTTGAAGTAATTTTAAAACATTTATAAATTATCAAATTATATCCGGATGATTAAATGTAACTTTCAAAATCGGTAAAAAAAAAAAAAAAAGTTAAAAAAAATTGATTAAAATAAAAATAATGAAAATATAGACTCCCGAGCAACGCCGGGTGTAGTTAGTCTTTAACTTACAAAAACCAAATAAACAGGGGCATGGATCTGGTTAACATAGAAAACCGAAATGCCGGTTTGCGGTATCGTAAAATTCGTTGGGTGCTTATTCAAATTGGCACTTATGGCAGCAATCAAAAAAAAAAAGTAAAAAAAATGCTGAAAAGTCTGTATTATGTTACCTACCAGTCACAGAACGAAGATGGAATATTCCAAAAAATCACTTAATTTGATCAAGTAGATTTTTAAATTTATACAAGCAAATCAAATTTTACGATTAAGCGAAGTGTTTTCGTCGGACATGATTAAATTCGATGAAATAAAGGGGGGGGGGCAATTCAAATCGAAGGTCAAAAATAAGCCTCATTAAATTCAGATTCGTAAACAAATCGTTAAAAATCGTAAATTTAAATTTTCTTAGTTTTAAATAAACTACTTGATCGATTTACAGGATTTTTGGAACATGACATCTCCGTTCTGTTAACGTTCAGTTCTGTACATCATACGGACTTTTCTGTATTTTCTTTACTTTAATTGCCGCCATAAGTGCCAATCTGAATAAGCACTATTCGCTGACAAGAGAATAATCACAGGAGCGCGTTCGAATCGAGTCGGGCAGATAAATCAAGTTGATAATTTTCTGGTTAAAACGAAACCATTCTTTTTAAAAGATTAAAAAATTTCTTTTTTTAACCATTTTCGGCTGAAATATTTTCAACCAAAATATATGGCCAACTATTATTTTTATTTATACAAAATAAAAATCCCCATAGTTGCCCATATATTCCCCATAGTTGCCATATATTCCCCGTTTTAATACTTCCGTCTTAGAAAATCAGAACTTTAATCATTCTAAACTTATGAAGAAGTCGATTACTTTTGTCACGTTTTCATTTCGTTGTTTGTTTCACGTGTACGAATTAAATATAATTTTTTTTTAAGTGCTTGTACAAATAAAGTCGACAGATCAAACAGTCGTGAAACAAGTGAGATTTTTTAAAGTTGCAAGGTGAAAGTATAGAATAGTTACAAACCCCCCCTCCATGTTCAGAATGACTTTCTAAATAACGTTATTTCAGCGCTAAGTATACAATTTAAACAGAAAAAGCAGTAATATAAAATAAAATTTGAATAATTTCCAGTTTTGTTTTTGTAAATTTATATCAAAAATATTTTTCTAAACAACAAAATAAAAGTAATGGCGGACCTGAACGAGAATCAACCACCCTCTAAGAATGGCTTTCGGAATAAAAACCCCAACCTCCCATGGTAAGAACGGCTTTCGTTTATTTGCAATTTTTTCAGTGGATTATTATTGGTTGGACACTAATATATAAGGAGTGGGTTGATTCTCGTTCAGGTTCGATAACGAACAATAAGCAAAAATTTAAAGTAATCTAAAATATGAGTTCTAAAATAAGCAATCTGAGTTATGTCCCCTGGTTCTGCAATTTTGTATTAAAAAAATCGATCTGTCGACTTTCTTTGTACAAGCACCTTTTTTTAAAATGTTTTTCATTCATTTTTAAAGTAAAATATTTGAGAATAATGCCAAAACCCATTTCACTCTAAATAATTTAGGTGGACTAATGAAAATCAACCCATTAAACTCCTAAATCCAAATCCAAAAGAAATTTAAACTTACGAACGCATCCGTCGCGCGCGCGTGTGTGTGTGTGTGTGTGAATCAAAATTTAATTTTGAAGAATTAACAATTTAGGGCAATTATTCTGTACAAAAAGGAAAACAAGAGCAACTAGAAAATCAAATGAAGATGACAATGATAGTGTGGATTGTGACACTCAAGTTGATAATATGATAAAAATGTTGAGGTGGGGGTAGAAATTTTTGGTCTGGGAATTTATCTCCTCACACAAAATAAAGAATCTTCAAATAAATAAATATTCATATTCTTAAAAAGTTGTTGTTGTAATAGTAGTAGTTATTAAATAAATAAATATTTAAAAGATAATGGGTTAACCTAATTTCTAGAAAGCGGTTTATTTTAGTATTTTTAAAGTAGAGGAGGAAAGAAGGTGTGTGTGTGTGTGTGTGTGTGTGTGTATTTGTGAGTGAGTGTATATCTATATATCTATAAAAGTGAAAGTGTCTGTCTGTCTGTGTACATTTCCCTACACAATAACTCCGTCAACTTTCAGTCTACAGACTCGAAATTTGATATACAGGGTAATAACTGGTGGTGGGTGGGTGATGATGGTAAACAAACGGATGTAGGAAATAGAGAGAAGCTGATGATGCAAGTTAAACATCACCGCAGATGAAGAAATGGGTTTAAATAATAGGCATTTCATATCAAGGAATGTTGAGTTCATTGCAACAATAGTGGCGCAGTCGAAATACTTGTTTATTTTAGGTTTTTTTTTGTAGTACACATATTCGATTTCGGTTTTTAAAATTAAATTTCAACTGGATTGAGTTTTAAAAGCCTATAAGTTTTACTTTAAGATGACCATAAAAATGGTGCCTGCGCACTGATTCACCCCCCCCCTTTTTCGTGTTAGTGAAAATTTCTAAAGTGATTTTTTTTTTTTTTGCATTTAAATTGTAAACTTGAACATAATTTATGGTCTAAAAGCAAAAGTCGAATGTTAAGATTCAGTTGTACTCTTAAACCAATAGGTACCTCCAACGCGCGCCACATTTAACCCACCCCTATATGTAACACGTCGACACAATATAATTAATTTTAATTTAATATTTTTTCCAATTTTTTTTTTTTATTGTAAATGTTTATTAAAAATTTCTGCATAAAAACGCATAAAACATTTAATGTATAATAATAATAATGCTGTTCAAATGTTATATATATAATATTAATCATTAAACTATAACACAAATACGAAGTTGGAACAGACTTTCTGAATAAGGACTTTATATTTGTATAGAAATAACTAATATTTAAAAAAATGGGGTTTCTCCACTATCAGAACGAAATTTTGTAGTCGATAAATGGAGTTTTCAGATTTAAAAAAAAACAATGGTTTTTACTGATTTTTTTCCAATTCTATTAAATTATGTTAGCTTCCAAATTATACAGTCGAAATTATGTGAATATTCCGAAAATTGGTGATAACTTGACGTATAAGTTAAATAGGAAAGTGATGTTTAAAAATGTAAAATACTTAATAAATAAAAAAAAAAGTCCCACTTTCAAGTGACACATTAAAAAGATGGGAAAAATGGCCCGTAAAAAAATTTTAAAACAAGTAGTGGAAACACCACTTCTTTAGTGACATACTTGGTAAAATGTACACAGAAAAAAAAAATCAAATTGATGGTCAGGATATGGATGATATTTTATGTTAAATTTATATAGGAAAGAAAAATCTAAGTAAAATCTAAAATATTTATAAAAATGAAAACAAAATGGAATTCTCGTGCAACACAATCGATAACTGTACACAGACATTAGAAGAAAAATGTCAAAACAAGTGACAAAAATACCGAAGTCATTTTTTTTTCCGATTTTTCGGCTGTTAATTATACTGCAATATTGCCGAAACTTGAATTGTCGTTTTTGTTTGGTTTATGTGCAGTAAAACTATTTGCTTGAAATATACGACAAAAAAACAAAAAAAAAAGAAAAAGTTTAGGTGGAAGCTCCCTTTATAATTTTTTCTTTTGCAATATCGATTGGACATTAATCTACCAGATTATCAAAAATAAAAAGCAAAAATGTCAATATTTAGACATTTGAAAATGGTGCTCAATTTTTCTTTTTTTTTTTTTTTAATTACAACGTTCTAGTAAATCGATAATCGATTTTAGAACAACTCGACGTTTTAAGGCCAAATTTCTCGAATTAGCCTTTTTGAGATTGTCTTGAAAAAAGTTAAATTCAAAAAAGGCTAAACTACTTTTAAAAAAAATGCTAAATTCACGAAATTTGGCCTAAAACATCGAGTGGTTCTAAAATGGGTGATCGATTTACTAAAACGTTGCATTAGAAACTAAGCACCTCTAAAAATATTTAAATATTGACTTATTTTCATTTTTTTTTTTTTTTTTTGATAATCTCAGGAATCTGGTAGACTAGTTAATCTGGTAGACTAGAATAATCTGCTGAAAAAATCGAAAGACGAAAAAAAAAAAATAAAGATGAGGGTAAGATTCTTCAAGTACGCCCCGATTTCTTAGACACAGAAGTGGTCGCACAATTTTATTAATATGAACAAATTAAAATCGGCACTTCTGCAGTACATGGACAGAGCTATTGTTAGGGGGGGGGGGGCGATAAACTCTAATTTCTTGGTCAACACGGCAAATAACTAACAAACAAGATTTTTTTCCGAACACAAATATTTGAAAACCAAAACATTTATTGTATAAAAATGTGGTGCTAGTGCACTTACTGATCCGCGCTATTTTTTTAAATCGTATTTCCAAGTTTAATTAAAGTTTTTTTGTTTTCTTTATTCAATTGTAAGGTTAAAGTATAGAATTGTACCCGACGTAACTACCCCCGACAAGCCACTAAGTCTCATCCCTTTACAGTAGAGATCCCTAGGTGCAAGAAAGCCTTTTACTCCAATAGTTTCTTCCCCAGAACTGCAAGTCTTTGGAACTCCCTTCCGGGATTCTGCTTTCCCAACTGCACTGATATGCAGAAGTTCAAGTGTAATGTTAACAAACATCTTTCTACTCATCTCCCTTCATAATGACCCTGCTAATTAAGTCTCTGATAGTAGCCCCCTGCTTCAAAGTGGCACTGTGCCTTGTTTGGGGTGAAAATTGAATTAAAAAAAAAATAGGTACAAAACACTCTCTCCTCCCCATGTTAAGAATGGCTTTTTAAATAATAACGTTATTATTTACGTCCGGATCACTCTCTGCACTAGTACCAAAAATGTTTCTATATATAAATTGTAAAAACATTTATTGAAAAGTCTGCGTAAGAAAATATAATTTTAATAAAACAATTTTGTAATTAAAGCAACACTGAATTTTAATAGTAAAATTGTTTTGTTTTTCTTTTTTTCCGAACAAATTAAAGTATTATTTTACTTTAAGGCCCGTCTCACATCCGTATATAACAAAATATTTTTTTGTAAATTTCGGTGTGCTAAAAACGACCCTGAAAACCGTTTCCGTCGCAAAAAAATAGTTTTCATAATATGAAGAAATTACTTTTTCGAAAGGTGGGTGATCATTTTTCCATATAAATTTAACTTAAAATGAGTACCCACTTTCTGGCCATCTTAGAGAGGGGTAATTTTTTTGTGTGTTTATTGGCTAAAAAGTTTTTTTGTTTAATTTCTTGGGTTTGTATTACTGTACACAGATTCGAAAAAGTTGTCACAAAACAAATATTTTGCTTTTGATAACATTTGTTATAGAAGTTACTTTTCTACCAAACTGGATATATTTTTCGTATTT
Organism: Euprymna scolopes; assembly: GCF_053919585.1. Classification (NCBI taxonomy): domain Eukaryota; kingdom Metazoa; phylum Mollusca; class Cephalopoda; order Sepiida; family Sepiolidae; genus Euprymna; species Euprymna scolopes. The sequence goes on along the minus strand of NC_136487.1, from coordinate 155,986,592 downwards.
TTATTCAATGTAACATGTTTATTCAGCTCGAAAAATATACATTGTTTACCGATGTATTAGAAAATTCAAAATGGCGCCCGACTCTATCTTTAACACTGTAAGTTCGGGAAAAGGTGTTATAAATAATAAACTAGACAATACCACCGAATATATGTCAACCTATGTCACGGTAATATATATTGAGCGAGTTTCTAATGTTACATTAAATAAAAACACTGAAAACATATCGAGTTAGGTAGAAAAGTAACTTATCTTGCCTTTGATAACATTTATTTGTTATATATTTGTTTTTGACAACTTTTTCGAATCTATGTGTACAGTAATACAACCCCCATTTCTTTTGCATGGTATTAACCCCTGAACTCTGGGACTATTTTTCATTTCAGCGCCTAGCCTTCGTTTACTCTACGCGCGAGCATAAACGAAGGCATTTAAATGTGCATTCGCGTACCAAACTGCCTTGTCACAGTATAGTATTGGCGAAAAATTAAAATTAGACGAAAAACAAGTAGTTTTCCAAATATTAAATCATGTAATTCTATATGTTATCACGGTTGGCCATTTTGTACGCGCAAGCGCGCGCACATGGCCAACGCGATAAAATGGCCAACCGTGATAACATAGAATTAAATGGCTTCATATTTGGAAAACTACTTGTTTTTCGTCTAATTTTAAATTTTCGCCAATACTACACTGTGACAAGGCAGTTTGGTACGCGAGTGCACATTTAACATCCTTTTTTATGCTCGCGCGCAGCGTAAACGAAGGCTGGGCTATGAAATGGAAAATAGTGCCAGAGTTAAGGGGTTAATACCATACAAACGGCAAATTTGCGACGGAAACGGTTACCATATTCTTTTAAAGTCCACACCACTCCACCACATCGAAAACTACAAAACAATTTTTTTTCTATACGAATGTGAGACGAGCCTTAAAGTAAAATAATACCGATTTTTCTTATTTTTTAATTTCCTCGTGTCTTTATTGAAAGATGAACACAGAGAAAAAAAAAAACGAAAAAACCTTTTAGCCAATAAACACTAAAATGGCCCCTCTCTCAGATGGCCAGAAAATAGGTAGTTTTCGAAAAAGTACTTCATCATGAAACCTATTTTTTTTTTTTTTTTTTTTTTTTTTGCGACGGAAACGGTTTTCGGATTCCTTTTTAGCACACCGAAATTTATAAAAATAATATTTTGTTTACATACGGACGTGAGACGGGCCTTAATGTAAAATTTTATCCAAATTAATAATTTAAATGAAACATTTTTCGAATTAAAACATTGTTTTTGTTTTTTTTTTAACATTTTTGGAATTGAAGTAAAATTGTGGAATTTGTTGAAGTGTCAAAGTTATAACTTTTTAAATTAATTATTTGAAACTTCAGTTTCTGAAGAATTTCTCAAAAAGTACGAGTTATTATCCCCTCCTCTTTGACCGAGAAACGTCACCTGGCGACAATTTAGTGAAATACCCACCTCCCCCAAAAATGGCTGACGTCCGTATACTGCAGAAGTACCTTAAAGTTTAGTATCATCGATGAAGCCAAAGAAAGGCGCAACCGCAACGGCGCAACACGTGTAGTCGTTAGGAAATACGTTTAGTTCAATAGAATTCCATTTATACATTAATAATTTTCAAACACTAACCAAACCACATTTATCGTTCGTTTTTTTTTTTTTTTTTTTTTTTTGTAGCGAAATCCAACAGCCAAATAAATAAATGACAACTACTTACTAATTTTAGCAATTTTAACAATAAATCCAACAGCCAAATAAATAAATGACAACTACTTACTAATTTTAGCAATTTTAACAATAAGCAATGCTATCTCCCTATTTGTCATGTCACAATTAGTTCAATATTACTGCATTATTACATAAAACATGTACTTTGTACAAGTGAACGATTGCGTAACATCCACCATTAATTGTAACAATACGGACAGAGTTACTTGCCCTGATTTGATGCTATACATACATAAAAGCCCATTATCTATTTCACTTACCTTGAAGTTGTAAATTAAAAAAGAGACATAAAATCAAAATTTTGTTTTAAAAAAATCAACGTTTTTTTCTAGATATTTTTTGCAATATGATTATTTGAATTAAAAAAAAAATTCTAAAATATTAACTTTAAAAATATTTAAATCATATTAAATTCCAATATTTCACGATACGGAGTTTAAACAGAATTTTTGGTACTCCTTGGGCATTGAGTTCCATGGCGACCAGCATAAAAAAAACAAGCGTTGCTCCCTTCCTGGCGCATGCGCACGTAAGATTTTTTATTTACTGACGTTGTAGTAACTAAACGATTATTTGTCACATTATTTATTTATTTATTTTGAAAAAAAGTTTTACTCTTTATGAATATTAAAAGAAAAAAGTTACTAGACATAATGTCTCACTTTTACAGACATTTGTTATTTAATTTCTTTCTAAATGACTTTTATCGACTTTTTTTTAATAGCATTTGCGGATTGGGAAAAAATTAAAAATAACTAACTGATAATTTCTCACTTTTACAAGTATTTTTAACAAATAAATGTTATCAAAGTCAAAATACTGAGAAATTGTCAGCAAATGGTTTAGTTATTTTTTTTTCCGTTTTTTACCCACCCGCAAATGCTATTTTAAAAAAAAGTCGATAAAAAATCGTCATTTAAAAAGAAATTAAAAAACAAATGTCAGCAGTATCCATCCGAAAATGCTATTTAAAAAAAAAAGTCGATAAAAGTCGTCGTTTAAAAAGAAATTTAAAAACAAATATTTGTAAAAGTGAGACATAATTAAATGTTTAGTAACTTTTTTCTTTTAATATTCATAAGGAGTAAAACTTTTTCAAAATAAATAATGTGACAAATAATCGTTTAGTTACTACGACAATGTCAGTAAAGAAAAAAAAATGTTACGTGCGCATGCGCCAGGAAAGAGCAACACTTGTGTGTGTGTGTGTGTGTGTGTTTTTTTTTGTTTTTTTAATGCTAGTCGCCATGAAACTCAACGCCCAATGAGAATCGAATTTTTTTATAACAGGTTTCCAATATTAAAAAATATATATTCATTTGATAGAATATATGACTATTAGTAATGTTAAAATCGGAAATCCAGCATCAGCCTAAAATATCATTTTAATTTGATTGTTTTAATTCAAGTAGGGACAACTTTATATTTGCGCCTGTTTCAAAAAAAAAAAAAAATGTACGGATTAACAGTTCCGTTATTTATAAATTTTTTTCAACAGAGAATACGTTAAATTAATTTAATACGATGATCTCTCCTCTGTGTAGTTGAGTTCCTTAAAAAGAAATGTTTTACAAAAGGTAAGTCATATTTTTTATCCATTTTTATTATTATTGTACATGTTTATTTATTCATAAACTTCTGCATAAAAAACGTATTAAAAAAAAAAAAAAAATTAGCGAGTAATACAATTTTTTTTTTTTTTTTTTATTACAATTACATTCATGTCATTCAACACGGACTATTTTTTTTTCGTAATATATAAGAAATTAATTTGGCATTTGATGACGAGTGTGGGCCCTCTGCGCAAACAGTGGGCTATTTAGCCATGAAGAACTTTTTCAGCCCGCCCCCCAAATTAATTAATTAAAAAAGCCAAAGAAAAGCCAAATTTATTTTAAACTCCAAAATATTCGAGCGTTTTGTTTTGACTTTTTTTCTTTGAGTAAATTTCATTCATACTTTTATTTTGTGTTCGTTTTTATTTTAAATTTATTTTTATTTTAATTCATTTTACATTTATTTTTATTTTATTCTAAATTTATTTTAAATTCATTTTTTATTTTATTTTCTCTACTAAATATTTTTTGTACATTTATAATAAAAAAAAATGCTTACGCAACTATTTGAGTGGTCAAATGACTTGGATTCTTCTCATAATTTCCTCAAAGAACGAAAAATACTTGCATTTACGATGCAATGTAGTGTTTGTTGACTCTCATAAAGTATCATGACACGAAGATTTTTCGATGCAAAATTCATAAGAGTAAGAAAACATTCATTAAAAAAAGGATCTTTTTTTTAAAGAAAACTCTAAGTTAACTTTACAAGAATTAAATGTGATTACAATTTATCAATGGTATCAATACCTCAGAGACGGAATGTTCCATCATATGGTGTCGGACCCGTATCAAATATTATTTTATTTATTGCGGACTATTATTCTCATCTTTATTAGTTGTTTGAAACAGCAACTAAGAAAGATGAGAATAATAGTCCACAATAAATAAAATAATATAAATAATACTCATCTCAATAATGAATTCCAATTAAAATAATGAATTTAGGAAAACTCATCCCCGGAAAACTCGTCCCCTTTCGCTAGGTAGGAAAACTGGTCCCTTATTGAATAAATATCGATTGAAAACACATTTTATGACTGTTCTTGAAGAAGACATTGCCTTTAAAAGAGAATACACATCCCATAATATTTAAAAATATATTTTTACTTGTTTACTGTTGTTTTAAAAAAATTAATTTAATTTTTCTAAGTTTTCGTTTTCTACCTAGCTAAAAGTGTTTCAACTTATTTTAAAGAGTTTATGTAGTTTAAAAAAAAAAAAAAAAGTAATGTCGAGTGTTACTTATGAACAAAAAATGTCCGACATAAGATCAAGTCTTAGGAGTTTCGATAATTGCTCAAAAATAGAAAATTAAAGAGGTAGATATAGTTTTAAAACGAGCCCCTTCCAAAAGAAAATAAATTTGTATATTTTTAGGTAATAATGCACATCCCATAATATTTTTACATGTTTGTTTTAAAAAAAAAAATTAAATTGATTTTTCTACGTTTTCGTTTTCTACCTAGCTTTGTAAGTTTTTGATGTTTAAACTTATTTTAAAGAGTTTATTTAGTTAAAAAGAAATAACAAGTAATGTCGCACTGGACATACTTAGTAAATAAGTTTTAACAAAAAAATATCCGAAAATTAAAGAAAATACTGAGGTTGATATAGTTTTAGAAAGAACCTCCTTCCTCCACCGCCAAAAGAAAATAAATTTGTATATTTTTAAGTACTGCACAAGTACCCCGAAATGACTTTTAAACGATACCCTCCCCTCCCCATGGTAAGAATAGCTTTCGAAATAATAACGTTATTATTTCAGCGCGGTACTAAAATTACATAAGACCGTGTTTTCTTTTTTGTTGTTTTGTAATAACACAAGAATTATTTAAACTGAATTAATTCTCCTAAATAAAATAATTACTTTCTTTGATAATACGTGTTTTCTTTCTTGATTTTTGTTTCGTAATGACACAAAGTGTTAAAACTAGAGTATTTTTTTAAATAAATATTTGGTTTTGTTTTTCGTATCTTAACTTCGTGATCAAGTTTATTTTTTTAAAGCAAGAGTTAAAAATATTTTTTTTAATATTATTGGATGTGTATTCTCTTTTAAAGACAATATCTCCTTCAAGAACGGTAATAAAATGTGTTTTCAATTGCTATTTCAATAAGGGACCAGTTTTCCTACTTAGCAAAAAGGGGGGGGGGGGTTCCGGGTACGAGTTTTCCCTGGACGAGTTTTTCGGGCACCAAAATAATATATACCGTATCAAATAGGTGGGGGGGGGGTTGCCATTTGGCATTTTCTTTGGCTTAAAAAAAATTTTTTGGCCTGAAAAAGTTTTTCATGTCTAAATAGACCAATGTTTGCGCAGGGTCCACACTCGTCATCAAGTGCCATTACTTTTTTTTGGAACGTATGCACTTATGTTACCTTGCTAAAGTAATAGCGTTATTTAGAAAGCCATTCATAATATTGGGAGGAAGTTTTGTAACTATTTTATACTTTCACCTAACAATGTGATAAAAAGATATCATAAAACTCAAATGTAACTTGTAAATACGATTTTTAAAAAAGCACAGTAACATAAGTGCATAAACACCATTTTTATTAACATCTACGATTTATTTAATGAAAAATAAAAATAATTTTATCGTATTTTTATTTTCACTATTTTTTTCAATGACTACTGTTCGGGTGTTAATATTTTACTAGCGGGACCTGTGGAAATTCGACAGGGGACTCATTCATATGTAATATATTGATGTTGGCATTGTGTAGATGTTTAGTGTAAATGGAGACGCTCCGATATTATTGTAGCTTTTTTTTTTTTTTTTGTTAAAACTACAAAAGTATTTATCTAAGCTAGCACGAATGCTCGGCAAACCCGGTCGTAAAGTACGCTTAAATATGATATTCTTGCAGATTTCGTATATATTATTATAGAGTTAATGTTCTATCAATTTTTATATGTTGCGATTTCAAATTTTTTTTTACAGCGGAAAAACACATTTTCATGAGAGCGCGTTGAAGGCAGCCATTTTGGATTAAAAAAAATTGTTTGAATTTTAGAAATGCCAAAGGGAGATAACTCCAGTTAAAGCGCTGACACACCTCCCCATCTTTAAGACTAGCTTTTCTTCCTAAAAACCGAACATTTTGCTCGGTATCATAACAAATTGTTTTTTCGCTGTAAAAAAAAAAAAAAAAAAAAAAAAAAACTACTTGGTGAAATTAAGTGAAATTTTTTTTTTTTTCGGAAAACTTCGTTCCATAACGGATACATACAATTTAAACTTTTTTCGATATTTTCGTTTTTTAATGTCTTGACTAAACCGTACAAGTACCATATATATATATATATATATATATCCATATGACTTGGGTGCATTAGCTTGAATCGAAACCGAAATAAAAACTTATGAATATATATATGTCTTGAGTTCCTTCAGCCATAACCAAAACTTATGAAGAATTCTTGATAAATCATTTATATAAAATAATAATAATAATAATAATAATAAATGGTTTAAGTGCTATTTTTTTCTTTGAGAAATTAACTTTAAGCTGTAATCTTTTAAACATAATCAAAAAGTAAGCAAAAATTTAGAAAATATGATTAACCGACGTTTAAAACCAGGTCCCATACCGAAGCAGGCATTAGAATTACCCGTACCTAGTAATACAAGATAGCTAACTTCAATTGAATTGCGAAATCGAAGTATATTAGTTTTTTTTTATTATTGTTTTACGGACATTTCTGCAGTATTTGGGCGAGAACCATGTTTTTTTTGTGTGTTTAACTAAACTGTCGACAGATGGCGATTTCTAGTTTTATTTACATTATACATTTCTTGTTGACCCTTCAAAGTTGCTTTAATTCGAAAAATGTTTAATTAAAATTTATTTGTTCGAAAAAAAAAAAAAAAATTATAAAAATCCAATTCAAAAATTGTTTTATTAAATTATATTTTCTTCATTCAATAAATGTCTTTACAATTATATTTTTATACATTTTTATACAATAAATGTTTTGATTTTCAAGTATTTTTGTGTTTGGAAAAAGAAGTCTTGTTTGTTATTTCTTTGGCCAAGAAGAAATTGGAGTTATCGCCCCCTAACAATGGCGCTTGCTTGAATTCCACAATAATGTTAAAATTAAGATAACTTTTTGAAATAAATTATTTTCATATAGTTTCGTATTTCGTTTCATGTTTAGTAACTTCCGTTCCGTTTCATATTTTAGGTGAACAGAGTCCACTTCCTGCGTCTTAACTGAATTTTTGGATTTAACCTGAATTATTTGGAGTTCTCTCCCTTGTTTCTTCAGCCTGTTTTCAAGATGGTTTCGCTGTTTGTTTAACTGCAAAATTTAATTTTCTTATTTAAAAATAAAACTATTTTATCAATTTACATGATTTTTCGTCTACGATATTTTCTTTCCGTCACGGCTACGTATCCACCGTACGGATTTTCCTTCTTTATTTTATTTTTTTAATCTAGCGGGAATTCTGAACAAGTATGACTGCCGCCAACAAAGGAGGTGGTAATGCCTTGGAGAATAGTCCTCTGAGCAGAGAGTGGAATCATACTTCACTTTGAAATGAGTTCAATGGTCACAGTAGTAGTAGTAGTAGTAGTAGTAGTAGTAGTAGTCTGTATTTGAGTTTCTCCTAAGATATTATATGTCGTCTCTTCGGGGGTTAGGTAATCAGCTCAGTATATAATTAAAGTAAAGTAAAAGAAAGTGAATGTTTGTTGGAGGGAAAAGAAGAGTGGGTATATTGGCGTAGCTCGATCGAAGAGAGGCGGGAAGACAAGTCGACAAGAAGAAGAAGAGAGAGACAGTAAATGGTGGCCGTGGCTGCTTCTGTCGCCATCGCAACAATGGAGACAGGATCATATACTTTTTAATTCTTTTTTTTTTTTTAACATCAAGGCCCAGAGACCACTCAAGAATAATGGTTAAGAGTGTACAGTACAGTAGTCAATTGGACAATATAGTAATCGTTAGTAATGGAAATTCGGTAAATTTGTTAACTTAAGTGGAACGCCAACGGCTCATCAAGAACTTGTTTGGTGGTGTTCACTGGTGTTCGTCACTTCACTAAACATATTCTCTTCTAAATTACGCTTTGGTATCCGTTTGCTTAGCTAGAACATTGACCTCGCCCTCTCTAACTCTACTTTGACTTGTACGTTCTTTTTGAGTACAGAAAAAAAAAAACTAAGCGAATTGGTGTAACTTTTCGATTAGTTTTCTTCATCTTATGTAATTCTTGGTTTGGAATTATTTTATTATTCACACTATTATTGGTCCTTATTAAGGGTATTTTTTTTTTTTTTTTTTTTAGATTGCATCCACCTCCACAATTTTCTTTTAAATTACGACTCTTGGAAGTTTTCGACTATGCTGAATACGGAAATCGCATTGAAATTTTGAAGAAATAAGTAGTTATCAAGATATAAAGAGTTGTATTATGCATTGTATTCTTTGGCGGTCATCTTTGTTACGCGCGTAGATTTGTTTATGGCACGCGCACATGCGCGCAAAAAAGATGGCCGCCAAAGAATACAATCCATAATACAACTTTTTATATCTCGATAACTACATATTTCTGCAAAATTTCAATGCGATTTCCGTATTCAGCATAGTCGAAAACCTATAAACATCGTCATTTAGAAAAACATTGTAGAGGTGGTGGTGGTGGACCTAATCTAAAAATTTACCTTATTAAGATGCGGACGACTGATCGATTTTTAAATGTCGTTTTAAACAAAACAATATTACATATTTAATTGTCATGTCGAAAAGAGTAATATATCCAAAAATTACGCAAATTCGTCGAGTGGAAAGTTATTTAATACCTGTACAGTTTAAAAAAAATGAAAATATCAACAAAAAAAAATTATATTGTACGTATCCGTTATGGAATGATGTTCTCAAAAAAAAAAAAAATAATAATAATAAATTCACTTAATTTGATCGCGTAGTGTAGTTTTTTTTTTAAACAGCAAAACAATTTATGATACCGATCAAAAGGTAGCCATGTTTCGATTTTTAGGAAGGGGAGTGGGGTGTCGACGTTTTAAATAGAGTTATCTCCCTATGTCGTGTTCTAAAAATCCAAACATGGCTGCTGCTCCAGCGCGCTGTCACACAAACGTGTTTTTCTGTTTAAAAAAAAAAAAAAAACTATATCAAGTTAGGTGTATTTTTTTCCTTCGCTTCAGTCCAAAACGGATACGTACAATATAACTTTTTTTCCGATATTTTCATTTTTTTTAAATGTCTTTTACAAGTACCAGTTATTTATAGTTAAAAGTAATTTATACGGAAAATTAAAGTAAAATTGCATTTTTCTTAGACTTTATAAAGTAGACAGTATGAGTTTACGCAAGGGGCATAAGTCCGAAACGAATAATTTAGATTACTTCGTCATGGCTCCAATATTTGTTGTCTATAGCGATAGATTTTTTTATTGTTAAAAACACAATAGCAGTTCTACTTGATTAATTTTTTGTAATTTTTGGATATATTACTATTTTCGACAACACAAGTAAGCACAGAATATTATTTTTGCTTAAAACGATATATTTTAAAAATCGATTTGTCGACTATATATTAAAAAGCACCCTATTATTTACAACGTTTCGACCGATGTAAATTCCGATCTTCTTCAGATTCATTTTTTTTTTTTTCTCGAACTTGATATCCATTTAGGCGAATTTGGAAACAACAAAACCGCCCAAAATGGAAACAAAACAAAAAGAAAATTGGAAACAAAATTCAAGAACCTGCACGGAATTTAAAACTGCAATTATTTTCTATCATGGAGGTAGAGTATTCTTGTTCCGTCGGACATGACCGAGTTTAAATTCTAAGGAAGGACGATAACTAAAGTTCATAGTTTATTAATTAAAGGATAGTGTTACTAAGTGGAGTGATTGTTTTTCTGTAGCCAAACTCTTCCTCAACATGTTTACGAATATCTTTTTTTCCTGATGCGGACGAATTTTCATTTAGGCGTTGCAGCATGAAACTAAGTATAAATTACTGTTATATATATGTATATTCACTCTAAATAATTTACGTGACTGAAATAGGTGTGAGAAAGTGAGTATGTGAAAGAATACTAAACCTATATACTCAAATAAGTTTTGATCTACAAACGTGAAATTTAGAATAAGATATTCATACACGTAGAAAACTTAATTGGTTTTTTTTTTCATTCGTTCTAAAGGTCTGCTGAGCGTTAAAAATTGAAAAACTGGTACATGGGATCATCGGATTTTTATGTTTGCTAACTGTTTCTAGAATGCGCTTGCGTGAATCAGTCACGTGACAGATTCCTTATGTTAAGAATAAGTATGTTTGAAAACACTTTTTTAAACAACGCGTGAAGCTGGCCTAATGGTTATCATACTTTACGCACTGTTTTTAGGTTTTGGTTTCGATCTCAACTAGAGTAGTTTTTGTTTTTTTACTTGCAAGAAGTGAACTGTTTAGAAAAAAAAAAACGAAAAAAAAAACAATATTCGCATGCACATGTCTCAATTTCCTATACGAATTAAAATATATTTATGCGTATTTTATGATCGGGCAATGCCGAGCGGCCTGCTTTGTGTGTGCATGTGAAATACTGAAATGTCGTTGGATTACAGGTTGTATAATACTGCAAACTTAAAGTCCAAACAAATATTAGTACCAATATTTATATGCCAATCCCAAACAGATAACAAAAAGCTCAATATGTGAGATAGAGCAATAATTTAACTCACAATTTCCTTTTATATTATGTAAAATATAAAAACAATTTATTGTTTGACAAAGGAGTACAAATAATTATTAAATTCTGTTCCTTTACTTATGGATATTCAATGATTATTCATTCATATATGATAACATGAACAACAGGTTAGCATAATTAATCTGGAGCAGAAAAACTGGATCCAATATCCGGAATATTTTTGTTCCTTTAAATGCGAGGGTGTTTGATCAGCACTGCTGGGGAGCCATGATATAATATACCGTTTTGTTTTTAAATCCCCAAAACGGCGTTTCACACCCGTCTAAGAGAAGGAAAACTCTGAAACTAAACCAAAGGGGAGGGAGGCCTCTCCAGTCTTGGGCGGCAACCTTCCTAGAGCTGGTGACTCAAACAAATTACCGGTCTGCAAACCTAAATTGCTTAAGGAGTAGATAGGCTCTGTCTATCGCCGGCTTCCATACTCCTTCTTTGCCTATTAGTCAGGCGCAGAGACACTATCACAAGTGAATCGACAAAACATTTAGTGGTAGATCTTCTTTCTTGTCTAGGGCATTGACACCCCTATAACTGGGCACTTGGGAGTGCTTGAGTACCACGCATGCCTGTTCAATTAGATTGGGGTGATCTTCTTCTGATGGGCTGAGGGTACCAGATTGACAGTTCCTGGCTGCTGTTTCCGACTGGTAGTACAGGAGCCCTAACTCTTTGGTAGCGCTTAGAGCGGCTGCTCCATCAACAGTTGTATAATATCGGGATGTTTGTAATGCCATGTCGTGCATGGAAAGGGACCCTGCACTCATCCCCGATGGGCTTTCCCGAGGCCACAGTCCTAGTTGAAGAAAGGTCACCAAATGGTCTACTTGTGTTACATATCTGATACCCTACATAACCTCTTGTTCAGCTAAGTGCAACGTGAACCGACATCTTGCTGCCCAAATCCAAACATAGTGTCCCAGTAGTTGCTGCCCCTGATAGTAGCCTCCTACATCAAAGTGGCAATGCGCCTTGTTTGGGGTGAAAATGTAATAAAAAAAAAATAAATAAAAAATAACTGATGATCCCTGAAAACTTAGGAAAATTGCGAGTTCGAGAAAACAAGCTGATTCAGTGATTGCAGGAGATTAAATGACTTATTGATAAAATAATTTTCCAACGAAGGACTAAAAATTAAATTAAGAAAATAAAGTTTTTATATAGTTTTCAATGTTAACAAAAAATTCCAAGACGACACACGCACACACATATATAATAGCCATTTCTGTAAAATCTGACGAGGTTACTGGATCGCTAATACGATTCAGTAACCGAAACATGTGTAACTAAACAGATAAAACGGTAATAAAAAAATAAAACATATTTGCTCTGCAATAGTACTGAGCACTTTCTTTAGGTTTTTACTAATTACCATTTTTGCTCTTTCTCTCTCTCTCTCTCTATATATATATATATATATATATATATATATATATGACATTTGTACATATATGCAACATTTTTTTTATTCAAGCAAATATTATTAAATGCAACGGAGACACTTTGCTTTATGATTCTGTTTTTTATATAAAAAGAAAAAGCAAAGTATCTCCGTTGCATATGATAATAATAATAATTATATATATATAAGTCCAGGTTAAGAATGTATTTGTATAATAAAATCCATAGAGTATCCGCTGGATTTATACATTAGCGCTCATTAAACAGAGCTATTTATATAATAATATTTATTTATACATACATGTACAGGTCTCGCTGACATGACAATGTTTCGATCTATAGTTATTACTAAGCAAGATCTTATCGGGCGTGTAGGTTCTCAAAATGAATACCTAAAAGAAAAGACAGACCTTATTTTTGCCTTATTAGTTATTAATAACTCTAGCTCGAAACCATGCTAATATAGCAGAGCCTGTACACATGTGTGTGAATATATATATATATATATATATATATATATATATATATATACATGGGATAATCACGTTGACATAAGTTCTCGTCAGATCACTGAAGTTAAGCAACATTGAGCCTGGCTAGTGCCAGATGGGTGATTGTTTGGGAATTCTAGGCGCTGTATGTGCTCTCCACCTATCTCGGTATTGTTTCCAGTGATCCTGAAATACCACTTGCCACTGGTATTTAACAACGCTGACTCAGGAGAGGTGTGGTTGGAGATTGCACAACTCTTAACACAAAAATTCTACGCGCACGCATACTTACAGTGGGCATTCATAGTCTGTCAACACTGATAGAAGCTACAATTTTGGTCAAGATCAAAGTATAGTATCTGTTCTTCAGATGCTGCACTTCCATTTTTTGTTCTCTTTCGGTGGAGGAGCAGTTCTTCACGACTGAGACAATTTTTATTTTCGTACCTTTTCTCCACGTTAAAAACCGACCCTGGTGTCTAACTCTGTCCCGTGGGAAGGCATTGTAAATAGGTACAATATGTGTGTGACGTGTGTGTGTGTGTGTGGTTACACTTTTTTCTTATGTTAACCACTTTGAATACGGGGGGGGGGGAACTATAGCTCTAGTATATTGGGCTGTTTTTAGAACTTTTAAAAATTATATAACGATATATAATATATTTAAAATTATCTAAAACGTGATTATTTTTAGCAAAGAAAGCTTCCTGATATCTTTCTATACTCCTATCCTTTCTGCACCCCCCCCCATCCTCTACTACTCTTCTAGGCCATCTCCCCTGTCATTTGTATCATACTAACCCAGATAACGTAAAAGGGGCTACTATAACCGATGCCGACAGACATAACTCCCGATCGATATTTACGCTTCGTGCGTTCTATTTAAGAGATAAAAAAGAAAGTTTTTTTGTTTTTTTTTAAACCTTTGCACACATCTTATATCCGCATTTCTTTCTTCTATTGTTTATTTAATAATACCTTCGTGGAAAAGAAAGAAAGAGAAAGACCAAATAATCGCACAACGCACAATCGATATATACATTGTTTTTTTTTTTGTTTTTTTTTTGTTTTTTAAGAGTTTTAAAATTTACATTGGTCTAGAAACATTGGAGAAACGTCTCTAAGTGTTATTTATCCATTTACATGAACGCGAAAAGGCAGTCAAAATTAACTTATATTTATTCTGCCCGGGGCATTGCAATGCTTTCTCTAATACTCTTAGGGAAGGTATGAATGTATATACCCTTTCCAACGATGGATTAAAATAATAGATTAGACTAGACTATTAAACCTTGGTAGTGCAACTAATATAGGACAAGAAAAACTCCATTATAGAGTGTGTGTTTTTTCCTGCTTAACCCTGAGCTTCTTGACACTAGACTACAATAACGCCGATTCCGGAGAAATGCGGTTATAATTACGCAATCCTCGTTTCATTATAGATTTTTCAGACATTTATATAAAGGCCATCCATTGTTTTATAAGACTTGATTCAGTAACATGTTTAAAATTGTATTAGGAAATGCTTAATGAGAATAACCTTCAGTCACTTAAATCCAAATATTTAAAGGGAGATAATAATACGTTCCTTATTAAATCGATAAGGTTCTTCTGAATTAGTAGCAATTGGAATCTTTACAGTCGAAATTTTAGAATTAATTGTCTAAATTTTTGACTATAAAGAAAATATATATTTTACATTGTGTGAATAAAAATTAAATCAGAAGTTTTCCTTTTTTTTTTTTTAAACATTTTCTTAAATTGAGAAAATGATCCCCGGAAACTTCTTTCGGCCTAAATTTATACATTTTAGCTTTAGGGTTTTAGATTTAGGGGTTGATTGAAGTTTTATTATTTTTCACTTTTAAAAATGTGTGTATATTGGACAAGATTTTTTTTTTTTTTTTTTTTTTTCTTCACGTTTGCGTAAAGATTATCAAACAACCATTTCTCGCTTCTAAAACCTGGACACGTAAACAGTTAATCGTCTCTCTCTGGGTACGAAAAAAACAAAAAGAAGAAAAAAATGGTTACACTGCATTTCTGCTGTACACTGATTTCATCAAATCTGTAATTGAAATCTATCTTGAAATATAATTTAAAAGTGAGAAGAAAACTGCCAATAAAAATAAGGGAGCATTGCGCATTCTACAGTTGCGGCTTCATTGCGAGGGAAGGGGAGTGGGGGAGTTGACTGAGGCGACGGGTTCATGCGTACTTTTACGTCGTGTTAATCCAAGCAGTCAGATAAGAGTAATAAAATTACACCCCCCGCATTATTCCAGCTATGAGTAAGATAGCAATATATCTTCAATTAACTGTATACAACACATCCTTTTCAATAAGTATCGTGTTTAGTCATTGACTAAAAAAAAAAAAGAAAGGTATGGTATGACTAATAAAATAAAATCGTTTTTCCTTTTAATTCTTTCTTTCATTTTTAACTCAATATCATTAAAACTACAAAAACACATGGCGATTTTGACACTTTGCTTTGAAAACAAATGTATCAATATTGGCTGCAATGATAGTATTCACGTTATATCTTTTAATTATTATAAAATGTATAGTAATAATTATAAAAAAATATTGTTTTAAAAATGGATCTATCAAAACTCAACGTGTACAGTGGGGCTTAAACTTAATAGCAATTATGGACAAGACAAAGCAATGTAATGGTATACATAGCTTTACTTGTCGATGTAATATGGAAAAACTACAATTGTGTGAATTGTTATATGCTCTTTATACCTTACCCAATTGAAGTTTTTTTTCCTTATTGCAAATACATCTATGTATAATACCAATATATTACTTTCTCTTGTCCATTATATATATATATATATATATAATTATTATATTAGACGAAACTGTCTGTCAAAGTGTACAGGCTCTGCTATATTAGCATGGTTTCGAGCTATAGTTATTAATAACTAATAAGGCAAAAACAAGGTCTGTCTTTTCTTTTAGGTATTTGGACAAATTAATAAAATGAATAAACTTTTGGTCACAGGAATTTAGTTTAATATTGTCGATTTATATATATATATATATATATATATGTGTGTGTGTGTGTGTGTGATCTGTTAACTATTAGTGAATCATAAGGCTTTAACGCTGATGCAAAAACATGCAAAAC
Source organism: Euprymna scolopes (assembly GCF_053919585.1). Taxonomy (NCBI): domain Eukaryota; kingdom Metazoa; phylum Mollusca; class Cephalopoda; order Sepiida; family Sepiolidae; genus Euprymna; species Euprymna scolopes. The sequence continues at coordinate 155,970,442 of NC_136487.1, read as the reverse complement.
GCACACACACATATGTATATATATATACATATATATATATATATATATATATATATATATATACACACATACATAAATTTGTTTTGTTAATATCTACATCTGAATACAAAATTGGAAAACTTACTTCAATAGTATATATATTTTCAAAATACCCATTAGAAGATAGGTATTCCGCTAATTAATAAGTAAATAAATTGACTGAATAGTGAAATCAAGATGCTACTCAAGCTTACGTGTAGAATATTTATTCAAATGTTTATCATATTGCATTACAAGACTTGGATTCTATGAAAAACAAAACCTAAAATTTAGAGCATAGACTTAAAAGGTTGAAAAAGAAACTGAAATTCAGGTAACCTTTCTTAATTAGTGTCTACTGACTATGAATTAATTTTCATGCAACTCGGAAATATTTAATCATTCAAGTAGGAGGTTGTGCCTATATTATGTCTAAAAAACTTAAATATTTAAAAAATGAAGTTTTAGAAATATTTATTCTTGTTGTTGTCGTTGTTGTCGTTGTTGTTGTAGTAGTAACCTATAGTTACAATTTCGTCAAAATGGGTGTATCTGAATCATTACGGATAACTTCATGTTGTCAACTTGCATCTTCATGCCTAGCAACTGTGTTTATAAAATGACCCGTTAATTAGTTTCGGAGTGTGTGTGTGTGAGAGAGAGAGAGAGAGAGAGAGAGAGAGAGTACTTACTCCATTGTAGGAATTAGGATTTCGACAAATTTGAAAATACGTGTTAACAGATTAAAAATGATTTTACTTTAGTATTTATTCCCGTAATAATAAAACTATGAGACAGGATCAGAGTGTAGTATCTGTTCTGATGCTATACTTAAGTTAATTTGTCCTTCCCCCCACCACCACCACCATTGACTAAGGCAATTTTATTTTTGCCTACTTCAAGAGTGCCCCTGTTTGAGGAACTGTTTTTCCCCCACATTAAAACCGACCTTGCGTCACATTTTGCTTTCGTAGGGAAGCAAATAAATACCTACTCTGTGTCTGAGTGTGTGCACGCGCGTGTGCGTTTCTTGTTTATTTGTGACTATGATAAATTCACACCGAGTTGTTATTTCTTTTATTTACTATTACTCGAATATTTATTGAAATAAAAAAAATAAAGTAAGACAAAAACTAAGACAAAAACTAAAAAATCTTGTATTTAAAAAATGCGTAAATATACTAGCTTCGTATCACGTAAAAATTGAATATACGTTGTTTTTATTTATTTCGGCTGTATTTTTGAACGCTACTTCCAGGAAACGATGCATCTGCATCATTGTAGTATTATTATTAATCACAAAAATAATACAGATAATGATAATAAAGATCGGGGAGAGAAAACACTAACCTGGATGAGTGCGAAGAGAAGAGGAGAACGGTTTTGGGGGGTATTGCTAGCCAAATTCCAGTTATAGATCAATGGTAAACGACTGTTGCGATAACGCAAATTCATTTGCAAATGTTATAAAAAAAAGGTGGGGAATGCTGGAAATCTGTGTGGGGGGGGGCTTGTTACTCTGATTTCAGGAAACATCACAAACTGTTCTAAGACAGAAAATCCTTGATGGCTTGTGTGAAAACTCCTAGTGAGTAGTAGTAGTAGTAGTAGTAGTAGTAATAATAATAATTATAATAAACAACAACAACAACAACAACAACAACTATCCTCGTGTGCCTATAGGTGTGTCGGCCTAGACGTATCTGCTAAAAAGATATGGAATTATTTTCCCGCTAAATTCTCCACTCGAGTAACACCGAATAAAGCTAATAAACTTGTGTAATAGTCTCAAGTTCTATTTGATCTCGTGATTCGATTAAGAACAGGTTAACCAGTGTCTGTCGAGGCGAGGTGACCTGGAGCTGCTGAAAACGTGCTTTTTTTTTTTTTTCTTTTTTTTTTTTAATTTGTTAAAAAACAAAAAAAATATTTTTATACTTTTTAAAATTATTATTAGAATTTGAAGAAATAAATAGCATTTATCTGGGAATGTTAAAATAGTTTTAAGATCTCCTTTGCTTGGAATAAAGAAAAAAAAAAAACGGTAAATAAATGCTACGACGAATTTGTCCGTTCTTTCTTCCATTGAATGCAGCAACAAGATACAAATGTTTGTATCTTTTACTTGGTGTCACCACTTATCAAGGCCCGAAGACCACTCGAGGATAAGGGTTAATGATGAATGTGAGGTAGGTGGTAGTGTAGTAATCGTTAATGGTGTAAATTGGGTAGAATTTGATTATTTATGGGATCGGCTCAACAAGAACTCGTTTACATTAGATTTGAAGGCTACCATGTTGTGTTCAATCGGGAGGTTTTGGGAAATAAACTTTGTTCATGGAATCTGCGTTTAGATTTAGGCACAGATAGAAAGTGGAGCGGGGGGAATCGTTTATAATGGTTGTAGCTAGTAGTTTTTTTTTTTGTTTTTTTTTTGCGAAAGTTTGGGCAAGGGGGCATCGATTTGAGCTCAGTCGAGCACTTGCCATGAAAATAACGATAGAGGAGAGACAGGCAATGTCTCTTCTGTGGGAAAGAGGTTACAGGGAAAAGAAAAAGGCATCACCCACTAAGTTTCGATTAATTTTAATTAGGCTTTAATTAATACAGTTTATTTATGCGGTTTTAGTTATGATAGAGTAAAATATTACACCAGAACAGGTGTGTAGGCTTCTTGGTTAGTTGATTCTCTCTCTCTCTCTCTCTCTCTCTCTCTCTCTCTCTCTCTCTCTCTCTCTCTCTCTCTCTCTCTGAATGTGTAAATATATTTTAAAAAGAAAGAAAAGGGAAGTGGGCGATAGACTGTTACGTTGTAAGTAATAAGACTCCAGGACAACGCCGGGTAAGTGAAACTAATAAATGAATAAAGGGAACTATATACAGATTATGCTGCATTATTGTAAAAGAAAAGGCATCCTCTCAGACAATGAATACTCCCTGTAAGGTTAACTGTGCGATGCAGCTATAGTGAAGCAAGGGTCGCGCAATCACTAATCGCATTTGCCATGAATCGGCATTAACAATGAGAAGTCAAAGACCACTGGATAATAATGAGAGAAAGAATGATGTCATCTCTGAGTTTTTGAACTCCTAGGCTAGTTAAACAACTAAGGCTTGAGAGTCTGGTTTACGCTACTATTTAATCCATAACTAGAAGGATAATACAGAACGAAGATATCATATTCCAAAAATCACGTAAATCGATCAAGTATTTTATTTAAAAATAACAATTTTTAAATAAAAATTTACGATTTTTAGCAATTTTATTACTAAACTGCATTAAATGTAAGGCTGAGTTTTCACCTCAACTTCGATTTGAGTTGTCTCCCCCTTTTTTTATTTCATCGGATTTAATCATGGCGAACGAAAACATTCCGACTCGCTAAATCGTAAAACTTAATTTGCTTGAATAAAAAAAAAAACCTACTTGATTTGTGATTTAAAATATGACGTGATTAAAAAAACAAAAAAACAAAACATTAATCTTCGTTCCGTGATTGTTACGTACATCATACATACTTTGTTTTCTTTACTTTTAATTGCTGCAATAAGTGCCAATCTGAATATGCACCTAATTAAGGTACAGAAAAACAAAGACACTTTAGAATATTTTAAAGTAAAGTCTACAAGGAAAATAACGACTAATTTTATAGTCAAAACAATTTTCATAAAATTCGTTTGTACGAATTTTTTCTTTTAACCATTCTGAAAAATCTAAGATTATTATTATTTTTTTAATTTAGTTATTTACAATTATTTTAATAAGTGTTCAGTTATTTTCTCGTATCATTCATATTATTATTCTCATGTTGTTGCGTTCGCAACATTTCGGCCGATGTAATCTATTGTAACTTGGGAATTCGGAAAGCTGCGTGGAATTCCCAACTAAAACCTTTATTTAATTTACATTGTTTTTCTTTTCGCTTTTACATGGCCAGATGGAATTATTAATTATATATTTTTTATTCCTCTAGTAAGGATTGAACCTTCAATCTCCAAATCATGTAAAAAAAAAAAAAAAAAAAAAAAAAAAAAAAAATCCGAAATGGTATTTTTTTTTTCTTAAATGTTATAAAATTCGAATTTTATAACATTTAAGAAATAAAAAAAATCATGCGAGCTAAAATTTTCAATCAATATGGCAAAAGCACAAATTTAAAAATAAATATTAATCATCGATTAATTAATGATTTGTGTTAAATGAGAAAGTAGCAAAACAAGATGACCTAATTTTATACCAGAAATTTTCAGTTACCGATTCCGTATTGACGCATTTTAGACATGGAAGAAATATCCTTGAACTCCACCCCCTCCCTATTACCAATTATATCGATTTTGACATGCCACAATGGGGCATGCATATTGTATGGGTCAGTTCACTTCACTGACAGCACATTCTCATGTGTATACACATTTTTTTTCAAGAGTGTTAATTGAAAAAGTTGCACACTTATGGCGAACACATAGACACACAAAGGCAAATTGCCCATTTTCAGTATTATGCAACAATTTGTTGTGAATATGTGTCTATTTGTCAATTTGTTCACTTGTCTTAGCCATTGGTAATTTATTTTGACAAGTGTTGCTTACGGGCAATTGTATATTTACAATTTCAGCGTGGGCAATAAAGCTGACCAGAATAGATTTTTTTTTCCAATTTCCTTGTTAACAAGTTTGCTGTAATTATTTAAATTTCAAATTAAACGTTCCCTTTTCTAACAACTAGGATCGTCGAATGTACGTTAGAATGAAACAATTTTTATTCGAAATTGTTTCACTCTATTAACAGCTCATAAAAAGAGCGCCCATTTCAGTAACTTACTAGCAGGGTAACCCGACGTTGCTCGGGATTGAATGATGACCAACGCATGTTTTACACTCCCATATTTTTATTGTCATCAAAATCGATGAAATCACCCATTTTTCAATCAGATCGATTTATTGCCTGCTCTAATTGGGCCACACCGCGATGCATCTGGAGGAAGCTTCACATGCCTCTCACAGTGACTAAGTTCACAATACATTGTAATCTACATTGCACTGTAGAGAATCTACTGTTGATTTTATATAATTATTTTAGTTCCTTTTATATAATAGTAGAGATATCATAAGATCCTATAACTCACATTTATTTGTTTTAACGTGTCTTCAGAGAATCGCGATGTAGAATGGTACAACAGAAAGATTTCTTGAAGATACATTTTTTTTCTTCATCAGGATATGGTTTTATCCTTTAGGCATCAGCTTAAAGTTAAAATTAGATGCATGAGAATTTTGTGAAAAGTAAATAAAAGTTGTAGTCATGCGTAGTAGTGCACCTGTGCATAGCATATACAGTCAGAGTTCGATGAAATTCCTCCTCCAACCAAGGTAATATAGAACTGTTTTAGTTGAGTGAATGTATTTTGTCTCCATTGTCTTTGCTGAAATTAAATATTCTTGAAGACCCCTTCCCCACTGCAGTCTTTCCATCTAGCTAATTTTAGAAGGATATTAAAGTTATATTCCGTCCCACATTTGCAATTTGTGGAGCGTTTGGTAGAACACAAGTCATACTTAGAGACCAATCTATTTTTCATCATCATGATGGCTAAGGCGTACTCGAGGATAAAAGTCAATAAAATAAATAGATTACCAGTTGAATGCCGAAGAACATTATGAGAGGATTGAAAATAGTGAAGGGAATATCTGGGCCCCTATTAGTAGCCCCTTACGATTTAGTGGCACTGTGCCTTGTTTGAGGTGAATAAACAGTAAAAAAAATTTTGATTACTTAAGACGATTTATCGCAAATATTTGCTTACATTGGACTTTAAGGCAACCATGTTGTATTCTGTATTGAATTATGTAATGCATTCCACTTTCCAAAGAATCTCGTTCCACATATATAATCTTATAAAATTACTAAATTGTCACGATTAAAACCTCCACTAATTGACAAATAAAATCCAGATACTTTATTTTTAAGGTTGGCAAGCCTGATAGAAAAATCGGTTGATTGCCCTCGATAGGGGGGGGGGCAAGTAAATAAGAACAGTAAGACGCAAGGTCGGTTTTTCATGTGGGGAATATTCCAGCTCCCCAAAAAGAGGCACTCTGGATAGAAACAAAAGTAAAAATTGCCTCAGTCATGAAGGATTTCTCCTACACTGATCGAGGACAGAAAAGGTGAAGTGTAGTATTAGAACAGATACTACACTTTGTTCCTAGACTTAACTATAGCTATGTATGTATTTCCCTTTGAGCACATTTACATTATTACAGACACTCGTATCCCTAAAGTCCTGGTACCTGATTGTGTGTTATATTGTTATAGAAGAGGAAAAACGTTGTAGGGTTCAAATGGAATTAAAAACAACAGAACAGTGATACATCATGGAATCCTTATAATATTTGTAAACGACACAGAGAATAAACACACTCTTGCTATTTAGATTGAGGTTACGAAGGTTACCGACAGGAAATATAAACGTTTAACTCCACATTTTCGAAGAATCATCAATTAAGTGTGTGTGTGTGTGTGTGTGTGTGTGTGTGTGTGTGTGTTAGTGTTAGTTATTTGTTTTTGCGATACGTTTTGAATGAATTAAATTATTTATACGAAATGGCATTTTTACCTAAATGCGAGTTGGGGATAATTTTCCCTTTTACTAATTTGGTACCCCCAAATGGGGAGCGGCATATATATTGCTTTTAAAATAGAATTATCCACTGACACGTTTCGCCGTCCACGAAAAAAATCCGTCGCCTCAGTTGAAAGTTTTAGGCATATATACATACATTTAAACAGACAGGTGATATTTATAATATAGATGTGTCCTCTACCCAAACCTTATATATAGAGATAAAAGTAACCTCAATAATAATTTCTAACTTTTGTTTTGATGCTTATTTAGTAATTGGATGATTCCAATATTTTTCCCAGATTCAGATACAATTCAAGATTCTAAGTTCCCGATTCAATTCTTTGGAAATCTCTAAATATTTAACTATAGAGTTGCTATTTTCCCTGATTACCTTAGAAACACACGTTAAAAGTGCAGATATTTTATCAAACGTAAAAATACACTTGTATAGGATGAACTGTAGATTTTAGTTTTATTGGTAGTTTAAAATTAATAAATATTTAATATTTTTATCATTACTACCAGCAGTGGAAAATTTTACTTAAACAAAATAAAAGAGTAAAAAGAATCGTTTTGGTATCAGAAAATTAGGCACAATTTTTTCCGATACCCTCCAAAGTTCTAATTTTTCTGATTCCCGATCCCAATTAATCGTCTCATAATTAATATCTAATTAAATAAAGTTATCTCGTCGGATTTTCGAAATTTGTCACCGATAGCAGTTAATCTGATAAATCAATATTTTATTCTGACTAGCATCATTTCTTTCCTGTCATTAGACCAGGTTGCATTAATTATGGATTTTCATTTATTAGAAAACAAGGTAGCCATTTTAATTATTTTATGAAATTATATTTTTCTAGTTTTAAACTGCATTGCTGTTCCTTATGTACTATTAAAACAAGATGAACTTATTTCGTGGGCTATGTCGGGTATATGAGAAAAATTGCACTCTTCGAAACTCCATGGAATGACGTTTTTCTTGTTTTATCTATACTCCTTGTCGAATAATTAAAATTTTCGATACCTTCCTTATAGGTTTATAAATTTTCAATATATATATATATATATATGTATATATATATATATATATATATATATATATATATATATATATATATATATATATATATCGCTGATTGAAAACTGACGGTTTCAAGCTAGTGTGGTGTACTGCCAGTTTAATTTATTGTATGAATCCAATTAACTATCAAATCATTAATGCTTACAGTAAAAAAATTTTTTTAAATCTCATAAACGCCTACAAAAGCAATATCCTAGCATGTGCTGTTTTGCTGCGTATGTATGAGCGCTATTGATCGTGGCCAGAGTGATCCAGCTTGCTGATGGAAGTAAGGATGCTTTCAGCATCACTAAAAGATACCTTTGTTTTTTTTGTCTTTCTCCTTGATTTAAAAGGAATGAGTCGTTTGTAAGAATAAAAACATGTGCGCCAATACGCATTAATCTGCCTAATCTTAAACCGGTTAAATCTTCTACTGATTTAAACTTTGAAAACGTATTTGTAACTTTTCTCTTTATAAAAATGGGTACATTTATATGCTTATATGTTTCTATATTCAGATTTCACTATTAAACTTATAAGTAACTGATTATTATGAATTTGGGGATACAGCTACTAGGCGTAGGCGCTCATTTAGTTTTGTATCATAGAAAGGGAGGTTCTCTGCACGTTCATATATAATGTGGGCACAGAATTCAAATATTTCAGATTTGCATTGAATTTGATCTATAGTCATTAAACACCAGTGAAGCAGGATTATGGAACATGGAATGGAAACGGCACTAACTCTATGCGGGTTTAACTGGTTTCTTCCAAAGGAGGAAGTTCCATGCGCGTATGAAATTCACAAGCGGTCCCCAGTCTCAAGTATACCCCCGTTAGGAGAGATGACAACGTTAGGTTTTTTTACAATTCTTGTAGGGAGATGTGGACGTCCCCCGACATACAGTGCGTGGAATTCCGAAATTGGTCACCCATCTGGTACTGACCAGGCTCGACGTTGCTTAACTTTAGTGATCTAATGAGAAGCGGTGTGTCAACGTGATTATGTCGTATATATACTAAGCAAGATTCCACGAATTTCATTTTTTTCTATAAGAACCCTTAAGCTTTTAGACATTTTCTAGAATCAAAATCATGTAATGGATTTTAATTGAAATTAGAATAAAGATTCAATACATAAGGCTTAGTATTATTACATCTCGATTTTAATCTTCGTAAGGGGGCAAAAAGTGGCGCAAAACTGTTCCGTTCAGGGAATTTTGTATAAATTGGATTTTTTTAGGGGGTTCAGTATAATACTTATTCGTTATTGCAGCTACCTACACTAGAAAAATGAAATATTGAATTTCAAATGAAACCAATGGTATTTACTGAATTATGTCGCAGTAATGAAAATATCCGAAAATTACGAAAAACGATAAAGTAGGAAGTTAATAATTAATGAAAACGCTTTTCGAAGACAATTAGCGAATATTGTTTTGCTAAATTGGCCAAATATTTTCAGTTTTCAGAAAATATTTACCTCCCTTTTGTTACAATTTGAACTCTCCGTTTTTTTTTTTATTTGTTTTTTGTTTTTTTCTTTCTCTTTTTTTGGGAAAGTCAATTTTCGTTAATTGTCTTCGAAAACTGTTTTCATTAATAATTAATTTTCTACCTTATCGTTTTTCGTAATTTTTAGATATGTTCATAACTGCGACACGACAATTCAGTAGATACCATTGTTTTCGCTTGAAATTCAATATTTCAATTTTCGAATTTCGAACTACAGTAACGAAGAAGAACCCACACTGCTTTGTTTACAAATAGTAGTTACCATGTGGCGGATCCGTGCTATAGATTAGAGAGAAGGGAGGGGGTAGGCATTAGCACTGGCGTTCTACGAGTTATGAGACTGAAAAGGTGAGGTTGTTTTGGTTTTTCATCATCAGGAATGTCGTCCCAGCAAGACATGTCAGACAGTACGGAATTTATCGATCTGACAGTGAAGAACGGAAAGTTGGGCGAAGAGGGGGAGGTGTGTTTAAAAAAGACGAAATATTTGCGCAAGATGAAATGTTTTGAATGAATGACGCCTGGAATGTTTGTTGAAACAATCCGCCACAACTTAGCTATTTTTTTGCAACTAAAAAATATGCTGCTTATTCAAATCGGCGCTCATGGCAGCAATTAAAAGTGAAGAACTTACAGAAAATGCTGTATGGTACTGTAGTACAGTACTGTACTCCTACTCCTCACAGAACGAAGACGTCATATCCCCAAAATCACGTAAATCGATCAAGTAGTTTTATTTAAAACTAACAAATATAAATTTACGATTTTTAATGGTTTTTCTACAACTTATTTTTAATTGTCCCCATTTTTATTTCATCGGATTTAATCATGGCTGACGAAAACTACATCTCGCTTTGTAAAATTTGATTTGCTTAAATAAAAAAAAAAATTTAACTATCTGATAAAATTACGTGGTTTTTTGGAATATTTCATCTTCGTTTCCGTGACTGATATGAATATCACACAGGCTTATGTATTTTTTATTCTTATTTTTTACTTTTAATGGCCGCCATAAGTGGCAATCTGAATAAGCACAAAAAACATTGCCCAGTGTTTGGATTATCTTTGTATAAAAAAACTCTTGTTTATGTCTCTTGCCCTTTTTTAAACTCCACCCGAACAAATAGTTGTTTTTCTAAATTTTTTTTCTAAGTTTTTAACCAGCATAGATTACATTTTGTTAAAAAGTGCTTATTGAGATAGAGTCGATTAAGATATGTCGTTTTAAACAAAAAACAATATTGCATAATTGTCATGTCGAAAATAGTAATATATCCTAAAATTACGAAAATTCATAGATTAGAACAACTGCTATTATGTTTTTGGTTTTAAGAAAAAGTCTGTCGCTATAGGCTATAAGTCTGCACGCAATTAACATGTAATCTAAAATATGTGTTTCGAGTTATGTCCAGTGTGTTTGTGAATTCTTCATCGTCTGCTTTAAAATATCTAAGAAAATGCAATTTTACTAAATTTTCCGTAAAAATTACTTTCAACTATAAATAACTTTCTACTCGATAAACTTTCGTAATTTTTGGTTATATTGCTATTTTCAACATGACAATTGAGTACGTAATATTGTTTTTGCTTAAAACGACATACTTAAAAAGTCGACTAAGCACCAAAAAAATGTTAAAATATTGACTATTTTGTATTAAATTTATAAATTTAGATGCCAAACCGATCCGCCGCCACTCTACATTGGGAAACGAAAAAGTTTTGATTGTTGTTTTTGTTTTTTTCTTTCCGCCAAGCTTTTTCGGGTATTCGCACGTTTTTGTTAGGCGAGCATTATTTAGCGAAATCTACAAAAACGTCAGACACAAAAAAAAAAAAAAAAGAAAAAAAAAAGGCCCACAATGTAAATAAATTATTAATTTTTTAAAAGGTATTGTTTACAAAACAATTTGAAGGATTTAAAAAGAATATATTTCAGATTTTTTAATATAGCAAATTGTGCATGCGTATTTGAAGGAAAAAATCTTGCGGTCGGAAAATACTTTTCTTTTTCTGTATTGGAAGCACGAATAAACTATAATACTCGACATTTTGTTCCTTAAGTTTAATTCTGGAAATTCAGAAATTACTTCATATCTACCTATTTAAAGTCTTCAAAAACAACTTTCGAAGGCTGAAGTGAACACGTTATTACTGCAACACAAATGCAAAATATTACTGGGATCAGCAAAAATAAATGACAATCCGCCGAGTTCTGAAAAAAAAAAAGAAAAAATAAAGTGTGTGTGTGCGGGTGTGTGAGAGAGAAGGGGAGGGGGTGGAGGTTGCATTGTGGAAATTAAGGTCGACAGGACGGTTTGATGGAGATCTAAGGAAGAAAAGATAAAGACTAGACTAATGATAAAATGAAGACCACACTGACGACGATAGACGCAAAATAAAATAAAAATAATGTGCCAAAAGGAATGAGCTCCAGTGGTCGGGGAAAAAAGCGAGTGCCTCTTTTCGAATAAATAGATGTTCGCATTGAACGAGCATTTGTGTGTGTGCGCGCGTTCTACCACGACAGTGCGTAATAAAGTAGGTCATGGAGAAAGGGAGCGTGTGTGTGAGTGAGTGAGAGAGAGAGAGAGAAAGAGAGAGAGAGAGGGGGGGGGAGGGAGTTAAGAGTTTCGAAACCTTTGGGTAGAATTGGCGCGCATAAAAGTTTCGGCGTGGGTAACAAAAGCTCGGGTAGTGGGATAAGCTTGATGGAACTAGGTCAACGTCTCACTCGTTCACTGGCGCTCATTATGAACAGATGTGGTAATATTGGGGACAGTGGACCCCTAGCGGTTACTACAATTGGTAACCCCCTCCCCTCCATCTTATGTTACGTGCTTTAATGTTTTCGTCTGTATGCGTTTCAATCGATGTTGTTATTGTCACTCATACTAAAAGTGACCACAAATGCCAACTTCATTTCAGCAATTGTGACCATTACGTTACCATCATCTCTTTTCACCCTGCACTACGTCTGACATATCCCCCCCCCCCGGCGTAACCTTGTCTCAAGTATTTTCGGTAAAAAAAAACAAAACAAAAAAAAAAACTGTACCTTCAGACTTTGAAAGGAAAAAAAAAAGGATTTTTTTTTCGTTTGATTATTCGTCAACTTCTTGCAAAAATTAAAAAGAAAACAAATTTAGACTTTAGACTGGGGTGTCATCTTACTACATAAATATAATGTAAAATGATCACCAAAAGTGTTATTGATCACAGTTCTTGGCCGTATAATATAGCACAGAACGGATAACCAATTTTTTTTTTTTTTAGTATTTCCAAAATAACTGCTATTTATACATTTTTCTTTTAACTATAGGTAAATTTTAGACTTATTTCGTAATTCTAACGCAGACGCAGAGTTAATACTTATGTTAATGAAGCAAGGATCCCATCTCATCCCTTTTAGCATAAAAAGAGGCAGAACTCTTAAAAATACGATTCACAATTCGATTAATTCTAAGTTTTGGGTGGTAATAGGAAATGAAAGGGCGATTGGCAATATGAAAACAAAACAAATAAATAAATGAAAAATATACTAGCAGTTTTTTTCGAAATACTAAGAAATGGGAGGTTTGTTTTACAAACCATAGACATTCGAAAAAGTGATAAAACAATCAAATATATAACAAAGAAATGCTACCGCTACACGGGTCCTGCTAGTATATAATAAATATTATCAAAGGCAAGATAAGTTACTCTTTTACCTAACTGTGTAGGTTTGTAGTGTCTTTACTAAAATGCTTAATCGGCTAAAAAAAAAACAAGCAAGTTACAGAGGTTCACGACCACAAGAAAAAAAAAAAAAAAAAAAAAAAAACATGGCTCCAATGTATTTGTTACGCAGCTATTTTTTTCTTGTGGTCGCGTACCCTTTGAACTTGCTTGGTTTTTTGAGCCGATTAAGCATTTTTACATTAATTAAAAACATAAAAAAAACCCTACCCAGTTAGGTAGAAGAGTAACTTATCTTGCCTTTGGTAACATTTATTATATACTCGCAGGATTCGTGTACCGGCGCTGCTCAGTGGAAGTATTCGCCCCACCCACCCTACTTGTAAAAAAAACAAAACAATTAAACTACGGTTGTTAATGGGGGCCACTTAGGCCCATTAAAATAGCGGGCAATAGCGCCCATGACCCAAATGAATGTACCGTGGTGAAGTACCGATGCATTTCATATATATTTAGGTATTGAAGTGTTTAGCTTCCAAATAATAGCGTCTTGTATATTATGATTTGTTCCGGAAAAAAAGTACGGACTGTTATAAAAAGAAATATATTGCGGAAATAAGATTGTTGACAAAAATAAGTTCGTTTTATTTTTGTTCGGTAAACTTCCGTATTTGTTTCTTTTTCGGAATTAAAAAAAAAAAAAAAAAAAAAAAAAACGCAACCGTTTGGAAGCTAACCTCTTCAATTTAGTCACCAGTTAACATCCTCAACATAGACATAATGTTCACGTTTCAAAAAAGTTAAATTGGTTGTTTCTCATCGCCTTTCACATTTATCATAATTTGGCAATATTTATAAGTTTTCTGGTAATCTGCAAACGAATAACACATGTAACAAACAGTGACAATGACAAATAGTTTTGCCATAAGCCAAACAACGCACGCACGTTTGTTTGTTTGGTTGGCCGAAGGAAAGTATAACTTTTTCTTTCTTTTTTTTTTTTTTTTTTTTTTTTTTTTTTGGGCGACAATTGTACATGCGGTATTCAGTATCGTAATGCCGGAAAAATAAAATGTCAAATCGCATGGAAAAGAAAATAATTAACAAATACACTTCTGCATTTTGTTTGTTTTATTTTTTCTCTGTTGTCGACGACAACGTCTTACGCAAATATTTGGGAGCTAAACTATTCATTATATAAATATATATATACGAAATACGACGGTTTTAAACAGCACCGATTACACGTAGTGTGTTTAATGGTAAAAAACTTGGGAAACTAATTTTGATGTTTTGACAAAGACGTCGTCAACGACGACGAAGGAGATTCATATAGTGGATAGCGTATTTTAAACTTTGTATAAGAAAGCAAGCAAACGGGTTATTTAGTGTTCGTTTATTTTGGATGCCTGAAATGACCTATGCGTTAAATGAACTTGACGTCGAATGCAATAATATGTCTGTTAGTGACGCCATATTTTAACGTTAGTAAGCGTTCGTTTATAAAGCGAAGAACTGCATTCCGGAATATGAGAATTTTCAGAGCTCAACCTATCAGAAAAATTAAAAAAAAATTAAGCAGAAGTCTAGTTTAGTTGCCTGCTTTTTTTTTTTTTTGTCGAAACGACGTTTTACATTTTAGCAGTTTAGACTTTTAATAACGTTGCCATTATCTATTTATTTATGTTTTCAGTTAAACACAAAACACCATGCAGTCTGTTGCATGAAATAGCGGTAGCAAAAATCATTTGAAAAAATTATAGAAAACATAAGTAATGGTTTTTTTTTCAATATAAATAAAACAGTCGATATGTTTGCGTGTGTAAATATTTAACCGATAAACTCTGAAAGTATTGATCATATAATGCTAAAATTAATTTAAAAAATTGTAATCGCACACCAACGATGCTTTATAACAAGTAAAATCTTTTTTGGATAGATAAATAACACGTTGTACAGAAATATGTCAGTAAGTTGAAATGCAAAATGTTCATTTCAACTTGCTGACACATTTCCATTACTTTTGCGCATGCGCAAATTCATTCATAGCTAGAAGTGGTTTAAGTTTAAAACTTTCTAATCTATCAGTTGGGTTAGCTCGAACGGTAGAGAACTAGACTTCTGCTTAATTATATATATATATATATATATATAATGTCTGTCTATTATACAAACATTATTGGTCACATATATCAATTCCTTTTGGTTTGATGAAGTATTGTCCCTGAATTGGGGCTCCACTGAAACATGTATACACATATGTAGTCAAGATTGCTTGTATAATGAACAGACTATATACCAGCTCTGTCCAACATTGAGCACTCTTTAATAATCACGAGTTTCACTGGATTTACATCTAGGAAACCAATCGATACAACCGGTATATATCACACACACACACACACACACACACAGAATATTCAATAGAAATGTGACTAATAATAAATACGAAATCTGCATGAATTAAAATATATCAAACGTATTTTCCAACCCGGCAAGGTCAGGCGTTCCTCATTACACACCTCCGTTCAGTTTTGAAAGACGAAGGATACCCCCTGTAGAGGCAGCTGCATTTGTAATTGTGAGGCAAGGGTTTCACAATCTCCAACCACACCGCTCCTAAATCGGCGCTGTTTGGGTCCAGTGGCAAGGAGAAGTTCAGAACAACTGGAAACAATGCTGAGATAGGCGGAGAGCACATACAGCACCTGGAATTAACAAATGGTCACCCATTTAGTACCGGCCAGGTTTAACGTTGCTTAATTTTGGTGATCCAATAGAACCGGTGTGTCAACGTGATTATGCCGCATATGGTGTTCTTCATTAGTATCTAATAAAGACGTCATTCATATGTTCTGCAACAGAAGAAAATACTCTTTCTTTTTTGTCTAAACTTTTAGGATAACGCGTTATCTATCTGCATCATATCAAACCTCTCAGACCCACACGTTGTCTGGTATCATCACAAAAAAAAAAAGAAAAAATCCGACTCGGTGTTGTTTTATAAAGTGCAAATAAAAAGCATTTATTCTTTGTGGTTCTTCCAACAATAACACACTTCATTATCTTTCAAAAGTCTTTTTGCACACCCATGTTTATACAACGGTATGCCATATAATGTGTGCTTTTTAAAAGTCTCCCTCCCACCACCTGACGCCGGCCATAGCCAGCGCTTTCTTGCCCTTGTTTTTCACATGTCTAGCTTCTCTGATCCACAACTTGCTTCTCTTCTTGGCCATGTGGTGTATTTTTCTCTCCTTTTCTTGTCACACAAGCTTGCACACACTTGCTAATTTGCATATCGCTAAAATGGCTACTGCTGCTGCTAATATTTTCATTTGTCAGCTATCATAAGCTGCTGCTTATTTTCTTGTTTGTCGACGCTCTTTTGCATTAAGTGTGCATCACTTTGTTACATTCAATAATAAATAGAGCTATTTATATAATGATAAAGTTTTACTTATGCAAACATATGGCTACACATCTAGAGATGTTTCAATAACAACTTTGATAAGCTCGAATTCTTCAAGCAGGAAAATAAGTATCTGCTCTTTAAGTATCTATATTGAAAAATTGTGCTAGATTTGAATTTGCAAAGTTTTCTACACTCAGATGTCAAGTGATTAGTGCAGTTGAGACATGTCCAGATATGTACCTATGCTTTTACATAAATAAAACTATCACACACACACACACACACACACACACACACACACATTCAAAAATGTTGGAAAAATTGTGATTTTTTGTTTATACGCACTGATATTCATATAAATGAAAGTTTAAAATGAATGAAAAAAAAAAAAGGAAGAAAATGTCTCAAACTGGAAAGTTGAAAAAAAAAGAAAGGAAAATGCATCAATCGGTACAGAAATAAAAATATCTCACTGTTGATGCAATTCTCTACCTGCATAAGAACCAAGTATGTCCAAGGATGGAGTATTGTTGCCACATCTGGGTAGGAGCTGCTAGAAGCATCTTATCCTGCCCTGACAGAGTTCAAAATAGGCTTCGTAGCTTAGTGGGGGATGCCTTTTCTCTTTCCTGCAACCTCTTTCCCACAGAAGAGACGTTGAGAGCCTGTCTCTGCTTTATTATTATTTTCATGGCAAGTGCTCGTCTGAGATCCAATCTATGGTATCCCTAGCCTGACTTTCATGAAAAACATTAGTCTAGCTGAAACTATCAATAATTTTCCCCACTCTTTATCTGTGCCTAAACTTAAACGTAGATTCCATGAACAAAGCTTCTTTCTTAGAACTGCACGCCTGTGGGACTGTCCCATTTTCCTGCTTTCCAACCGACTACAATATGGTTGTCTTCAAATCTAACGTAAACAAGTTCTTGATGAGCCGTCCCCTCAAGTAATCCAATTTACCAAATTTCCACTACTGACGATTACTATATTTTCCCATTGACTACCATACACTCATTAATCCTTATCCTCGAGTGGCATCTGGGCCTTGATGAGTGGTGACTCCTTGACTCCTTTGTAAAAAAAAAATTTTTTTTTAGATGGAGGTAGGGTTGTCAGATTTGTTATTTGCTTTCTCCCTTCCCCTAAACATTTGAAATGCCTTTGTTATTAGCTAAGTTTTGTGTGACGGGACGGATATATATTTATCTATATACAGATAACTACGCATTGGTCTTGATTATAGGGTGACGAATGCTACTGCAAACCGTCTCTGGATGACTACATATACTCCCTCCATCTTTGTGGGTTAGGGAAGATCGCCAATAAGCATTAGTGATTTATAAATTACTAGCACACTTTCACCTACTGACGAATTCTTAATATAAGTATCTTGATTTCACTGTAGTGAGCTAGTGCTGATAGCATGATGGTTAAAACATCTGTTTGTCAAAACAGTATTTGCTTGTCTAGTCACACAGATGATCTGTGATACAGCGGAACAGCCTGTGAATGACTATATATGCACCTCTCCATCTTTTTCGGGGATGGTTATTAGCGATCATGCGTAGCTTTTCCTACAAGAGCATTTTCAGCTGCTGAAAATGGTTTAATAAGTAGGCAGATCTCACTTTCTGCAGTAAGCTTGTGCTGGGGATGTTATATTGTATTTCTGTCTGTGTCTGTGTCCGTTTCGTGTTTTCTCAGAAACTACTGGTCCGATCTGTCTAAAATTTTGTATGGACCTTTTTGTTGTAATAAGCGGCAACAACCTAACTATTATGGTATCTATTTGATGCAGTTAGAGATTAATAGGGATTAATATTTAAGGAAAGAAAGCACAAAATTAAACAATACCCAATTATCAATTTGACATAAAGTCAACGGGCTATAACTTTTGTCCATTTTAAACAGGCTAAAAATTCTAATTATCCATGTAATATAGAAGTTAAGATGTTTATCATTTTGCTATCTAATTTACATACGGGCTTACAATGTACACAACACACTAAATTAGATAACAAAATATCTTTGTGTTTTTGAATTTTTGAGATGAGGATTGGTTATTCGTATTATTTTAATTCTTCGGAACATTGTTTTCATCTTGAGTGTCATTTTCACAACGTTTCGGTCGATGTAACCTCCGACCTTCTTCATGTGTATCTTGTCCAACTTAGGAATGTTTCTGTCGAACTCGGGAATCTGAACTGAATTTTGAACAGAAACCTTTATTTATTTCATAGGGGTAGCATGCTCTCGTTCTGTCAGCCATGACTGAAGTAACATTAATGTGTGTGTGTGTGTGTGTGTGTGTAAATATATATTTATATATACATTTGCGCGTTTGTCCCCTTAGCAGATATTTTTACTGGCTAAGGGCACTTAAATAACCAGTCCACAAAAAATTCAATCATCTGACCCGCCTCGCGCCACTCTGTAACCTCGCATCTCCAAGGAGATGCAGTTTGAATAATAGAGACAAGCATAATGAGTTATAGATCTATATATTTCCTTAAAACCTCTGACCTTAATGGTAGAAAGACTAAAACTTGCTGGTATGGTTTCAGATGATCTGAAATAAGAGCAAGGGGAGACTTGATTCCAAATATTTCTCATATGTTATATCTCCCCTCTTTTGGAAATAGGTTACGATTATGAATATCTCCAGTATCAAATAATCCTTATACACTGAAATTTACTTTACGTATGAAAACCAAAAAGGGGAGATATAACCTGAAATATTTGGAATTAACTCTCCCCTTGCTGTTATTTAAGATAATTTGAAACCACAGCAGCAAGTTTTAATCTCTCCTCCATCAAGACCAGAGGTTTTGGGAAAATATCAGATATTTTGTAGTTCATATGCAAAACTAGGAAAACAAATGACTATGATTGAAGCATCTTATGGTTGTAAGAAGTGCTAAAAATAGGCTCCGGATGATCGCCTTAATGTGCGACCTTAAAAGCAAATGTCACCTAGCCCAGTAACATAATTAATCCACTTTTTCAATGGGTCTTCGTTTGTTAAATTCTTATCAATAGTCGCTGAGATTTGGAACTTATATATATGGATATATCTATACTGGTAGCCAAATTAAATATTGAAATGCTCATATCTTTGGGGGGTTTTTTTGTTTGTTTGTTTTTTTCTTTTGCAGTAAAATTGCAGAAAATTTGTGGACTTTTTGAAAATTATAATACTATTCTCTGGTTAAAATTTTATGACAATTGATAAAAAAGAACCAATATTTTTAAACCAATAAAATATGCCCAAATTTGCCTTTATATGTATATATAGTGTCCTGCAGGTCAAGTTCAGTTTTGTTGCTTTAAGATAAATTTTGCTTAGGGATTGTTTTTGCTTGGTTCCCCCTTCCCCGTGCTCTTGGCAGGCCACTAATATATATATATATATACACACTTGTGGAATCACGTCAAAAATGGTATTATTAGTGTCATTTGTTATCAACGTGCAAGCAATATTTTTCACTTTATATTTGTTTGCAAACTGTTATCCTCATCTTTATAGTTATTATTTCACAACATTTCGGCCAATTATTCTTCTGATTTTCGTCAGGTGGTTAACCGCGGCAGGTTAGGAATGCTGAGCCTCTTAACTGTATCATCAATAATTACTTCCTTCCATAGTTGTTGTATCACCACGTTTTGACGAATTAATCCTCTGGCCAGCTTTGGGTAGGATTGAAACCGCTATCTTCAGGCAATTCTCATCTGGAACCGTAGAGGTTCAACGTCTATTCAGTGTGCTATGGGCCCCGAAGGGTGACCAAAGTTGGATTTTTTAGTCTTATAAATATTTTTTTTTTTTTCTTATGAAAGTTTTTCGTTCTTATCTGGTCTTTCATCATCGGGTCCGTACGGAATTTTATTATTAGAATCCTTTTGAAATGAGTAATTTATTTATTTATTTCAATCCTACCAAAAGTTGGCTAGAGGATTAGTTGGCCAAAATGTGATAAGACGACAACAACTATGGAAGGCAGTAATTACTGAGGATACAGTTAAGAGACTCAGCATTTGTATTCAGTCGCGGTTAGCCACCTGAAGAAGGCTATAGGATTAGTTGGCCGAAACGTTGTGAAAGAATAACTGAAGATGAGGATAACAGTCCGCAAATAAATAATAAATATACAAATTAGTCACTTCAAAAGGATTCAAATGATATTTTTCATGTTGGTATTCATTATATGTTGGTGTTCATTATATGTTGGTGTTCATTATATGTATTTTCATACCAGTAATAATTGGCAAAGTGATATTTATTTGGGATCAGATAATATCAAGTTAGATAATTGACCCATAGCCACATATCTTCTTTCGTATTTGCATTTTATTTATTCGTACAACCATTAGTAGTAGTATAATACAGTAAGATATCGACACGGTAATCCAGAAAACCATTCCTTCCAAACACCTGCAACGCTTATTTTAAAGTATCAGTGGGGCACATGGGAAATACTAAAACTAATAATATATGCTTCTATCAATTTGCCGAAAAACGATTATAAATCTGCGCATTAAATTTTTTTTTTTTATCCAGCATGATATTTTCATCATTTAAAAAAAAAAAGAAAAAAAAAAAAAAAGTGAAAACAATTTTTCTTAATTCTTAAAAAAAAAAAAAAAAAAAAAAGAAATGCTTTGCATGGAGAAGTGTAAATTTGTGAATAGCAAATGGTGTTAGCATTTTTGTAAACAGACACATGCAAAAATCGTTTAGAATATTTTGGGGGCTACATTTTTTGCTAATACAAATGCCAAAAACAATCTGTTGCAGCGATCAAGATAGACGTTGCTACAAAATATTAATTGTCAATCACATCTTTGATAATTGTTCATCCAAAGAAAATGTTTTATAATTTTGAATTTCAAAGAAAATAACATTCACTGAAAAAAAAGTTTTAAGACTTTTTTTTTCAGTATATACAGAATTAACCAATTTATTTTAGAATATAATTAACTAATTTATTTTAGAATATAATTAACTAATTAATTTTAGAATATAATTAACTAATTAATTTTAGAGTTAGTGAAAGAATGAAGGCAGTGTGAGTTTAGGCAATAACCACTAGCACAATTGGTAGTTTTAGAAAAATTAATTTTTTAGGTTAAAAATATTAATTATATATAATTTTAAAGTTGGAAATTTAAATTAAATATAATTTTAAAATTGGAAATGTAAATTATAACTTGTAATTGGAAATGTAAATTATATTTTAAAGTTGGAAATGTAAATTATTTCATAATTGGAAATGTAAATTATAATTTTGTAATTGGAAATGTAAATTATAATTTTTGCAATTGGAAATGTAAATTATAATTTCGTAATTGGAAATGTAAATTATAATTTCGTAATTGGAAATGTAAATTATAATTTCGTAATTGGAAATGTAAATTATAATTTTGTAATTAGAAATGTAAATTATAATTTTGTAATTGGAAATGTAAATTATAATTTTGTAATTGGAAATGTAAATTATAATTTTGTAATTAGAAATGTAAATTATATTTTAAAGTTGGAAATGTAAATTATATTTTAAAGTTGGAAATGTAATTTATTTCATAATTGGAAATGTAAATTATAATTTTGTAATTGGAAATGTAAATTACGTTCACGGAATCCAGTCACAATTAAACTTCGAACGGTCAGTTAATACATTGGCATTAAAGTACTCTTCTTGCTGCTTAATTCACGCAGTAGAAAAAAAAATGATATTTTGTGTTCATTCCAAAACATTCTCTTCGAAGAGTACTAGAAATTAAAACATTTCTATAATTATCATGGATATCTTATAATCTTACTTTTACCAATTTTTTGAATTCTCGAATTTTCAAAAATAATTTGAATAAAAACGTTAAAAAAATATTTTCTAAGAAACGAACGCAAAGAAAAAAATTCATTCGTTGTCTCGTTATAACAGAAAGCCTTTCTCGGTTGTTCTGACGACAACCGCTAAAAAAATTGTATTTTTATTCTTTTGACCCGTTAGGTTAGTATTTGTTATATGTGTGCAACTTTGAGAATTTATGTATTTGTGCGAACAACTATAATACAGAATCAGTAGACAACACCCACTTTTCACGTAGTCAAAGTATTTCACAATATGTTGTGATGTCGTAATAGACACTATCTTTCCTCTCTCTTAATTATTTTTATCATTCAATTTCTCTCACCTCACTTTTCTTAGCATTTATTATCTTTATTTACATTATTCGCCCTCCCCCATATACCACAACAGGAAAAGTGTGCACGGTGACAACATGATAACAAGATAAGAACATTCTCGGAGCTTTAGTAATAAATCTGTAGTGTGTCTGTCACATGTCATGTCACATGTCATGTCACATGTCAAATACAACTTTTCTATGTGAAAATCTTACTAGGAATCCACTGATGGCATTATATTCATCTCCCAAGTGAAATTAGTGACTGTGATCGTTTGAGTAAAACTAAATGATTTAAGTCACTATTAATTTCATCGTAGTTCCTATTGACTGCATTCTAACCCGAGCTAAGTGTGGCGCAAGGTTGGTTTAAAATGGAAGCAATATCCAACCTCTCCTCCATCCCATTCCATCCATAGCCTTGAGCCCCTGGAGGGGAATTAGACCATCTACAACTTTGTAGATGCTTTTTGTAGTGAAGAGTTCTTTTATCTAGGTGAGGGTGCTGGCCTCACATCTAACCTTCCCCAGAAGGTACATACAGCGCCTAGCCTTCCCAAATGGTCACCCATCTGGTACTGGCCAGGTTCAACGTTGCTTAACTTTGGTGATCTGGTGAGAACCGGTGTGTCATCATGATTGTGCCGTACGAACCCTCCTACCGCCTAAAAAAAAGCGGGGGTGGCACTCTGGATAGGGTATTTTATCCCACTGCAAGAACTATGACACAAAGATCGAAAAGTGGGATTGAGACGTCAGTGTCTTCAAGGAGGAGCACTGAGCTGCAAAAAGCGCCTGGGCAGCTCCGTCGGCATTCCACGGTACGGTGGCCTCAGGCGATTAGCAATTCAAAGAGAGAAAGCAAAGCCTAGAGGATCTCCTAAAACTGCACAGAGCTAACATCCCACTGCAAAATCAACAATGACCATATCATTACAGTAATGGTCTAATCTCTGCTGATTTTGGGGGCAGGAGATAAAAATCCCTAGCTGAGTTACTCGAGTTACCCTGGATAGAACAAAAATAAACACACACACAGAGTTAGTTAAGAAAATATAAATATATATAAAAAGCACAAATTGGTTTTAGGTAGCTACAATTTGTTTCCCTCTAAAAATGAGTATACTTATTACTTTGGAATTTCTAGACGTGAGTTTTAAACTCTTTTTAGGTACATGTTCAAACTTGAATAATATCTTTGCTTGTTATGTATTATTTTATAAATATAATCATGCTCTATTTGTAATATCGACCGCCCTCAATCTGATTAGGATTCTCTTCAATATTTGAGAAACTGCCTAGAGAGAGAATATAATCGTGTTAACATACCAGTTCTCGTCAGATCACCGAAGTTGAGCCTGCCTAGTACCAGATGGTTGACCATTTGGGAATTCTAGGCATTGTGTGTGCTCTCCACTTATCTCGGCATTTGTTTCTGGTCGTCCTATACATATATATAACTTGCCACTGGTATATAACAATGTCGACTCATTAGAGGTATGGTTGGCGATTGCGCATCTCCTGTCACCAAAATTTCATGAGCAGGCACTCCTTCATAGGTATCCATAGTCTGTCAAAGACTGAAGGAGTCCTTTAACTTTTTATAAGTGAAAGTACATTTCTGTTTCTTTTCTTTAATAAATGGAACCAGCAGCGACAAAAAATATTTAAAAAATGGAGTAGACACGTTTAAAATGGGGGAAATATAAGTAATTTCAACAAGTGATTCATTATGGAGGATGTTTTAGACGGACGGGCGGATGTCGAAATTACATAATTTTTTTAAAAAATGTTAAGTATTTTATAATCAAAATTTGACTTCGGAATCTTTTTTTTTCTTTTTTTTTTTTTTTTAGCAAAATAAAATGTTTTAAAACCAAGTTACTTTTCTCCACCATCGCCTCTAGTTGTCGGATGAATTTCTAACGTATTTCAGTCAACAACTTACAGAAGAGAGTAATAACTAAACAAAACGGTTATTCATTTTAAATAATTCAGTTTTACAACATTATATTAACTTGAAACCGACTTATATATGAAAGGTAGTAGTTTAAAAGAGCAAAACAATTTTGACCGAATTTTAAAATAAGTTCCAAAAACAAGTTCAAAGTAAATTTATTGATTCGTTTACAGTAATACGATAAATATTGTTCAAACAATATCACAATTTTTTTTAAATTCTTTTTAAAATAATATTAAGGGAATAAAACGTTTAAGAAAAAAAATCTCGATGATTGAATTAAATAAAAATTTAAAAAAAAAAAAAAATCACTTTCCCTCATTTAAATTATTGCTAAAACTAATCTATTTTACTTTTACAAATAAGGTTTTAGATGGAGGAGGAGAGCAAAAAAACTGTTACGATTAACTTTAAGGAAATTCTTTAAAAAAATTCTAAAAAGTGTCGCCAGGCCTTATTTTAAAACGCCTCATTATTGTGTAGAACCATAATATTTAATTTATTTGGTAAAGTATATATACGTAATATAATTTAATAAAAATATTATCGCTTGTTAAGAAACCAGAAGAGACTACTTTTCTTATCGACATGTTTACTGATGCACTCTGGTCGAAATAATTTGTATTTTAGGAGGGATTTCGTTTCACAATGGATCCGTTTCGCATGCAAAAATACAACATAATTCGACCAGAATGCTCCAATAAGGATCTAACCAAGATTCAGCCATGTTGCAAAATGGATTCTCAGAGTTTCTCAGACAGTGATAGCAATATCATTTTTATTCACGTTAACTACACGATTATTTTTTTTAATTAATATGACACTTGTGCAATAGTGCGAAGGTACAACTTTTTTTTGGTTTTCAGTTGGAACATTTGAAGAGTGCATAGCAGGGGCAGACAAGCGTACACAAGGATAGAAAACTATTGGCGGTTTTCCACCATCACGAACGCAATTTCGGAAATCGTAATACCGAATCTCGCATTAAAACAATGGTATCTACGTATTCCTCGTATTTTTAAATGATTATATCCAAAAATTACGAAAATCGAAAAGGTAGAAAATTATTTAAAAAAATATAAAATAGAATTTGAAAAAAACGATCGTATTTGCTTATATAAGGTATAGGAGAGTTCAAAAGGCAGGTAATTTTCCGTTTCGATTTATTTCATAAAAATAAGATTGCCGCAATTTTTCACCTGCTAACACCATTAAAGTTTTGTTTTTAATAATTCAGTAATATTCAGGTAATTTTGACTGCATAATGTGGAAGCTAACATTGTAATTTATTAGAATTGACAAAAAAGATCAGTAGGAACCATTGCTTTTTATTTGAAGACTTCATTTATCGACTACAAAATTTCGTTCTGATTGTGTAGAAACGCCAAACTATTTTGTGTTGTAAGTTTCTTGTATTCATTTTAATTCAATAAATACGTAATGGGAAAACGCGCATTCGAAGATTTCAGAATTTTGGCTTTGTTACGAAAAAAAAAAAATTGTGTTAATCTCTCTCCTGTATTTTGTGTTATAATTTTCTTAAATCTATTAAAAAAAAAAAGAAAAATGAAAACAAAAACAAAAAAAAACAAGCATTTATTGTTGTGAGATTTTTTGATTCAGTCTTAGAATTGCATTTGTCTACTCCTTTTCAAATGTCCCAACTGAAAACCAAAAAAGTTGTACCCACGCACAAAATTTTATGCGATAAGAGGGTTTTGATAAAAAAAATATCTACGTAAAAAACATTTTATATGAGAACATTCTAGAATGTTTGTTGATTAATAAGGAAATGTTATTTAAATATTCGATTTTACATACTCATTTATTTGGCAACGAAAATATACCCTCCCCTTCGATAGATATCAATATTTTACGAGATTTGACAATGGAATTGCAATGCAGAGCAACGATCTATATAATTAAGTAATCAATACAATTCGCAAAAGAAAATTCCGAACATAGATTTAGTATTCGTAAATAAGAATTAATAAAAAATAATTTATAATTGTCATTAACTGACATCCATATTTGAATATAAGAAAATATATTAATTACATTCAAATTGTACATCTCTGCTTAGAAGATACTTTCTATAAACTGGTGATGACTTATACAGATTGAAAGCTTAGAATAATAATAATAGTAATATACAATCATGAAAATCGAAAGTGTATAATTGTAAGTTAACCCCCCCTGCTTTCCCCTCTTTTTTTTTTTTTTTTTTGTGTATGTCGCCATAAACTACCATCACACCAAATAAGTGAGGATGGTCAAGGAGGTTAGAAAGACCAAGGAGAGAAAGCACTAACCGGACGTCCGCTAGATGGGTCCAAAAAGGCCTGGAACCTTGGAAAGCCTTATCGCCATCCAAATTCCAGTGAATACCAATAGTCGCTACCAACGATAAATCAATTGTAAACAGCTATTGCGATAACGCAAACTAATTTGCAAAGGTTATCGAAAGAGGTGGTGAGTATTGGAAATCTGGGGAGACTTGTTGTCACTCAGACACCAGTGAACATCACAGGTTTTTATTAAAGAGAAATCGTTGATATTAACCGGTGTGAAAACTTCTAGTGGGTAAATAATAAATTTTGGACCGTTCCTTTCTTCTTCATATCAAGAATTGAAACAAAAATATTAGATCTTTTCCTTATAAAGGCTGATTAAATTGACACGGATGTTAATTAGTATAAAATAACGATGTTTTAAATTTTTAACATTTTTTATGGGTCAGAGTGCTGACTATCGACGAAGGTAGCAGAAAGAACACTTTCGCTCATGGAGACAAAGTTGTCGCATTGTACTTCCGGTCAGATCAAACTCTAACATGCTCGAAGTTACGGCAATCAAAACGAGGGAAAAATCGTCTGCGGCAATGTAAACATGTAATGAATACAAACGACGACATAATCGCGAAAATGAGATTTAAAATAGAGCCGTTTAAGAACAGATCAAACGGGTTGTTGAAATAAAAGTAGGTTGAATATTCTGCAATAAGATTTCAAGATGGTTGGACTTCATCTTAGCCAAGCTTTTGACCGTGTATAATTGGAAGAGAAAATCAGTAATTACTTGGCTTTTCGAGATAATAACCGTCAACGTTTCAGGATTTAAATCTTTAATCTCGCGAAGACTGTCACTTAGAACTGATTATTAATGTAACAAAGCCACTGACACGTATACAAATGACCAAGCCGTGGCGCAAGCAGGATCAGGGAAAGAAAACATGTTCTGACGCGATATCAATTCATAATGTCTAACACATTTGTATTACGATTCGACTATCATTTAGTAACTTTGATCTAGTACTCGTACTTAATAAAAAATAAATAGTGCTTGTGCCTCAATGGATTACGAGTACGTCTATATCTAACGCCCTAGTTTTATTATTCAACTAGCAGGCCACCCGGCGTTGCCCGGTCGTAAAATGCACTTAAATATATCTTAATGTATGCAGATTTCATAGTTAGTCACTTCTCTATTCGTTACTATATTGTACCCAATATATAGTCGTGGCCCGGTCGTCAAAAACGCTTAAATGCATGATGAAGATTTTGTATTTATTATTATAGAGCTTATACTCTATTGATTATTATATTGTATCCAATATATATAACAGCGATTTCAAAAGTTTTTTTTTTTTTTTTTTTAATATAACTTGGGTGCCATTAGCTAGAATCGAAACTAAGATATATAGCTTTCCAGCCTTAGTTGTTAAGTTCAAAAAGTTTGCAAGAAATTACGTGATAACGTTAAAATTTGAGACGGTGACAAGTAATTTCAGACTTTTTGTATAATAAAAGATTCTAACAAGCAAGCAAGCACGCCAGGTCGGTTCACAATTTTATAATTACTAAGATAACAATAATTACAAAGGATACACAGGTTATTGAATAACGAACAAGACATATTTAATTATGAAATGATACGATGTTATCAGAGTTAGTAAAATGGTTTTACAAGATTACAAAGCGTTGCAGACAAGAGATACTTATTAGAAAGACCACATTTGAATCTTAAAGCACAGCTTTCATTATAGGTTATTCTAACCACTTATCAAGGCCCGGAGGCCACTCAAGGGTCAATGAGTGTACGATAGTCAATGGGACAATATCGTAGTAATCATTAGTAGTGGAAATTTAGTAAATTGGATTACTTAAGGGAACGGCTCATCAAGAACTTGTTTACATTGGACTTGAAGACGACCATATTGTAGTCAGCCGGAAAGCATGGAAACAGAACAGTTCCACAGGCGCGCGGTTCTAAGAAAGAAGCTTTGTTCATGGAATCTACGTTTAGGTTTAGGCACAAATAAAGAGTGGGAAAAAAACTATGGATAGTGGTTTCAGCTAGACTAGCGTTTTTCATAAATATCAGACCAGGGGGGGGGGACCACAGATTGGATCTCAAATGAGCAGTTGCCATAAAAATAACGATAGTGCAGAGGCAGTCTCTCAGTCTCTTCTGTGGGGAAAGGGTTTGCAGGGAAGCGAAAAGGACATCCCTTACTAGGCTACGAATGAACCTACTTATTCATGGCTAGGGCCGCTGCAAAAAAAGGTAGGTTCTCTCTACCGTGCTAGAAAGCTACTAACGCCCGAAAGTATCCTGTACCTCTATAAGGCCACCATTCGCCCATGTATGGAGTATTGTTGTCATATTTGGACTGGTGTATCTGCTACTAGTCTCTCACTCCTAGACAAGGTTCAAAAGAGAGTCGCCAACCTAATAGGTCCTGAACTGTCATCTAAGCTTCAGCCTCTGTCCCATCAATGAAATGTAGCATTCCTCTGCCTGTTCTACAAGTACTTTAACGGTGAATGCTCCGACGAACTGCAAGCACTTGTACCCCCCCCTCGACGTAAATAGCCCTGATAGACCCAACAAGCAGCAAAATCCCACCCCTTCACAATAGAGATCCCTAGATGTAAGAGAGCCTTTTACTCCAGTAGTTTCTTCCCCAGAACTGTTAGACTTTGGAATTCCCTTCCGGGTACCTCTTTCCTCAACTGTACTTACATGCAGAAGTTTAAGTGTAACGTGAACTGACATCTTGCTGCCCAACTTCCCACATAATACCCCTGTAGCTTATGTCCCTGATAGTAGCCTCCTACACCAAAGTGCCAATGTGCCTTGTTTGGAGTGAATATGTAATAAAAAATTTTTTTTAAATTTGAACTCTGTCAAGGCAAAATAAGATGTTTTTAGCAGCTCCTGCCCAGATGTGGAATGTATATCCCCCTATGCAAACCATCGTCATTCATCATGAATCGAACAATCGATATAAACGTTTTAAAAAGTTCAACAAGTCGTTAACCAGCCATGGTAAGTATCTCCAATCTATGCTTCTCCCATACCGAACTTTCACCCACATAAAAAACACTCGACTAGTTTCAACCACTATATACAATTTCCCCCACTATCTGTGCTTAAACCTTTCCCAGAACTGCCCGTCTGTTGAACTGTCCCCATAAATATTCAAACTCTTCCCAATTTACACCATTAACGATTACTACACTGCCACCTTACATTCATCAACCCTTATCCTCGAGTGGTCTTCGGGCCTTGATAAGTAGTGACTTCAAGTAAAAAAAAAATATATATATAATTTACTGATACATTAAACACTTCCGAAACAAAGAATCAACCATAAAACTGCCACACATTCGCAAATGAATGAAAATCGATCATAAGATAAAGAAACAAGAGAGAAAAAGGTAGATATATCATCAGAACAATAAGGAAAATTTAAAGGGGTGATTAAGAAATGAAGAAACCTCTTTAGCGGTGGCATTTCGAAACTAAACGCTTCTCATCAGAAGAGGAGAAAGACCAGAATTATACAAAATGCAAATACAGCTAAAAACTGGCTTTAATAACAGAGAAAAAGACGGACTTTTCTCTTTTGTCATATCAATCATTTTTATGTTGAAAAGGCAAATATTAATTAGATTTGCTATCATTTTTGTCATGAAAAATTTATACATATTAAGTGAAAGACGAGGAATAAAAGTTATATATAACTTTATTATATCGTAAGAATAATAATGGAAATTAAAAGTGGAAAGTTAAGAAAAATAAGAAAAGATCTTCAGGCCATGGCATTTCGAAGCTAAATGCTTCTCATCAGAAGAGGAGAAAGAATCAGAATTATACAAAAAGCGAATATAAAAACTGGCTTGATAACATTTAGATACAAAAATGAGAAGGAAGAAAAAAATAATCAAGAAATATAAAAGTAAATCAGAAGGGTAGTAGATATGTGGGTAGTAGTAAAAACAAAAAAACAAAAAGAAAAATATGGATCACTATGAAATAAAAAAAAGAGAGCAAATAATGAAAGAAAGGAAAAGATGAAAATTTGAAGAAAGAAGAAAAGGAGAAAAAAAATCAAATAAAGAATACGGAAATACATATATAAATAAAATCATCTGAAAGTAAATTAAATATATAAATCTTATATAATTATGAAACGTCCGGCCATCCTTGCTTGCTTGAATCTTATATTATAATAAAATTGTATTCTTGTCTGTTTGTGTACAATTTAGTTAATATGCACAGTAGGTACACCGTTTCACAAACTAATTTTCATACTGAAAACGAATATTTATTCCAGCTTGATTTCTATGCATATACTATGTATTCAAAATAAATCTACATTCAATGAGTACCCTCATTTGCATATTACATTAAAGAAAATCTATTTTAATAATTAGCTCGATTTTATTGTTTGTTTGTTGTAACAGAATCAGTTTAATTGTTCTATTAAGAAATATTATTTAAAGTTAATTTATTTTTAGTTGAATTTATATTTAGTTTATTTTCAATTGTTAATAACTGACAACAGTTGCATTTTAAGCCGGAAGTAAGCTTATTCAAGCCATGAGTTATTTCCCCTTTAAGCTATGAAAATTACTTTGCGTTGCTTTTCGTAAACTAAGAGATATGTGTTTTATGCTTCCTTAAATCCAACATGTGATCACTTTTCTTAAAAAGTTGGGATATCCTGTGTATCTCTACAATTATATAAATGCAACTTTTTGTGTGTGTGTTTGTGAGCTCGTTCGTTATAGACTCCGAAACAGCTGAACAGATTTTCTTTAAAATTTACAAAACTTTAGCGTATAAGTCTGGAAGTGATCTTTGCTAAGTTTTGTCTCAGAATACCCCCGATAATTACCGATAATAGATAATCGTAACCGTTATTTTGATTTCTCTATCATCGGCAAAGCCATATTCTCATGTCGTAGATTAGCAACAATGATAGAACAACGGGCTATGAAAATTCTACTGTGAGTAAGTTGATAGCGTGTTTTTTTGTTTTTTTTTTGCGTGGCGTCGTCTGTACGTAAATTTCTTAATGTTTTTTTTTTTTTTTTTTTTGCGTGGCGTCGTCTGTACGTAAATTTCTTAATGTTTTTTTTTTTCGTTAACTGGAAAGAAGTTTATATAAAATAATTTTATAAAAGAAACACTAGGTTCTCGTGAATGCAATGTAGAAATAACATTTTGAACCAAGTTACTTCATGGAGGCGTGTGAAGCTTCCTCCCAGGGGATTTCACGGATTACGATGACAATAAAAATATAAGAGTGTGAAATATTCGTGGATTATCATTCAATCCCGGGTAACGTCGGGTCTCTCTGCTAGTCTTCAATAGTGTGACTAAACCCTCCGTCCAGCAAAGCCGGGTATATACAGCTAGTATACATATATAAATGAAATAATATCAGTAATGTGACAAAAAAACGGACCAATTCATTAATCAAAACACGTGAGATTATTTAATTGTCATTTTATTATTTAGTAACGTACCAATCGGTTGATGGCAGAATTAACGATTATGATAAATTAAATGAAAGTGTTTAAACTTGTAGTTCGTCTCTTTGAAAGTGTTAATAAAAATAGTGCGACCTGGGGTCAAACTGTTGATAATAACGATAAGCCATTTTAATCTGATGAATTAGTCATGCGTGCTTATAGAAGTTCTAAGATATAAAGTGGCCATTGTCGCTTTCTGTATAGAAACCGTTGCATGTCTTCTATATATGCGCGCGTTTTCAGCACGGAAGGGCAAAGAAAAATACAGATCATTTAAACGGGGCAAAATTAAATATAGAAATTTTTATGAAACGTGATACATTATATACTTAACCCTTTACCGCCAAATTGTACTTTCAAGCCGCCTTTCAAAAAACATTAGTGCGTAGGAAATATGTCTTCTTACACTTATGGCTCGTCAACCCAACTGATCTTCAAAGTACAGGTTTATGCATGGTTCAGCATGTGAATGAGGGGTTTATGTTCGTGCATCAGTTGCGCACTAACTTCCGTCACGTGTGAGTTCCATGATTAAAAAGTTTATTATAAAAAAAAAAATTTTGGCGGTAAAATGTTAATATCGTATTCATTTGAGTTGCTTTATTTGAATTCAAGTTTATGTGTTGAGCTCATTTTGGAATTATAAAAACTTATAAAAAACGCATTTTCTATAGTTTTTTTTTTTTAAATTATTACTAAATCTTGTAACTCTAAAAATCAATTAAAAATTATTTAATATTCAACTAAAATAAGATTTACAAAATATCGATGATACATTTTAGTATTTTAACTAATTTAATGGTTATCTTGGATATGACTTCCGGTTTCTCCTCATGTTAAGATTTTTTTAATATAATTTTTCTAAATGATAACGCTATTATTTTGAAAAGTCCTTAACACTTAGGGAGGGGATGTCTTTTACATTTTCTGTACTTTCACTTAATTTAATTTAAAAAAAAAGATACAAAAAAAAAAAAAACGGAAATGAAGT